>NC_069504.1:424103770-424449603 GCF_027579735.1 Bombina bombina
TCTTAACCAAAAAGATAAGGAAGTCAAAGAGACCTTGTGACCCTTACGCATCCCGGAATAGGCAACAAACAAGGAAAAAGTTAGTCTAAAATCCTTAGTAGCCTGAAGATAAAACTTCAAGGCGCGAACCACGTCTAAATTATGAAGCAAACTTTCCTTCGAAGAAGGAGGATTAGGATACAAGGAAGGAACCACAATCTCTTGATTAATGTTGCAGTCTGACACAACCTTAGGAAGAAACCCTAACTTAGTATGTAGAACAGCATTATCAGAATGGAACACCAGATAAGGAGGCTCACATTGCAAAGCGGCAATCTAAGAAACTCTGCGCGCGGAAGCAATAGAAAGTAGAAAAAGAAACTTCAAGGACAACAACTTAATGTCAATTTCATGCATAGGCTCAAACGGAGCCTGTTGCAAAACCTTAAGAACCAGATTCAGACTCAAAGGAGGAGCCTTAGATCTGAACACAGGTCTGATCCTAATAAGAGCCTTAACAAAAGACTGTACATCTGGAAGCTCAGAGAGTCTCTTGTGCAGTAAAAAAGACGGGCGAAATCTGTCCCCTCAGGGAACTGGCAGAAAACCCTTCTCCAGTCCATCCTGGAGAAACAATAGGATCCTGGCAACCTTAACTTTATGCCAGGGAAATCCATGCTCTTCACACCAGAATAAATAGGTTCTCCACACCTTATGATAGATATGATGAGTAACCAGATTACAAGCTTGAATGAGAGTATCAATAACTCTCTCAGAAAAACCTCTCTTGGCTAGGACTAAGTGTTCAATCACGTAGTCAGCCTCAGAGAATCTAGGATTTTGATGAACAAAAAGACCTTGTTCCAGCAGATCCCTGCGACAAGGTAACCTCCATGGAGGAGAAGATGACATCCCCACCAGATCCGCAAACCACATTCTTCACGGCGACGATGGAGTTATCAGTATCACTGACGCCTGCTCCTCCTTGATGCGGGCCACTACATGAGAAAGGAGTGGTAATGGCGGGAAAAGGTAGATTAGACTGAACCTCCAAGGCACTGCTTATGCATCTATTAGCTCCGCCTGAGGATCACTGGACCTCGACCCAAATCTGGGTAGCTTGGTATTGATACGAGAAGCCATGAGATCTATCTCTGGCATCCCCCCCTGTTGCATATATCCACAAACACTTCAGGATGGAGAGACCATTCCCCCGGATGAAAGGATTGTCTGCTGAGAAAATCCGCTTCCCAGTTGTCCACACCCAGAATGTGGATCGCTGACAGTGAACAGCTGTGGGCCTCTGCCCACTCCAGAATCCGAGATACTTCCCTGGACCTCGACCCATATCTGGGTAGCTTGGTATTGATACGAGAAGCCATGAGATCTATCTCCGGCATCCCCCCCTGTTGCATATATCCACAAACACTTCAGGATGGAGAGACCATTCCCCCGGATGAAAGGATTGTCTGCTGAGAAAATCCGCTTCCCAGTTGTCCACACCCAGAATGTGGATCGCTGACAGCGAACAGCTGTGGGCCTCCGCCCACTCCAGAATCCGAGATACTTCCCTCATTGCTAGGGAGCTTCTCATTCCCCCCCTGGTGGTTGATGTAAGCCACCAAGGTTATATTGTCTAAATTGGAATCTGATAAACTGGAATGAACCCAGAGACCAAGCCTTCAGAGCATTGAATATTGCTCGAAGTTCCAGAATGTTGATCGTGAGGGAGCGTTCCTCCTGAGACCACAGGCCCTGTGCCTTCTTGGCACCACAAACATCCTGATAGGCTTGCGTCCATAGTCACAATGTCCCAGGATGGTCTTAGAAAGGATGTCCCTCGGAAGAGATGATCTGGACAGAGCCACCAAGAGAGCGATTCTCTCTATCGGTTGTCCAGGGAAATCTGTTGAGACAGATCTGAATGGTCGCCGTTCCACTGTCCTCAGCATCCACAGCTGTAACGGTCTGAGACAGAACCTGGCAAAAGGGAATTATGTCCGTGCAGGACACCATGAGACCAATTACCTCCATACACTGAGCCACAGATGGCCATAAGGAGCTCCGGAGGGCAAGACATGCTGAAGCTAGCTTGCAACGTCTCTGGTCTGTTAGAAATATCCTCATTGATACTGAGTCTATTATAGTACCCAGGAATTCTACCCTGGTGCTTTTTTAAGTTTATCTTCCATCAATGAGATCGTAGAAGAGAGAGAAGAGATACCAAATGGTCCTCCGCCAGACAAAATGATGGTGCTTGTACCAGAATATCGTCCAAGTAGGGAGCTACTGCTATACCCCGGGTTCTGGCAACGACCAGGAGAGCCCCTAGAACTTTCATAAAAATTCTTGGAGCAGTAGCTAAATCAAACAGAAGTGCAATGAACTGGAAGTCCTTGTCCAGGAACGCAAACCTTAGGAACTGGTAGTGATCCTTGTGGATTGGAACGTGAAGGTAGGCATCCTTCAGATCTATAGTGGTCATGAACTGTCCTTCCTGAACTAGAGGAAGGATGGACCCTTATTGCCTCCATCTTGAACGAGGGGACATTTAGTAACTTGTTTAAGAACTTTAGGTCCAGAATCGGGTGGAAAGTTCCCTACTTCTTTGGGACCACAAACAAGTTTGAATAGTATCCCAAACCTCTTTCTGCAATAGAAACCGGGACAATGACCCCTAAGGAGGACAGATCCCACACGCACCACAGAAAGGCTTCCCTCTTTTCGGAGAAATCTACCCTTGGGTGGTTGAGACTTGAAACCTATCTTGTATCCCTGAGCTATCACCTCCAGGACCCATGGATCCTGCACGTCCCTGAACCAAGCGTCTGAAAACAGAGACAGTCTGCCCCCTACATGACCCAGTGCCAGGGGCCGCCCCTTCAACTTGGTCTCTGCAGGCTTCTTGTTCTGCTTGGATTTATTCCAGGATTGGGCCGGCTCCCAAGTACTCTTGGTTTGCTCGGGCTTAGAGGAGGACTGCTGACGTTGGGATTTTTTCCAAACGAAAATTAGATCCTTGTCCCTTAGACTTGTTCTTTTTATCCTGCGGTGGGAAGGCACCCTTGCCCGCTGTAACCATGGAGATAATGGAGTCCAGGCCTGGACCAAATAAAATATTTCCCTTAAAAGGAAGGGAAAGTAGTCTAGACTTAGAAGTCATGTTCGCAGACCAGAACTTCAGCCAAAGTGCCCGACGGGTCTGTACTGTAAAACCAGAAACCTTAGCATTCAGGCGAATAATCTGCATGTTTGCATCACAGATAAAAGAATAAGCAATTCTCAAAGCTTTAATTCTTTCCTGGATAACATCGAGGGCACCCTCCACCTCGATCAATACCAATAAGGAGTTGTACCAGTAGGTCGCAGCTCCAGCAACCGAGAAACAAGTATACCGTATGCTAAAGCATTTTTCTGAAAGACGAGCTATCCTCAAGAGGGATAGTAGTATGCTTAGCTAGCGTGGAGATAGCGCCATTCATCTTAGGGATGGAACCCCACAACTCCAATTGAGAGTCCGGGACCGGGAATAATTTTTTTAAAGCAGACGAAGGGGAAAAGGAAGATCCAATTCTATCCCATTCATTCTTAATAATGTTCGGCATTTTTACAGGTACAGGAAAAGTTAGTGCCGCTACCCTGTCCTCATAAACTCTGTCTAATTTAGGGATCAAAAGTTCATCAGGCAACTTGGCCTCAGGAACCTCTAATGTAGACAAAGCCTCCTTTAGAAGAAAACTTAAGTGTTTAATCTTAAATCTAAAGACTGGTTCCTCCGCAGCGGGAAGCCTAGAGGTAGCAGACTGCGATCCAGAAAGTTCCCCCTCTAACTTTCGTCTATGCTCTCACTAAGAGGCTGACAAGACTACTTAAAACTCCAGCCCCATATCGAAGGGCAGATACCACTCCTAAGGAACTACTCCGAAATCTTCTGACACTTCTCTGCCATCCTCCTGTGACGAAAGGCAAAGAATGACTGGGGGATAGGGGAAGTGGGGGAGGTATTTAAGCCTGTGGTTGGGGTGTCTTTGCCTCCTCCCAGTGGCCAGGTTCAGTATTTCCCAACAGTAAGGAATGAAGCCATGGACTCTCCTTATATAAAGAAGGAAAAGATAGATAATCCCTTTATTACCAATTCCCCAGTTTTGCATAACCAACAAGGTTATATTAATATATTTTTTACCTCTGTAATTACCTTGTATCTAAGCCTCTGCAGATTGCCCCCTTATCTCAGTTATTTTTGACAGACTTGCATTTTAACAGGAGTGAGTACAATGTTATCTATATGGCACAGTGAAAAACTTTCAAAATGCATTGAGATAAGAGGCTGCCTTCAAGGGCTTAGAAATCAGTATATGATAATAGCTAGATTTAGTTTTGAACTAAGAATACCATATGGCCAACACCATATTAATGCCAATGGTTTTGGGCTGAGATGTCCAACAAGTTCATATAGATTTGATGATTAGGTGTTCAGATACTTTTGGCCATATAATGAATTTATTATCTGGCCCTTCACAGGAAAAGAAAAAAAGTTTACTGACCCCTATAATAAAGGATAATGATACAGCCATTGCAACCTTACACATTACAGGATACACACTGCAAGACAAGGTACACTTCATTCCAAATATGAGTAAACAAAGCCTGCATATATTATATGCTTCTGTCTAATGAAGTACTCTTAGAGAACTGAAAGTGATGCATAAAAAAGGCACTTCATCACCGCAATATTCTAATAATGCAAATATAAGTACTTTATGTTACATCTCAAGTTTTACGTTTCCAGACACATTTTTTTGGGGGTGGTTCCTGCAAGAACAAAACAATGTATAGTAAGGCAGCAATTAATTCTGTACTTGCTGCGCATTGATGTCAAGCACATATGTGTTCTAAATACCTGGGAAAATATTTAAAAATGTTCAAAAATAAATAATTAGCTAAATATCTCAAAGTCTCAAAGACTTGCGACAAAGACTCTAGGTTCTACAGTAGACCTGGAAAGATTTCCCACCTTCCTCATATTATTCTTGGTAACACTAGAGAGAGAGTATTTTATGTGACTCATCTTATAGGGAACTATGCTGAAAACTAGTCACACAAGTTGTATATACACAGTTATCGGACATTTTAGGTACTAACATGCTTATTCCACAGAGATGCCTCAGAAATGGATATGAATCGTCTCTGTGTACTTCCTCTGATCTCTTACTGCTAGAAATTGATCTTTTCCTGGGTTCATTTTGTGATCCTGCAAATTCCTAATGTTCCCTAGTTTCCTGTAAGTATTTATGGTATTGTATTGATAACATATCAACACTGCACATAGATAAATGTAAAGCATTTGACTTGGATTATATCTCAGTGTATCAGTCCCCACAGCCCACAAGCTGACAAAAAATCTGTGACTCATTCATGATAATTAAGCAGCCTGTGCTCACACTGGCACAGTTTAAAAATCTGGCCGGTTATTGAGCAACGAAAGCTGAAGCTGTAAAAAAAAAAACACACAAAAAAAAAACATTGCTTTATAAATGTGCTTGTAACCAACAGGTGATGTACCCATAACAACATACTTCATGCAGTGACAATCCTCTGCCTTGTTGTGCTAATTAATCATCTTGACAATTAAAATATATCATTAAATAACTGAATAACACTGCCAAGACAGATACCTATGTAGTCTAAAATATAATGTTACTTCTTTAAAAAGGGATAGGAAAGTCAAAATTAAACTTGCATGATTCAGACAGAGCACGTAATTTTAAGACACTTTTAAATTCAATTTGATTTTTAAATGTGCTTTGTTCTCTTGGTATCCCTTATTAAAAAAAGAATATGAATATATGCTACACTATTGGGAGCTTACTGCCGTTTGGTGCCTGCACACTTTTGTCTCTTGTGATTGGCTAACTAGATGTGTTCAGCTAGCTGCCAGTAGTGCAATGCTGTTCCTTCAGCAAAGGATAACAAGAAAATGAAGCACATTTGATAATAGAAGCTAATTGGAAAGTTCTTTAACATTGTATGTTCTATCCAAATCATGAAAGAACATTTTGGTGTTTCCTGTCCCTTTAAGTTTAAATTTATAACACCCCCCCCCCCCCCCAGTTTAAATGGATTATTAATTATATGTCAAAAATAAAATGCAGTAAAGATAATGTTTATTGTATGAAGGGCACACTGAAGCGTTAAAAGGAACATTAAACACTAAATAAATGCAACACATACAGTAATTATCTATGCAATGCAAAAAAAGCACAAGAATAATATGCAGATGTGTTTTTAAATAATTATATTAGTTGTAATTGGAGAAATAACTGTAAAGTTTTAGTCTCTATAAAATCATGATCGTCTTGTAACATGTAAGTTTTAAAAGCCTTTTCTGTGTCTTATCTTCTCTGCTGAGTCCTGTTAGAGACAGTTGTAAATGATATACGATCCCACAGGGTTTAAAGCCCCTTATTGGGTTTTCATCCAACAAATTAGTCTAAAAAAAAAAACTAAAATCAACTTCATTTCAACTTTAGAATAGTTTGCTTATACGCAAGGTAATAGACGAGAATTGTGAAAAGGGTGCAAGAATGCATTGCTCCTCCAAAATGGGACTTTACCCAAGTGTTTAATACTTTTGCAGTTTTCAACGTGTATTTATGTCCTTTTTGCATCAGAATGTTCCTTTATTGTTTACTATAGCTTAGTGAAATTACACTGATATATGAACTTATTAGCAATAAAAATTAACTAGTAACTACCAGACTCATTTTTTGTTCCAGTTTGTAGAAGGACAAATGCATCCTGGCTTCTATTTTTAAATGTACATTTAAAAAGGGATACAAAACCCAAATTTGTTATCTTTCGTGATTCAGACAGA
Source organism: Bombina bombina (assembly GCF_027579735.1). Lineage (NCBI taxonomy): Eukaryota > Metazoa > Chordata > Amphibia > Anura > Bombinatoridae > Bombina > Bombina bombina. The sequence goes on from NC_069504.1 coordinate 424,110,624, forward strand.
GCATGCATTTTTATTCAACTTTCTAATTTACTCCTATTATCATTTTGTCTTTGTTCTCTTTGAATCTTTATTTGAAAAAGCAGGAATGTAAGCTTATATATTTTTTTTGTTCAGCACCCTAGTAGCGCTTGCTGAATGGTGGCTGCATTTACCCAACAATCAGCAAGCTCTGCTAAACCAAAAATGGCCAGAGAAGGAAGAAAATTCATAATAGGGGTAAATTAGAAAGTTGCATCCTCTTTCTGAATTATTAAAGAAAAAAAATGTGGGTTTAGTATCCCTTTAAGCTATCCAGGAAATAATAAAGCAGGCGATTATAAAACCTGGTTACCGATTTAACAGGGTTACCCAATTAATTGGTTATTGAAATGTTTTTCAAATCATAATTCTGTGCTGTTTTTATCCCTAATACTGTGCGATTACGCAGAAAATAAGAAAGAAACAAATATTTAAAGAGCACAAACATAATTAAAGTTTCTATTCTGGAGTAACAACTATTTCTATTAGAAAAAAGAAGTATAGAATCGTAACTTAAAGCAAGAGTAGCGTTTGACTGCAACATTTAGTAACAAATGACACACTGTTGTTAAAGTGAATGTCAACTTCAATCATTTGCACCACAACGTTTACACTGCATAACTAATTAAATGGCACTTTCATTAATTGATTCATTGATCAAGTCTTTAGTTCTTTAATTTATTTCACTTTCTTCGCAGAGGCTCATTTTTTTTCCTGATTACGTTGCAGGCTACAGCCAATAGGATTGCACCCCCACTTGCATCCTAAAACTTATGTCTCAGGCCCCTGTGTTCTGTGCACGTGCAGCCACAGAATCTGAAGCGATGATTCCATGCACGTTCACATTTCACACATGCTCATTGGTAAGCTAAGGGAAACCCAGCCTTAACTCATTAAAATCCACACATTTATCACTGACAGCGTTTCTTCTGCCGGTTAAAACTTACAATTCAATCAGAGCTTGACGTTGTCTATGGGGTATCATGATAGCTCGCAAGTAAGATCCGCAATTGCACTCCAACAGTAAACAATTAAGCTTGTGATTTATTGTTTACATTGTATTATAGAGCCGAGGTTTGCATATGTGCACATTTTTACCACCTCGTGAGCGCGTCTGGCTGACTACGTATATAGAGAGGGTGGGACTACTCTCTACATCAGTGTTAGAATGCCGGAATTGTAAAGAGACAGAGGAACCACTGTTAAGGGCAATATAATATATAAAATTTTATACATTGCGGATTTATAAATTTAAAAAAAAAACAACAAAATAGCGACAGTCATCATAGCGACATCAAGTATGCATAGATGTTTCCCAAAAGCCGTAAATAGACAATCACTTTAATAGATTACAATGAAACTAAATATCACCTGTTTGCACTCTGGGTGGAGGCTTTTTGTAAATTTTGAGAATTTGAGCAAGCTAATTGTAGAAAGTAAATGGCCTGCCGAAAAAAATACTTCTGATTAGTGTTGGTAATGCACAGAAAATGCATTAAAAAGTGCAAATGTCAAAGAAAGGCTTTAGCACATGCAGTATGAAATGGCTTAGCAGTGAAGGGGTTAAATTGAAGAGTGTGTCACTATAAAAAAAAAAACTCAATGTGCCAAACATGACAATATTCCCAAAGCAAAACAATAGTTTATAAGTGTTTTAAAATGTATTTGTATGTGGTAACAGAGCAAGTTTTGCAGCAACTATCACTTTGAACATAAATGCTTATGGAATCACACTTCCTTTCACAGTTGCATAAGAGCATCAAGAACATTTACAACAGAGTTATTGCAAAAGGCCCATGCTTCCTACAAAGCTAATAAATGTAGTTCAATTGAATCGGTATCCAAGCAGTCGGAATGTCCTTCTGAATAAGTTCTAAGTTTGAGGAAGAATGGGTTTCTATTAACCCCTTCACTACCAAATCACTTCCCCACCCAGTGCAAAGACAGTTTTAAGTAATTTGAAAGAATTCAATTAGAACATCATTAGTGTGTGTGTGTTCTGCTTTACACAAATCAATATTATTATTTTTAAAGCAGTCCTATTACTTATGTGCATGGGTGCGTTTAAATTTTACATAGAAGTATTTTTGCAATATACTTCTATTAGCAACAAAGCTTCTAGTACAAAATATAACTGTTTTTCAGCTGCATACACATATATGCTGTGAGGGCCCATACACCAGTATTCAAGTTCAGAGAGCTGCAGATGCTTCTAATAAACAGTAATCACTTTTCATGGATGCATATTTGCAGATGGAAAGATATTGCAAAAATGTGTCTGAAGAAAACGGATATGCACCCATGCAAATTTAAATTTTGACCTTTCTTTCCCTAACCAATTTAGACAATGCAAGTATGCTCTTATCAATGTCCAAATTAATTTAATAGTTAAACGAAAGTATAAAACGTATTATCTTAACTTAACACTCACCCTGTTCTCCCATTTATTTTAATATCTGTATATTTTCATTTGCTCACAGGGTCCTGCATAAACAGCTCAACAAAAGGAGGCTAGCAGTTATTGCCGGGTGATCCTTATTACTATAAAGGTTACTTGACAGTTAAAAAGGTCATAAAACTGCTTATATAATAGTGGCTCATATTTAAAATACTTTATATATTTTTGGTCACAAGAACTTACAACACTGATTTTGAAGCGGATAAGACACATGACCAATCAAATGAAAGAGGATTGCAGTTTTCAAAATTGACCCTCTATGTATTGAAGGGACATTATAGGTGAAACCCGACCTCCTGATTTTGTACCATATGTGTCCATGGGCAAAAAAAAAAAACTCTGCTTTGAAAGAGGGGTCTCTTGACCAATTTAAGTGCTTGTTTTTTTGGGTGCTACACCCCACTTAAAGGGGTATGAAACACTTTGAAATTGTAGAAAATGTTTAAGAATGCATAGTGAACAAAAACTGCAATACTTTTTTTTGCCCCCTTTTTCTGTAATTTAACTCTGAATATTGTGGGCGTTTCAATTCTGAGAATTTGAGGAGCACGATTTTCTACTGCTAGTACCACTTACCTTAAACTTTTTAGTTAGATGTCTACAAGAATCTTTATCAATCTTGCTCATTCTGACACTCTTCTTACTCAAACTTCATAAACTTGTCTTTTAGGACAATTAGACAGAACTTTGAGTTCAGAGTCCTCAACTTACAAGCATGTCAGGGTAATATACAATGAATTAGACAAGGGCACTCAGGAGCTTCTTTAGCTGCTGAATGTGTTAGTAGGTGGCCCCTTGTTGACTTCCAGGCCTTTGCAGAGCTGGATTAATGCTTGAGAACAATCACCACACTAAGATGTTTGCAAATTCAGATCTTAGTGTAGTGATTTTTCACAAGCATAAATCCGGCTCTGAAAAGAGCCAAAGTCAACAAAGCTGCCAAATGCCCATAATGTTGATTTGGTAATAAGGCTGCTTACAGTCATATCTACCAATTTGCAACAATCTCAACTCCATTTTGACAGTCAATAACATCTCCTTTATCAGTGGTCCCCAGAACCTTTTTAACGTGTGCACAACCTGACTGACTACCCAGCTAAATTAAGTCAGTTTCAATTAGCTAATATTAAAAATGTTACATTTTTATTCCACAAATTATAATTAAATAAATTATGTAATTAATTTGTGCTTTAGATAGAAGAAAATTGTATAAAACTACAAAGTATTACACTGCGCCCACCCAGAAACTACCACCTGGCTTGCAAATTTTTCTGTGTCGAATACTGTGGATTGATAACAAATATATCTTGACCATTTTTTGGATGCTCAATTTTTTTTTGTCCATACACTACCCAAGTATATTGCTGGTATGCTGTCTAAGGAGCTAGCATACTATGTTCAATCCTTTTCTGTACCGTCTCCATAACTATATGCTGTTATATTCAGCACATTTCTGTGCTTTCACAATTATAGCACTGTGTGCAACCAGAGTATAAGAAGCATCCCCCATTGCTCAAAAGACTGTGGCGCCAAGTCACATTTTTGGTTGCTATGACAACCTGGCACCCTGTATTATTCAAGCCCTATTGTAAGGATTATTTTTAAAGTCAATATTAACAGAGTCCTTGTGTGCATTGCCTTCTAAATATGCACAATCACTCATGCTAATTATATGCTAAAAAAGTCACAATCGTGAACCATTTTATTACTTTGGTAATTACAATCTAAATTAAATTTGTCGCCCCAAAAAATAGGTTCCTAATGTATGTTGTTGACAAATTTCATTACTATAATAAGCTGCTTTGGCAGCAAATAAAGGCATGATTTTTTTTAAGATTTAGTAGTGTTCATGCCAAATGAAGTGAAGCTAGCCCTAAATTAATTATTTCCCAGAAATTCAAGCCAGAAATTTGAGATCTGAACAATTAAAGTGCCTTTTAGGTCAACTGGCACAAACTGAGCATGCATATGACCTCGTCAGGAAAAGAGAGTCAAAATAATTTTTTAAAAACTTGCAGGAAAATCTCATTTTTGTTATAAATGTATGCTGCAAATTGTTGAAGAGACCAATGGAGAGCTTATTTATAGGGGGTAAGTTATTTTTCTTTTCTTTTTACATTTTTATCATTTGTAGTAGTAAGCTGTTAAACAACATAAGAAAAAGAATGACAAACAATATTATAGATTACAAATATGTGAACACAGATAACAGTCATTCCTTAATTAGACTCATACAAATTGGTATGTATAATCTGTGAAGTCTATAGAACTAGCAATTTTATTAAAAAATGTTTAGAAGGAAAACTTATAACAGCAAAGAAAAAAAAGAAAACAACCAGTTGTCTGGTAAAACAGGGTACTAGTATATATGCCATCAATAACATAAAAGTACTATCAAAGTTATTCCATCTCATGTCACAGACCATGAATTTGTTTATAAAATGTTCCCAAATAAAGTATAAAATTAGGCATGTGCATTCGGCAGTTTTGTTAGCTGCCAAATGTGGAAGAAGAAAAAAGGTGGCTGCTCACGGCATTCATCCCTTTCCAGAGATGGGTTTCTTCTTATGACAGTGAAACACATTAAGATCTGGAGTTGCACTTTCACAAGAAATCCGGCTCCAAAAAGAGACAAACACAGCACGTGGCCATTTTCTTCTACATTCGACAGCTAACGAAACTGCAGAATGTACATTCCAAATACAAATCTCAGAAAACTCTTGTCTTGTCATTTTTATAAAGTGATATTGCCCTAATTGTAAAATGTATTCATTTCATCCAACCATTTACCTATTGTTGGGGTGTAGTCCAACTTCCACATAATAGGAATGAAACACTTTGCACCGTTATTGGCAATTTAAAGCCAATTGTACAGGAGATATTTATTAAGCGATTTGTTAGGGAGCAGAATGAGGGGCTCTAAAGGAAGTTTGCATCCCAGCATTGTCCCAGTTTCTTTAAAGGAATACTAAACCCAAATATAGCATGCAATTTTAAGCAACTTTCTAATATACTCCCATTATATATTTCTTCGTTCTCTTGCTATCCTTATTTAAAAAGCAGGAATGTAAAGCTTAGCAGCCGGCCCATCTTTGGTTCAGCACCTGGATAGTGCTTGCTTATTGGTGCTTGCTTATTGGTGGGCCAACTCCTAAGCTTTACATTCCTGCTTTTTTAAATAAAGATGGCAAGAGAACAAAGAAAGTTTGAAGATAGGAGTAAATAAAAAAAAAAAATGCATGGTATATGGCTTTAGTATCCCTTTAACAACCTCCCCCAAAAAAATACAAGTCCGCCAAATGTGTTCCATATTACCTATTTCTTTTCCACATCTCCAGCAAAGGTTAGAACTATGTATAGTTTTTAGAGGCGTGATGGGGTATAAAACCATCGATGAAGGATTTTGAAATTGATTTCAAGAATCTGATATGATACTGAGGATTTGCTAAGTTATTTGTTTACATAATAATGCAGTTAATAATTTCCAATTTAATTTCTTATACAGAGTTAGATTATACAAGCTTCAGCTCTCGCATCCTCTGGACAGGTAAAAACGTGCCAAATGCTTCTGGCTCAGATTTCTTGCAACTGATTACAAGATATTTAGTATGGGGGAGGGAGAGATGCCTAAAAGCTACAATGTTTGTAGAATTTAAAAAAATCAGGCAAGACATAATGCTACATTTAGCAATAATAAAGAAAATTTAAGACCATGTACAAATAAAACTTGATTACTAAAATGAACAGTAAATGTTACTATGCGCTGCAGTGTGTTACAAATAAAGCAGTGCATACATAATGTATAACAGGAGCGAAGGGTTAAAATCACGTTACTTTCCATACCTGCATAGCCTCCCCCAAGGTAAGTATCCTTTAATTTGTTGCAATCTGGCAGGGAGTACAGCCAATAACATTGTTACTGCAAGTAAAGTATATTTAAAGGGGCGTGTCTCTGGGCAGCATCTTGAATGGATGCAATATTGGAAGCTGCGTGCAGACTGCTGTTGAAATTCGCTATTTATCAGCAGTATTTCTTTACTTTTATCCCTAAAACCTTAAGTTTGTTCCTCAGGAGACTGAGCACAACTGAGTGTTGTCAAGTTTATTGTGAGACTGCACCATCTTACCGATCCGGAGGGTTGAGGCCTACAGCGGCCCTTTCTAGGAGAGGTCTCAACACCCCCCACCGGTAAACGGGGTATAGCAGTGTTACATCACTGTCATTTTGCATGAAGACGCCAACTAGAGCAGATTTATTGTGGGAGCCACCAAGCCTGTAAACAAATATTCATATAGTGGAGTAGCTCCTAAGGATAATGGAGGCCCTAGCCAGGTGGGAAGCTGAGATGACGCAGCTTATCGAAGACCACTATAAAAACCTAGAACTCGAGCCAAGTATCATATTCCTAAATCCAAAGCCTACATACACCGGCCAAACAACAAGAATGCCGGATTCGATAAAGGAGCCGACCTATCTACCTATTAGGAGACTCAACATCCAGCCTCAGCCCATAACGCTAGATAATAGCACCCAACCCTTTATAGCTCCTCCGGAGGCCTCACAGAATGCAGAAGCTTCCTCAGTACCCCCCGGTATTGCGGCTCATATACCTGATATCCAGGCCGCTAATGGAAACGTACCGCCTGTGGTGCTGTGGTCAGGGGTTGATCTGGCACCTCGATGGATTAGGCACAGCTGACGGAGGCTGAGACAGTGGGCCCCGGTGGTTCCCGTATCTCGCACAGTAATGGACCGGCTCAAGGGGCTGCAGAATAGGTTTTGTACCCGATTCCACACTACAGCGATTCAATGAGCTCCTTAGCCCATCTTGTACCCACCTTCTCCCATGACTTGGAGTGGGATAGAGACAGCTACTTCTCATTGACTGTGACCCCCATACATATATAAGGTGTATCTTAGGACAATTAATGAACTTTTATATTTATGAGGACTCTGTCTGAAACTCAATAATAGTCGTTGACTTTCCCTTACTAGATATTTGGGGCCCACACATTACTTGGGTTTTTTAGCTTCAAGCTGACCCCTGTTGCTGTTTATTTACTTATGTTCCTTTCCTTGTATTTTTGATACTTAAATGCTTCATGTATTCTTTTTATGAGCCTCAGGACAAACTTTAACTGTATTGTGTTTTCTGTAAACTGCTCTGCTCATACTAATCCTGCACTGGTGAGTAGAAATATTATGTTATACTGTATCATTGGAATTAGAATATGTCTAGATTCCCCCCTGGCTCTCTTAATTCATCCAGAGGCTATACTTTGATGCCTAAAACCTATCCCTTAGGCACTCATGAACAACTATACACCCATTTAGGAGCAGGGTTATTCACCTCTAAATATTGAAGTGCTGAACTATAATAAGAAGTATTGAAATTGCTCTAGCCTTACTTTATTCATGTTAGCTTTAGTTCAGTTTTTGCTTGCCACAGAATATGTTAAAACTGGTAACTACAGGTTTCACGTGAAAGAACAGGTTATTGGCTCTTGTTAAACCTATTGTTAGCTAAATCACAACGTTGTCTTAAATACCAACTCTGCTAGTCCTCCTAACACACTTTGTAACCCGCTCCTTCGCCCATACCCATTCATATCACAGCCCATAGCTTCCTTTATATCTGTCTGCTATCATGGGTAATGTGTTATATCTTGTATTCTTTTAGCACTCCATAATAATGGCTCTCATATCATCATATCATTTAATTTGCTACTAAATGCTAAAAGACCCACAAGTGGTTCTCCCTTTCATTCCTTATCCCTCATATCCCCCGTTTCAATTTTAACCTATAGTTTGCAGTCCAAAAGTGGCTGGTTTTCTTTTCCAAAAGGGGGAAATTGTTAATGGTTCTTTAGATTTCCATATAAAGGGATTTATATATATAATTAAAATGAGGTATGGCATGTAATTCTATTATGACATGCATGCACACTATGTTATCCATGATTATTATGCTAAGCTGAATTAACGTGCTGCTGATTATCACACTGTAAGACATTTTTTATATTTATATGTTTGTAAGTTAAACCTCAATAAAAAAAATTAAAAAAAAAAAAACTTATAAAAAATGCAGTTGTATTAAATCTAATTATCAGCATTACACCTCTATTTGCATAATTCTATAAAATAGCTTTTGCATATTCATTGAAGAAAAAAAAAAAAAGTATATATAAAGGGTATATCGATAAATCCCAATTCTAATTGAGAAGCTTGGGGTTTACATTACAAAAAGTATTTTATTTTGTATTGTTTTCAGTGTGCAGATGCTAAATTGCAAGTGTCTTATTTTTATTTACAGGGTATTTTGTATGAGTGCTGAGTAAACAGAGCTCTGTGGGTCAGGACATGGGCACTTTGCAAACCAGGACATTTTAGAAAAGGCAAAGCTGCAAGAGGGACAACATGGCGGAGCCCCAAATCCATGACAATACAACAATATGCAGGAAAGTTGAGAGATCTGGGATACTTATGTATGCTATTTCTATCTAGCTTACCAGTCAAGATCTACTCAGTAGCAGAAAAGAGCTTAAAACAATGAAACAAATAAGCATTTAAAAAAAAGAAGTCCAGTAAATGTGGTTTTACTTGGGAAAAGTTTCTGCCCTTATACTATCCTCTCACCTCACTACCTGTCCCCTCGACCCCATCCCCTCACCACTACTCCCCTACCTCTCTTCTACCCTTACCCCTATACTCACACATATCTTCAATCTCTTAAACATGCATTAGTCCCACCTATCCTCAAAAAACCTTCTCTCGATCCAACCTCCCCATCCAACTACCGCCCTATTTCCCTACTATCTCTTGCCTCAAAACTTCTTGAAAAGCTAGTATATGCACGTCTATCCCATTTCCTTACATTACACTCCCTCTTTGATCCACTGCAATCTGGATTTTGCCCCCTTCACTCAAAAGAGACAGCAATTAAGGTTACCAACGACCTACTTACAGCAAAATCCAAAAGGCCACTTCTCTCTACTTATCCTCCTTGATCTGTCTGCAGCCTTTGATACTGTCGACCAACCTCTTTCACTCCATACCCTCCAATCCTTTGGCATCTGCAACACAGCTCTCTCTCTCCTAGTACTCTTCCTATCTGTCTAAACATACCTTTAGTGTAGCCTTCTCTGGGGCATCCTCTGCCCCGTTACCTCTTTCTATTGGGGTACCACAAGGCTCTGTCCTCAGTCCCTTTCTCTTCTCAATCTACACGTCTTCATTAGGTTCCTTAATAAAGTCCCACGGGTTTCACTATCATCTGTATGCCAACGATACCCAAATCTACCTCTCTGCACCAAAACTATCTCCTTACTTGCTAACCCGTGTCACTAACTGTCTCTCTCATATCTCATCTTGGATGTCCTCTCACTACCATAAGCTAAATCTCTCCAAAACGGAGCTCCTATGAGCCCAGCTGTTTGTAGTCCACCTTCATAAGAGCCGACTACAACAGTGCAACGTTTGGCAGGACTTTCTACCCATTTGATCCCTGTAATTGTTTTTTATATACCCCCTTTTTATATACCCCCTATGTTCATAGCGCTGCGGAACCTGTTAGCGCTCTACAAATACAGGTAGCCCTCAGTTTATGCCGGGGTTAGGTTCCAGAAGGAATGGTTGTAAATTGAAACCGTTGTAAATTGAAACCCAGTTTATAATGTAAGTCAATGGGAAGTGGGGGAGTTAGGTTCCAGGCCCCTCTCAAAATTGTCATAAGTAACACCTAATACATTATTTTAAAAGCTTTGAAATGAAGACTTTAAATGCTAGACAGCATTATAAACCTAATAAAATAATCACACAACACAGAATATATAATTAAACTAAGTTAAATGAACAAAAACATTTGCTAAACAGCATTATAAATCTAATAAAATAATCACACAACACAGAATTCACTTGCATTTTTTTGCAAACAGTTCTTTCTATGCATTCCAATCTGGACGGAGTTATAGACAGGAAGATCTTGTTCCTTTGAAATCTGCTCGATAGCTCAGGTCTGATTAAACTAATTCATTTCAGCTTGCTTGGCTTTGCCTCAACACAAGCGGACAGCTCCACCTACTGGCTAATTTAATAAATGCACTGCTTCTCAATGCTTTTCAATAGCAGTCACATGACTGGAAAAAAAGGTTGTTATTCTGAAACGGTGTAAATTGAACCGTTGTAAAACGAGGGCCACCTGTACCAGCTAATAATAAAAACAATACTCTGCCATTATAGAGCAGTTTATTTTTGGATCTTCATGTCCCTTTAGCTTTAAAGTACTTTAAATAAAATTAACATCTCTATGTTTAAAAGTAAGTTGTTCAAATGAAAATAAGCCTCAGGACTGTTGTATCACTATCTATTTTTGCATCAAGGGATTGTCTAGCAATGAAGACTTTAAAGGGACATAAAATGACTACAGTGCTAGCTAGATGTACAGTTATAGTTAGAAAAGATACATTTATAGGAACATTGAACTCAAATTTCACTCTTCCATCTAAAACAGGGCATTTCAATATGTATTACAGTGCATAATTTTTTTTTGTTTGTTTTTAAATGGATGTCCTTTGCTGAATAAAACACAATTTTTGCGGGGAGTTACCCTATATCCCAGAGAGCAATATACACCCACATATTACATATGCACAAATACACAATTCCTATTACTTTCACGTTAAACACATTTAAAAGCTTCTCTTTCAGAGAGCTTTTTAATACACTTTTGAGTATTATCTCCCTTTAAATAACAATATGCATTCTCTTTGTCTCAAATACAAAAATATATATATATATATATATATATATATATATATATATATATATATATATATATATATATATATATATATATGTAGCTAAATACATACATATATATATATATATATATATATATATATATATATATATATATTTATTTATTTTTTATTATTATTACTTTTTTTTTTTTTTTTTTTTTATTATAAAATACTGCCACCCAATCAACATTCATACTGATGTATACAAAACAAGCACTGCACATCAAAGCAGGGTATCTTCAGATACTTTTCTTCACGTTCCAATCTACTAGTGGACAGAAAACTTGAAATCGGAAACATCTGCAAAGATCTGCTTACATGACATGTTGAAAGTCGCATAGTAGCTGCAGCCATGGCCTATAAAGCCAACATAAAAGTCTTTCCTACCAGAGCTATTTCCTGCTGATGTAGAGAGGGTACTATGGAACTTTCATTGCTCTTATTACTCCATTCATAGGCTATGCAGTGTGCACTGTCCCTCACACAAGAACTACATTTAATTAATGCAGGGGAAAAAAAAGATAAGATGAATGAAAAGGGAGGAAAATGCTACTAGGAATGTTAGAGTAAATATCAAAAAATGAAAAAGATGCAACATGGTGAGACCTGGGAGGTTTACTGTTTATAATAACTTTAACACTAACTGAACGTATCAGCCCAAGTCATTTCTATATATGATTACTGTCACTTTAGAAAACAAAAACTATCACAAAGTTTCTGATTGAGTATTTTCCTTCATGAAAAGGAAGTTAGTTGCAAATGCAATGACAGCATTGTGCTGCATAGCTGAGATATCTGACCTTGGATGTAATGCCCAAGAGACCATCATAGTATAAGGGCAGGCTGCCTGTTAGATCACACTGTAGACTAAATAGTATATTTATTTTTCATTCACTGCAAATGAAATACAGAATTTTATTTTCACATTGGAATAGACCTTTAAAAAGGGGCATAAAGGCAATTATTAAATACATATTAATACACAGCAATAAAATGTAGTGTATGAGCAAGACATCCTAGTGACTTCAACCTCATCTAAAAGCACTCGTGTGCATTTCAATGATAGACTAAAATGTCCCATTAACAATAAAATCTATAGGTCTGTAAATTTTAGTGGATTCTAATAATATTCTAAAATGTAATCCAGATCTGCACGTGGCAACTAAGTAATATGAATGATACAGAGTGAGTCACTTTGCACATACTATTAATACGGGAGATGGTCAGAGAAAAATGTTCATAATTGTTATCTACTGTACCATAATGTGTATTATAAGCTCAATAAAATTACTAAAGAAATGAAGTGCAGATATCAGGTATTGTTCTACAATAAGTATCCACAACACGACAAACATTGTGGATTATTACAGAACTATATATTTAGTAGAACAGAAATCCAAACAATGAAAGTGAGTTTTTTTTATGTAAAGTAATGATGTCATATAATTACAAAGTATTTATAACCAAGCAATTGGTTTAATACTGTAGATAGTTTGGGAAATCTGCAGGGAGGTAATATAAATAGTTACCCTTTTATATAATGACGAGTGAAGAATAAATGAGTCTAATAAGTATACATAAGCGTTTCAGTTAATACAAAAAAAGCTTTTCAGATAATATTTGAGTGAAATCTCTACAAGGTCAGTGTTTTGTTTCACTTCATTTGAAATTAATATTTCTCTTGACAGCACTTGATTAAAAACAAGGACTCTAGTACAACTAATAATTCCTGATGTAGGTTTTTCCAAGACCAATTATAACATCTATGGTTACTCCACAGGCACATTTTCCCTTCAGCAATACTTCGTTAAACTGATACAAAGAATAGTGCATCATATTGGTTTGACTATCTGACCTGATAACATTTAACTCCCATCGCTGTAATAATGTGCCATTCTTAAAGGGTCATGAAACACAATATTTTTTCTTTCACGATTCATATAGAACATACAATGTTTAAAAGCTTTCCAGATTACTTATAATATCACATTTGCTTCATTCTCTTTGTATCCTTTGTTGAAGGAGCAGCAATGTACTACTGAGAGCTAGCTGAACACATTAAGTGAGCCTATGACAAGGAGGCATATATGTGCAGGCACCAATGAGCAGCTAACTGCCAGATGAGCACTTCTGCTCCAGAGCGTACCTAGGTATGTTTTTCAAATAAGAATACCAAGATAACTACGCAAATTAGAAAGTTGTAGACTCTATCTGAATCTTGAAAGAAAAAAGAAGTTGTGTTTCAAGTCCCCATAAAGTCCATATCCAAAAAATAAAAATGCATATCATACTCCGTCAGCACATATATGTTGTTAAGACTAAATGTGTTAACATAAGACCTTAATGTGTGTGTGTGTGGGGGGTGAGTAATATAAGTATATTTTGCAGTATTTTAAATAAAAAAAAGGTACTATTTTTTTCTAAAGGTGGCATAATCAATTCATCTAATGACTGCCCAAGCCATTATGGAACTATGCAGACAGCTGCCCACTGTCACAGGAGCAAGAGAATGACAGACAGAAGCATGCTGCACGTGCACAATAACATTTCAGTCAGACAGAAGCGCGCTGCACGTGCACAATAACATTTCAGTCAGACAGAAGCGCGCTGCACGTGCACAATAACATTTCAGTCAGACAGAAGCGCGCTGCACATGCACAATAACATTTCAGTCAGACAGAAGCGCTCTGCACATGCACAATAACATTTCAGTCAGACAGAAGCATGCTGCACATGCACAATAACATTTCAGTCAGACAGAAGCGCGCTGCACATGCACAATAACATTTCAGTCAGACAGAAGCGCTCTGCACATGCACAATAACATTTCAGTCAGACAGAAGCATGCTGCACATGCACAATAACATTTCAGTCAGACAGAAGCGCGCTGCACATGCACAATAACATTTCAGTCTCTTTCTTGTGTCAAACAGCTGGATGCACACTCCAGCAGACAAACTATTCCATGTCCCTCAAAGAGATTATTCTCTTGCAAAAAACTATACAAAATAGATTGTGCAGGGCTATACAGGATTAGTAGTGGGCTTCCCTTAGCTAGGCATTAAACATAAGTAATGAAATTACAATTTGAGGAAATTATATGATTTTTTATATGATGTGGTAGCTTCCAGAATCAGACATTAACATACTTTCTAGTCAGGCTGCAATGAGGTCCTCAAGGACAACAAACAGGCTCAAATGTCATTATCTCCTTGTGAGAGCACGGACAATTGGATTATATTTCTATTATAAAATCCAGGCCTACTTGTGGCCCTTTAGGAGTGGCACTGGACAACCATTGTTTAGGAGAATTCAATTTCAGAAATCATTACATCTTCTCTGACAATGTTTAACATAAAGGGTTAGGTGCTGTAATGTGACATGTCATATAGTAAAGTAATAAAGGCATCACTGAATCATCAGTCAACTGTTACTGTAATGGGTATCACACTGTGCTGACATTTGCATCATTACATTGGTAGCAATTTTGTTTACAAATAAGAATTAAGGTGGAGAGTTATTGCACAACTTGAAAAACCCATAAAACCAATGAACCACAGTTCAGATAATTTTGCTATAGGGTCCTAACTTTATAGATGAATCATATTATAACTACATACACATAACATTCCCTGGCTGCCTCCTATTACTAATCTAAATATGTCAACCCATAGTTTATGGTTTACTATTTTGCCACCTGAACAAGTCAACAAAATACAGCAAGTTGCTTTTATAACAAAATGGTAAGCATTAACAAATAAACAGGTGAAAATGATCTGTAAACTACATAAACTTCCCAAGTTGAAATAAATATGTTTATGGTGTGTCATACATATGATGTCAAGTTATTTTTACATTAGCTGTCAATTTGAGATACAGTACAAGGACATCTCTGCAATGCATGATTTACTTTATTATACAGATTGTTATTAGGATGGCAGTCATACTAAAAGACACTGCATAACAAATTATTACAGATAAATTCCAAGGACAAGGATTGCAGAGGCTGAGTCATTAATGTGTGTTGAACAGGTGTGAACAATAATTGCATGCATCACAATATACAGTTAAAAACTCTGCATGGCGCAAATTAAAAATAGTAAACAAATTGATGCATAAATGTGACTTTGTGGTGATATTTTTTGCAATGAATAAAAGCTGCTCTTCAAGGACTCAGCTACCAGACACAGTTATAATATATGGCTTAGTAGCCCTTTCTTGCAGCTAAGAGGTTAATAGAGATTTAGCATCTGACATATCTGCATTCCTCTGCCAATATACAACTGCTTTCAGAGTGAATTCTACACATGCATATTCCACTTACTTTTATGGGCTGCAACCAACGACTTTCCATCTTTGATGAGCTCTTTAATGAACTTATTCGTTTTCTCCAGCTCTAGTTCGTGTGATTTCAGCCTCTCCCTGAACTGAGGGCTATCCAAGTAACAATCACTGAACTCCAAAGGAGGTAATCCCATTTCGCACTTAAAATTCAATGGCAATAAAAAAAAATGCAATTAAAACCAGCAATGCATTAAAACCAGATCATATACACACACCTCCAGCTGTGTAGGGTGTGTAGTATCAGATTGAGTATCCCCAGCAGTTCCTGTATCCCTCTCTCTCTCATGCACCAGCATTTGGCTCCAAACCACGCCCCTATCACAGCCTCTCTCCCATTTGCTTCCTTAAGGTGGAATAGCAGAATTGTATTTACATAAATATTATTTAAAATTAAATTATATAAATATATACATTTTAAATATAAACAAATAGATAGATAGATAGATAGATAGATAGATAGATAGATAGATAGATAGATAGATAGATAGATGATAGATAGATGATAGATAGATAGATAGATAGATAGATGATAGATAGATGATAGATAGATATAGATAGATGATAGAGAGATTAGATACATAGATAGATAGCTAGATAGATGATAGATAGATAGACAGACAGACAGACAAACAGACAGACAGACAGATAGATAGATAGATAGATAGATAGATAGATAGATAGATGATAGATAGATAGCTAGATAGATAGATGATAGATAGATAGATAGATGATAGATAATAGATTGATAGATATATTAGATGATAGATGGATGATAGAGAGATAAGATAGATAGATAGATGATAGATATATAGATAGATTAGATAGATGATAGATATAGATAGATAGATGATAGATAGATAGATAGATAGATAGATAGATGATATAGATATATAGATAGATTAGATAGATGATAGATATAGATAGGCTTACCAGAAGTCCCAGTTTGACTGGGATTGTCCCTGTTTGGAGGCGCTGTCCCAGTGTCCCACCCGGTTGTTCATTCTGTCCCAGTAGGGTTGCCACCTCCGAGTTTCATATATACACACACATTATACCTATACAGTATATATATATATATATATATATATATATATATATATATATATATATATATATATATATATATATATATATATATATATATATATATATATACTGTATATATATATATATATATATATATATATATATATACTGTATATATATTAATTTACATAACTTCTTGGGTCTGGTTTTTGTAATCCTAGGAATTGGATTGCACAAATCGGTAAGCAAGCTGGGTGTGTGCCGCCACTTCCAGAAAAAAATTCCATTTGTCAAGAAAATGTTTATGGTGAGCCGGGTGGGTGGTGCAATGCCTCCATATTTTTGGGTAATAGAGTGCTCAGCTCACTATGTAGGGAACTCAATGCACATGCCTTTGGCATGATATAGTGTGGGAGTTAAGACGTGGGCGCGGCGATGAGCAGACCAGGCCGTGGTTAGAGATAAAAAAAAGGCAGTATACTTTTTAACATTTTTCATTAGAACTCTTTTTTGGGCCCCACCACTGGTAGGTCTGCCCCTGATCATCTATCTATCATCTATCTATCTATCAATCATCTATCTATCTTTTCAGAGAGAGAGAGAAACTGCCAGTCAATAATTATTGTAATATATCACCAATAAATTTGGAGGTGGCTGCTCTGAGTATTGAGCCAGATGAACAAACTATTTATATAGAAACAAGAAAGCGGCAGCATTCAATAAATAAACCAGAAATCTGAATTGTCCCCCAATTTCTAGATATTTAGGACTATGATATAGTTTTGAGTTTTCCAAAGAAAGGCAGATTGAACTATCATCAGGCTATTGGTCACAGATTGAGGGTCCAATGGATGGCAAATCTAATTAAAAATGTTTTTAGTTTATATTTGAAAAAGCAATGTAATGTTTTATCTTTTAGATCAATCTGACAGTGACTGTTCCAACATGGTTGCTGCCAGATGTAAATATTAATGCGAATGCACTCCTCTTGGGCGTATGCACATTGGTAATGTTTACTGGTGGTGGTCATTGTTAAATTAATCTGCCAGTACTTGAAAGGAAAAACACTAAATACATTTTCTGTACCTCCCTCTAATTATGGGTGCTGCCATTATAGAACATTGGTTACACTGCAGGTATGTAAAGGAAACACGTCAGTACTTGAAAGTAGTAAAAGATAGATTTTACAACTTTCCAATTTACTTCTATTAAAAAAAAAAAAAAATAGCAATGCACATAGATGGGCCAATCACACAAGGCATCTATGTGCAGAAACCAATCAGAAAGCTACTGCGCCTATCTAGATATGCATTTCAACAGAGGATATCAAGAGTATAAAGAAAATGAGATAATTAAAGTAAATCGGAAAGTTGTTTAAATGTGCATCCTCTTTCTAAATCATGAAAGAAAAAATTTGTGTTTCATGTCCCTTTAATTTTTCAACGCCCATGACTATAGGGAGGTGGGGCATAACCTTAAAGTGATGGTAAACTGAAAGCAATGTCTACTTCTCATACGATCCTAAAATAAAAATAAACAGTTTAAGTCATGAACATTTTTAATTTTTTCTATTAATACCTTTATTTTCAACGCAACAGGTACTATTTATTGCGATCCGCCGACAGCCCCCAGACAAACAACATTTTTTTTTTTTATGACGATTATTGCGTGGTCCAATTAAATCCATGGCGTTTTGGCATTTTTGCATCGGGTTGAAAAAATGTATTTAATTTGCGCATGTGTTAGTGACGTCATGCAGCTTCTGATCGTTCCTTATTCGCATGCGTAGTTTAACTTTGAAGAAATCTGCCCACAGTTATTTGGAATATAGATATTCAGCGTAGTAAATATTTGGATGAAACTTAGTGTAAGTATATTAGCGCTGTCAGAATATACTTACATTAAGTTTCATCCAAATATTTACTACGCTGAATATCTATATTCCAATAAATTGTGGGCAGATTTCTTCAAAGTTAAACTACGCATGCGAATAAGGAACGATCAGAAGCTGCATAACGTCACTAACGCATGCGCAAATGAAATGGGTTAAACACAGAAGAAATACAGCTCGGGACCATCAGAGCACTGTTTGTTTTGAAAATAAACTGTTGCTGATCCAATCAGCAGGCCCACTCACAACACTCAGCTGCATGACTAGTGCTGCTGATTGAACCAGCGGCAGCTTCCACTCTAGACCCACAGAGCACTGCTGGTATTTCTACTACAGGTTGAAAAATGTTATCCAAATTACTTGGGAACGGAAAAGGTTTGGATTTTGGAAAACTTGCATCTTTAAAATGGAACAGTTGGTGGAGGGGATGGGACCATGTGTACACAATATATTGTATGTCATTTAGGCAATAATTAAATGTCTTAATACAGCTTATACATGCAACTAAAATTCGTTTATATCATTTGTAATACTTTTGTGACTTACAGGCAGGAAAATAGTAATTTTTGAAAAGTTTATATAAAAAAAATATATATAATATATATTATATAAATATATTTTGTGGGGGTTAAACACTTAGCATTAAAAGGGTCACTAGACTTAAAATGACATGCTCTAACAAATTGTGTGAGGGATTTAATGCACTCACACTATCCGACATGCAGATGTTAGTGCACACTAGACTGTCACTTGAGCGATAAAAAAATGAGTGCAAAAATGAAAACAGTATGGATTGCGCTCAAGCAATATTAGCACACCATAGCGCTAATATTTTTGTGATACACTATCTAGGCCTTTGTATCTTCCCACTAGATTTAACCATAAGGTTGAAGTTGGTATGATCCAGTATATGTATACGCAGGTGGCACATATACATAAACAATAACAATTAACCCCTTCATGCCAGTAGCAAGTGTTTAACATTGAATGAAGTTCTGATGTAAACAAAGGCTGGAATCAGATCATAGGGGACTACCTACACTGCTAGGCACACCCCGGTCTGATTTTTTTATTCCCTAGAAAAAGGAGGCTGCAGGACACCATATAAGGTAGGACATTCCATGCCATCCTAATGGCGTTAAAGCCCAGTGCCTTTAGGACAGCATAGACCGTCCTAGCACGGTGAAGAGGTTAACATCTTCACAATTTTGGCACTAATGCAGGTATAAACAATTATATTTACTTTGATAATATATTCCTAATTAAAGGGATAGTAATGCATTTCAGTTTTAAATAGAAGCATTTTTTGCAATATACTTCCTTTGTCTAGTAAAACTTATTAATGTTTCGTGCACAGATATGCTAAGTGTGAAGATCGGGATTCAAACACTATGCCATGGGTAGTGCTTGCTGATTGGTGGCTTAATAGGCCTGCTCCTAAGCTTACATCCCTGCCTTTTCAAATAAAGAGAACAAGAGAACAAAGAAAATTTTATATTAGGGGTAAATTAAAAGTTGCTTAAAATTGCATGCTTTATCTGAATTATGAAAGAAAATATTTGGGTTTTATATCCCTTTAAGTATTGGCCTTTGGTTTACAGACAGCGAAAATATAAGGAAGCGTGTGTGTACAAAAAAATGATAAAATAAGGAAATCTGATTTCCCTGTAAGCTCAACCCATTTTGAGGAGTTGTTGTTTCAAATAACAAAACAAGCTATTTCAAACACAAAAACAAACATAAAGAAGCAAGTTCCGATACATTTTCTACTCTGCAACTGGTATAATAATTCATTAAAAACACATTAAGGTAAAAACAATTGTACAGTAAACTGTCCCTTTAACATTGAGTAGACTATAAACTTTTTCCTTCTGGACTAGTAGCTCATTTTAAAAGGTGAGCACATCCGATACAGTGGTATAATATGCAGGGTGTGTTATTAGTTGATATTTTTGTAAGGACCTCTGTAATGAAAAATCGTCTAGGTTTATAGAAAGTTAAAACCAATACATTGTACTTGCCATTGTACTAAAGCAAACCATTGTTAAGAGATATACACATATGTTTCTGTGTCAGTTTATGGGGTCATGTGCTAGGATGATATTAGCCATGGATATGTAGCTGTGTAAGCTAGTTTGTTGTAAACTATTCAAATCATTTTTCATAATGCCTTAAATGCTCTGCTCCTACATTACCCATGCATTATAATAGCTTTAAAGGGAAAGTCAACACCAGAATTTTTGTTGTTTTAAAAGAAAGATAGTCCTTTTATTAACCATTCCCCAGTTTTGCATAACCAACACTGTTATAGAAATACACTTTTTACCTCTGTGATTACCTTGTATCTAAGCCTTAGCAAACTGCCTCCTTATTTCAGTTCTTTTGACAGACTTGCATGTTAGCCAATCAGTGCTCACTCCAGGGTAACTTCACGTGCATGAGCTCAATGTTATCTATATTAAACACATGAACTAATGCCCTCTAGTGGTCAAAATGCAATCATATTAGAGGCAGTCTTCAAGGTCTAAGAAATTAGCATATGAACCTTCTAGCTTTATCTTTCATCTAAGAATACCAAGAGAATAAAGCAAAATTTGTGATAAAAGTAAATTGGAAATTTATTTAAAATTACATTCCCTATTTAAATCATGAAAGTTTTTTTTTAGGACTTGACTGTCCCTTTAACAACATATTATGGTACAGAAGTGTGCACCAGAACCACTTGTTGGCAGCTGTTTAGTCCTTACTGGAGCTCGTCAGTCCAATGTGGGTTTTGTTTGAAGCTCAATCAACCTGGTAAGGGGTACTTAAATCAGACTTTCCAACAGTCTGTATTTTAGAGGGACAGTCCCTTATTCTGAGCTCTGCCAGCTGTCCCTCTAAGACAGCCATATGTCCCGGCTTGCAGCCCAGACATTCCCACAAACCACCCAGATATGTCCACCAACCACCCAGCCACGCCAACAACCCAGCCCACTATCAACCCATAACCCTACCCAACATGGCCTGCCCACAAAGTAGCAATGGCCCCCCTCAACCTCCAAATTCCCTAATACCTAGCCACAAATGTAAGGAGGTATGCGTAAACATGCATTATGCTGCTTATTTCCATATTGATGGTTCTGTTATTTACACTTTATCCAATGCTATGCTTTTAAAGCTCTCGTGTACAGTGTGCCCCAAATATAGATATCTAGTAGTGACCAACAATTTACAAGACTGTTGTGTGTTTTCCCATTTTCCTCCCAGCCAGAAGAGATATTGTCAACATAAATGTAAAAAAGCATTAGAGCGTTTTATTATTGCTTTTTATGTATGTTTTATGTATGTTTAGAAGCCGCTTGGGCTTCTAAACATCTCAGCACTCTAGGTGTCCATAGCCTCAGTCAATTATTTGTTATTAGGAGAAAACAGGTGCACAGCCAATCATAAGCTGTACTGTCTGCACCATTGTGAAATAGGACAGTACCCCCCCATGCTTCTTTCTACTTCACTGTTCATATTCACTGACTGATATGTCTTGCTACAGTGCACGTGAGACCCATCAATCAGTGTATACTGTGAAGCAGGATGTGTCATAGTGCTCTGCTATTTCTCAGTGGGGGTTATAGATTCACATTGGCTGTACCATCTGCTTTGTTATATAGAAAAATATGTCCTAACAAATGTAAAAAAAAAACACAATATCTCCATATTATAATCCACGAATGGATTAAGGAACCTTGATGCAGGAACCAACAGGTCAGGGACGCAATATGGGTGCACTAGGCTTTCATGGGCAATGTGTTGATGGCCCAAAGTTTTTTTAAGAGAAACTGGGATGCAGATATGGTTTATAAAAAAAGGAAGGACTCCCGAGGGGGGGGGGGGGGTTGGGCACACACCAAGTCAGGATGCAACTATTGTGGCTGGCAACTTGCAGTTTAAAATCCACCACTATATTTAACTTTGTAAGACATCATTCTCATTATTTGCAGGATTCCGATTTGCTTTACCAGATCTTTCATTTAATACTACTTTTTGGAAAACTGTAGCCCTGATATTCCAGAATGGTGTAAGCATTGGTGATCCTGATATTTAAAAGCCCTTTATATAAACCACCATACATACACACACACTGGTGATACAGGTTAGCAGTGACACTATAATGTCAGAATGTCAATGCAATTCTTCCAGTAGAGCTGATTTTCTTTGCTTTTCTACAATTCATACTGGAACTGCTATTTAGGATTAGGGACTATTATCCTGAGTTTTAAATTTAGTCAAACAATCAAGCCCTCAAGACAATAAAAAGGGAGAGGTAAAATGCCCAGATAGATATGGTTTTTTTTATGTCCTAACTTTCTGAGTTTGAAAAGGTTTTCTGTGAGTTTGTATACTCAGCATTTGGTGTTGGGTCCCCTGCCAGAAGAGATGAGAATCAGCAGCAAGATCTCAAGTGTTTTGGATCAGGACTTGCTGCCCATTGTACGCTCACATTGCCCAAGAGTATATCATGTCATTGAGGAGAGGAATTTATTTATTATTTTATTTATAAAATATTTTACCAAGATGGATACATTGAGATTTCTCTCATTTTCAAGTATGTCCTGGGGAATCAGCCTAGGCTGTGTTTGCCAAGACTGAATCTTGGAGTTGGGGGCTGCTTGGATAGCAGTAATCATAATGAAGGAGACTATTTGTTTCTTAATACCTGGGGATGTTACTTACCTGTATCTGAAATGAAGTCTCCTATGACAGTCTGGGGGCTGACACAATCACCACTGCAAATTATTTCCTTACTTATGCTGTCACTTTGGAGACAGGTGTGGCTGCTTATAATAATTTATTTGGTTGGTTTGTGTGACCTGCTGTAACGTTACCTATGTCTATTACTCGTGGGGCAGTCAAACTTCACTAATTGGACATGTTGATCCTTCTTTGATGTATGTCTTACATTGTGATGTTTGGACATGGCAATCTCTTCTGCACTGTATGACTTACAATTTGAGATAAAATCAATACATCTTGTGAAGGAGAGAAAAAGATGCACTCCTTAGTAAGAAGAAAAAGTAAAAATAAATCTGAATCTCTAATTAATGTTGTCCATAAAGGATTCATATTTTGTTCCCCTTCTTCCCTCTGATTCCAATGTTGAGACATTAGTCAGTTATGTCTAACCAACTAAGCCCTAGTTTCCATTGAGGTGGTAAAGTTTTTAAACTGGTGGTAACATAACAATTCTCCATAGACTTTAAAGGGATAGTCTAGTCAAAATTAAACTTGAATAATTCAGATAGAGCATGCAATTTTAAGCAACTTTCTAATGTACTCCTATTATCAATTTTTTAATTGTTTTCTTGCTATCTTTATTTGAATGCAAGCTTAGGAGCCGGCTAATTTTTGGTTCAGAACCTGGGTAGCACTTGCTGATTGGTGGCTACATTTAGACACCAATCAGAAAGTGCTACCCAGGTGCTGAACCAAAACTGGGCTGGCTCCTAAGATTACATTCCTGCTTTTTTCAAATAAAGATACCAAGAGAACAAAGAAAAATTGATACTAGGAGTAAATTAGAAAGTAGCTTAAATTGCATGCTCTATCTGAATCATGAAAGTATAATTTTGACTAGACTATTCCTTTAAAGGAGATAAATGTTTTTACAACCAGTTACCAAACTTTACCAGCTCAATGGAAACTAGGCCTAAGTCACTTCACTATAACATTGTTTATAGGGTACATATATAATTTAGAATGAGTGGTCAGATATTTCTGACATATTAGGACAGTTACATATCATACTGGACTAAATTGTGTTATTCCTGGACTCATATTAAATAAGATAACCTTGATACTGACATATCTATGTATGGCCATGTTTATATCTTATAACATTTGGTGCTTTACATGTTTATTATTATAGTATTTGTAAATCCCTTATAGTAAATCTTGCATATGTTACCTATACCCAGAGTTGTACATTTCCACTATTCCCAGACAAGTAAGAAATGTCAATGTTTGAGTAAAACTCTTGATTTTTCTCCATTCTTTAAAGGGACAGTAAAGCCACAATTAGACATTCATGATTTAGACAGAGCATACAATTTTTTTTTTTTCTATGTTTTATTTTATTTGTTTTAACAAGAATAACATTGTCTGGGGATTCGCAGATCCCCTGCATATCATGGTACAAAGCAAATCCTAGATTGTTAGAATGAAATGCAATCAAACAAAAGGGAGATAGATCGTTGAAGAGGATACAGCTAAATTGTTAAGTATCCAAGATAGAAGTCAGTACATTACATGAGTTATTACAAAAGAGAAAAGAGGGGGGGGGGAATGAAGGGGTAGGGGTCATCCTTATGGGTGGGGAGGGAGGAAGGGGAAGGAAAATATCTATCAGAATTCGTCAAGAGCGGGAGATATGTGCGTTACTATACCCTGACCTGGGGGAGCCATGTGGTGTCGTGTATTTCCGTCCAGTCGGCCCAAACCATCTCAAACAGGTCACTTTTGTCCAGACTATAGAATATATCCCTTTCCATGGCCTGTAAGTAGGCCATGTTCCTAAGGATATCAGACCATCCGGGGGGGGAGGTTTTCTTCCAGCATCTAGCAATGCAGGTTTTAACCGAGGTCAGAAGATAGATACAAAAGATCTGTTGGTGTTTGGGGAGGGTATGTAAGTTCAAGTGTAGGAGTGCTGTGGCAGGGCTTTTGGGCAGTTGTATCTTAAGAGCAGATAGAGTGCGGAAACATAAGCTCCACAAGTGAGACAGCTTGGGGCAGTCCCACCAGATGTGGATCATGCTCCCCTGGGCCCCACATTCCCTCCAGCATTGTGGGGAGGACGTCGGGAACATCTTGGCTAAACGGACTGGGACTAGGTACCATTGAGAGATAACTTTATAGTGTGTTTCAAACATTGTCACACAATGCAAGGATTTCCTAGTCAGGGTAAGAGATCCCTGCCAGGCACTAGCCGGGATTCTAGTGTGGAGAATGGTGTCCCACTTATTCAAATGCGGGGCCAGGTCTGGGGGCACAGTGCCCTCAAGTAGACAGTAATGTCTCGACAGAGGTTTGTATAGTCTACGCCCTCCCTTCCAAGTAGACTCCCATGGAGTAAGTGGGCGCGTAGCGGAGGGGGAAAAACCCCAGCTAGATAGGAAACTCTTAATCCTAGTAAGCTCGAAGTGTAGATGGGGTGGGACGTCTTTACCAAGACTGTCCCTAGACAAACTGATATAACCATCTTCGCTGGCCGTAGACCAGAAATCCGAAACTTGTGACACCCCCATTCTGGCCCATGTGTTGGGGTGTGTATCTGGGAGGCCAGTAAAGAGGCCGGGGATAGAGGTAATTGGGGAGGGATGCGGCGCGATAAGCTTACGATGCCGGATCTTATTCCAAACCTCCAGGCATTCTATGATTACTAGGTTATGGATGTTCAAGGATCTGCGGCTGTGGGCCGGAGTCCAGATTAAATCTTTTAAGTAGATATCAAAGGGCAGTGAAGCTTGTTCGATATCTCTCCACCTGTCTTGAGATTGCAAAACTCCCCACTGGGAGATATGCGTAAGCATGGCTCCCTCGTAATACTTAAGTATGGATGGGGAGGCCAATCCCCCCAAATGAACCGGGAACTGGAGCGTTTTGTGGGCTATCCTCGGGGTTTTATTCTGCCAAATGAATTTGGTGCATTCGCTTTGGAATTGCAACAGTAAGTGGGAGGGTACCCTGATCGGTAGGCACCTAAACAGATAGGTGAGCCGTGGGAGGAATGACATCTTGAGAGAGGCTATGCGGCCCATCCAAGAGATGTTCTTATGGTCCCAGGTGTTTTTTAGCGCTCGCAAGTCTGCCAGCAAAGGTGGAAAGTTATCTTTGACCATTTGTTTCGGGTCATTTGATATTTTGACTCCAAGGTGTGTGATATTTTTACTAGACCATTTAAAATCAAATTGCCTCTGGAGGGCCGAGATATATTTTTGGGGGAAGCCCCACCAGTAGATTTCTGTTTTAGGGACGTTAAGTTTATAAAAGGAAAGAGAGCCAAAGGCCTCAAGTATATCCAGAAGTTTAGGGATGGTGTGGAGAGGGTCCGCTGAAAACACTGTCACGTCATCAGCAAACAGGGCAATGCTATGTTTAGAGCCCGAGAGTGTAATACCCATCAGGGCCTTGTTAGTGCGTATAGTTTCTGCAAGTGGTTCTATTGCTAGGGCGAACAGAAGTGGGGATAGAGGACATCCCTGCCTCGTGCCATTTCGGATGGGGAACGGAGTTGAATGGAACCCCATTCCCCTAACTGAAGCTGTGGGGTTGGAATATAGGGCTTGGATAGCGAGGCATATATCACGGGGGAATTTAAGGACGTCGAGGGTCTCCCAGAGATAGCTCCATCTAACCCTATCGAAGGCCTTCTCGGCATCTAAAGAGATAACCGAGAAAGGCTTGTTCATTCTTGTCGATTCACAAACTATATTAATAAGGCGCCTGGTGTTATCTGGGCCCTCCCGGTTGTGTATAAACCCCCTTGGTCTGGGTTGACCAGGGTAGGCAGAAGTTTGCAAATTCGATTCGCAATAAGCTTGGAATAAATTTTTATGTCCACATTTATAAGCGAAATAGGCCTATAGTTGGGGCAAAGAGAGGGGTCTTTATTTGGTTTCGGGATCATAATGATCTCAGCTTCCAAAAATTCTCTTTTAAAGCTTCCTCCTTGCCTGGCACTGTTAAAAAACCTAAGGAGAAGCGGCACTAGTTCTTGATTGTAGGTTTTGTAGAACTGTGCAGGAAACCCGTCAGGACCCGGGGCCTTAAGCGATTTGAGTCGCTGGATGACCTGTTTGACTTCCAACTGAGTGAACGGGGTAGCCAGGTACTCCTGTTGTTCCGTCGAAAGGGAGGGTAGATTTAAGGAATCGAGAAAGTCTCTAATCTGTTGAGTGGAGGCAGGGGCCTTGATCTCATTACCCTCAAGATCGTAAAGCTTTGAGTAGTAGTCTGAAAAGCAGTCCCCTATCTGTGAGGGGAGTTTGTGAGTCTGGTTGTTATAAAAGATTTGGTGAATGCGGGACGTACTGTTCCGTTGGCGTAGTTTATTCGCCAACAGTGTATCTGCCATATTGCCCTTATAATAAAACATCTGTTTGAGCCTGGTGAGATTCTCTTGGGTGCGTCGCAACTCAAGATGGTTGATATGCGAGCGCACCTCAGAGATCTGGGAAGATAGCGCTTCCGTGACTGTGGTTCTGTTAGCGGACTCCAATAGTCTTAGTTTACAGTGGGCTTGTGCTAGGGAGAGCCCAGCTAGTTTCCTAATGTGGGGTGCTTACGGATGATGTAGCCTCTGGTAACCGCCTTAATGGCTCCCCAGAGTGTGTCATCCGCGGTCTGGCTATTATCATTGAGTTGGATGAGATCTATAAGATCTCTTCGTAGGTCTTCCCTAAAAGGGATGTCCGCTAAAATGTTACGTGGGAGAGACCATCTGCTTTTATGGGGACAAGGGTCACTAAGTTGTAAATCAACAAGCACCGGGTCATGGTCAGACCATGGGCATAGAGGAATGTTGGATTGGAGTACTGAATCCAGGGTCCCAGACGAGCAAAAAATATGGTCCAACCTAGAATAGGTTTTGTGGACCTGAGAGAAGTGAGTGAAGTCTCTGTCTGTAGTGTGTAGAGATCGCCAGATATCATAATATCCAAACTCAGACATGATTGCTTTAAATCTCGTAGAGAGAAGGGTCAGTTGGGGGGAGGGTCTATTTGGGTTTAATGCCTTACGATCAAGATCGGCGTCCCAAATCATGTTATAGTCCCCTGCAATTATGACTCTGCCCTGTTTATGATGGTCAATCAACCTCAAAATTTTCCTGAGACAGGCAGGCTGTCGGGAATTGGGTAAGTAAATCGAGACAAGGGTGTGCGGGATGTGGTCTAGTTTACATACTACTATTGTAAATCTGGCCTGGGGGTCCCTAAGTACCTGGATTTCCTCATAGGCTATCCTCCTGTGAATCATGACAGCGGTCCCTCTCGCTTTTTTTATAAATGAGGAGCACTCAATGGTCGTGTACGATCGGGAGTGGAATCTAGTGGGGGAAGATAACAGCCAATGTGTTTCTTGTAGAAACACTACGTCGGGGTTGTGGTGACGTAACATTCGTGAAAGTAAACTCCTCTTGTAGGGGGAATTTAAGCCTCTGGAGTTATGTGTGCATAGTCGTAAGTGGGACATTCTCTACCTCCTGACTAGGGAAATAAGTGTGCAGGAGAAATTTTTAGGATACTTAGATCCTCTTGTCTGTGGGAAGTGTGAAGAGGTAAGGGGTTGGGGTGAGTGGTTAGCATGTGAGAAGAAAATGTACTGACAGCACAGGTGGAAATAGTCCACCAAGTTGGAACCCTGGCGTGGGTTAACCAGTGGGGGGGGGGGGGGGCTAAGAGCGAATATGTGACGAGGGGAGCTGGAAAGTCCAGCCCCACTCCATTATCTATATAGGTAATCTATAAGGAGGTAAACAAAAGTGCAAGTGGGCGAGTATGAACCTATATACCCGCTAAGGGCATAACCCAAACAAAAACTTCAAGTTGAACATGGAAACCTGACAAGGAACAGAAAATGCAATAAGGTCTAAACACATAAACATAATATATAAAATGGAGTGAAGACACATATGAATATATAGGTGCATATTTAAGACAATGTAGGCCCCACTCATTATGACATTGGTATAACCCTCTAAAGTAGGGGTGGGAAAAAGGGAAAGACGTTCCACCACATCACGGCCAAGGGGCCCCCGGCGTAGAAAATACGAAGGCCAGGTAAATTGCGTTGGTCATAAAGGGGGTAGAAAGTACCCAGGCCTGTCGTGAGGCGGTGGAACGCGGACCCATACAGTTAGTAGTCACATTTATCAACATATTCTTCACCACATTTAATGATCCCATAGGATAGAGCATACAAGGGCGAGGTATACTTGTCTAATCACATTAGGCCTGTAAAATATGTTGGGCCTGTAGGTCTGTCAAAATAGTACAGAGATCGTAATTACATTTCTAAACACCTAACCCTAGCATATGTGAATCCATAAGAAATGGCCGGGGAGACCTTGGAAGGGGCATATGAGAGGCCAAACCGTCACAATTTCTCTGCCCAATAGCAAAACTTAGCTGGTAGGCCAAAGTGGGCATTCCTGTAGCCCGTCAGGTTCCTGAGGTGTGGAAAACCACAAGTGTCACTTATCATGAGGGCCGGGACTCCAATTGGGTAGGATCTGGGGGCTGCGATGTTTTAAGTCTCTTCAGTCCTTGTTCTTTCACCGACCACTCAGGGGCCGAGGCTCTCAGCTTGGATTGGGTCGCGGGGGGTCCCCTGGGGTCCACTGCCATGAGGCCCCACTGACCCAAGAGGGTCGTACCCTGAGACAGAGAGGTTACCGTGAATGACTTGTTGATAAACACCTAACCCTAGCATATGTGAATCCATAAGAAATGGCCGGGGAGACCTTGGAAGGGGCATATGAGAGGCCAAACCGTCACAATTTCTCTGCCCAATAGCAAAACTTAGCTGGTAGGCCAAAGTGGGCATTCCTGTAGCCCGTCAGGTTCCTGAGGTGTGGAAAACCACAAGTGTCACTTATCATGAGGGCCGGGACTCCAATTGGGTAGGATCTGGGGGCTGCGATGTTTTAAGTCTCTTCAGTCCTTGTTCTTTCACCGACCACTCAGGGGCCGAGGCTCTCAGCTTGGATTGGGTCGCGGGGGGTCCCCTGGGGTCCACTGCCATGAGGCCCCACTGACCCAAGAGGGTCGTACCCTGAGACAGAGAGGTTACCGTGAATGACTTGTTGTCCTTTGTAATTATTAATTTAGTAGGGTAACCCCATCTGTATTTGATGTTCTCTCTACGGAGAATCTGTGTGACCGGCTGAAAGTATCTACGATGTTGAAGAGTGTGTGCAGATAGATCGGGCAGCAACTGTATTTCTTTGAACCTTTCTGAGATCTGCGGTTTCCTGAAGGCCGCCTGCATGAGCCTGTCTTTGAATGGAAAGCTATGAAAGCAGACTATGACGTCTCTCGGTTTCTCCTGTGAGACAGTTCTAGGTCGTAAGGCTCTGTGAGCTCTTTCCATGGTATCGTTAACTCCGTCTGTTGGGCCCAGCAGGTCCCTAAATAGGTCCTTCAGGAAAGTTTGAAGTTCTGCAGGTTGGACATCTTCTGGAATTCCTCTGAATCTTATGTTGTTTCTACGAGACCTATCCTCTACATCAGCCAGTTTAAATTCTAGTTGGCTGATCTGGTCTGCCAAAGATTCAGAGTATGCCAACAGGTTGGTATGATCGGTGGCAAGATCGTCCTGTTTCCTTTCCAGGGAGTCCACTCTGTCCCCAATCTCAGAGATGTCCTTGCGGAGTTCAGCATGATTGCGCTGAATTTCCTTAGTTATGGAGATAGTTTGGTTTGCTAACATTCTTTTGAGAGTGTCCTCAGTTATCAGGTGTTGTGATCTGACCTGAGGTGTAAGGTCAGGTTGAGATCCATCTCCAAGAGATTCAGAGTCACTCTGATCCTCGAGAGGATCTTCCTTCCGGTGTTTATTTGGATGTGTGAAGTGGTCTCGGACGGTTTTCTGCCCCTGGCCTAGTGTTTTCGAGTGTCTTTTGGTATTATTAGGCATTTTCAAATCAGGCAAGAATAACCTATTCTTGACAGGCAAAACTGGTATTTAGAAATTGCTAAGGAGAAGTGTAGGCCCTATAAGTTGACACCTTGAGTAAAAAAAAAAAAAAAAAAAAAAAAAAAGCTTGTTTGACACCTCAGGTACCCCTTGATGCGGACGCCACCTCCGGAGCGGAGCCCCGACCCTCCGGAGGGATAAGGCCTAAAGCTGTAAGTCGCCTCTAAGGTTTTTCAGCCAGATATATTCGTGGATGTAAAAAAGTTATTAGGACTTTGCCACTATGTCTGAGGCTGATAAATATTTTTCAGTTCAGGCTGTTGATATAGCCGTGGTGCCTGTATAAAGTTGACTGTCAGTGAAAATTTACCCTTGGGAAGCTGGGCAGACCTGCCGGGTATTATTTAGTACTATTTAGGGCTGGCGTTAAGTATTTGCCCTTACCTCTTCTCTCAACTGCCGCTCCAATGCAGTTAGTTGTTGGCTGATGGCGTGCTCCTTCACCCCGGGCCCCAAAATGGCGCTGCTTCGCGCCAAAACAGTGTCCGGCAGGCTCGGTCTTCAGAAACAAATCTTGGGTTCCCTAGATCTCCACGGCCGACCAAGCATGGGCTGGCTCACCTCCGGAGCCGGAAACTTCCTCAATACGGTCAGTGGCAGGCACGGCCGCCGGAGAACCCAGGGAGATCCACAGCTGTCAGGTGATTGTCTGCCCTCCGCTCACTCACCAGATGTCTGCAGCGCCTCTCTGCTGTGCAGGAGCGGAGCCCCGACCCTCCGGCCAGCAGTGACAAGTGAGCCGGTAAGATGGTTTGTAGGCGAGCTAGGGAGCCTAGCCGATTGGGTGACCTCCGATGCTCCAATAAACCACAGCCTTCTATAGGTCTCCACACTTTAGATGGCGGTATTGCCGCTTCTCCACTCAGCTCTGCAGATCTTCAAAGGCAGACCAGATAGATCGCAGATCACAAAAGGTGTTTGATCAGGGTGTTCTAAGATGAAAAATCCAGCACTATATAATATAAACTAGACAATTTATTTAGTTAATTTGTGCCTAATCAAGTTAGATAGGAGAGAGCTCTTTCTCAAGACGTCTCTCCTGTTCGGCAGTTAGCTCCGCCCCCAGAGCATACAATTTTGAACAACTTTCCAATTTACTTCTATTATTTAATTTGCTTCCTTCTCTTGTTATCCTTTGCTGAAAGGTTTGTCTAGATAAGCTCAGGAGCAGCAAAGAACCTAGGTTCTAGCTGCTGATTGGTGGCTGCATATATGTACCGATTGTCATTGGCTCACACATGTGTTCAGTTAGAAACCAGTAGTGCATTGCATCTCCTTCAGCAAATGATACCAAGAGAATTAAACACATTTTGTAATAGAAGTAAAGTATAAAGTTGTTTAAAATTGTAGGTTCTACCTACATCATGAAAGAAACAATGTCCTTTTCATGCCCCTTTAACTTTGAGTGTACTAATAACTTTTTTCCCCTGACCAATGAACTATAGTGACATTTTCCACCCCTACGTATACACCTTTCTTTCCTATACTTTGTCAGTTTTACACTTTTCTTAGCGTTATTTATTACTTATATGAAGTCTTAACAAGATCTTACTAAATAGCTACATTATTTGAAATGTAATAATGGACCATATGGGGGTACTGGGAGCTTAGTTTCACTATCCTAATCATGGTTAATAGAAACATGTTTTATTTCTCATATTTGCAGGTCATCTGATTGAAATGTAATTTATAGTATAAAACTACCTATATTTTGTAGTCTGCTATAGCACCTTTTGATTATTCTCTATACATTAAAAAGTACTAATTTTATTCAGAGTATTTTTGCATATAGTTGATGGTATGTTAACCCCTTAATGACCGGACCATTTTTCAATTTTCTTACCCTTAATGACAATGGCTATTTTTACATTTCTGCAGTGTTTGTGTTTAGCTGTAATTTCCCTCTTACTCATTTACTGTACCCACACATATTATATACCGTTTTTCTCGCCATTAAATGTCTTATAATTTACTAAAAAAAAAATAATAAAATATGAGGAAAAAATGGAAAAAAACACACTTTTTCTAACTTTGACCCCCAAAATCTGTTACACATCTACAATCACCAAAAAACACCCATGCTAAATATTTTCTAAATTTTGTCCTGAGTTTACAAATACCCAGGGCCGGATTTGCCATTAGGCACAGTAGGCATGTGCCTACAGGCGCATTGCAGCAGGGGGCGCCACAGAGTCAGTTTTTTTTTTTTTTTTTTTTTTTTTTTAAAGTGAAGTTTTTTTTTTTTCCTGATTTTGTTGAGCCTGTGAGTGAGTGCTTTGTTACTTTCTGTAGTGTTTAATTTGTACAGTAGGCAGGGGCTAGTGCTTATCAACTTTATCAGAACAGATGTCACAGTGAGCAGAACTAGGAGACTAGCAAGCAACAACTTTAGCAAGTAGCAGTAGCAGCGCACGCACTGCAGTCGTCTCCTCGCGTCCTCCTAGGCTGACTCCCTCCCACCCCTGACTCCACCCTCGCTCCCACGCTCCAGTTGGTAGTGCACAGCCTGCACAAGTGAAGTGACTGACAAGTCATCTCATACATACTCCAGTCCCCGGGCCCAGGTGAGTGTGCTCGCAGCTGCTCTGAAACTGCTGTGGTCGGCGCCGCGGGCAGCGTCACGCCCACGTCCGACCATCACATGATGCCGACTGCCGCCCTCTGCCTCTCAGAGTCAGAGTACTAGGCGGGAAGAAAGTGAGCTGATGTGCGTTCTCATTGCTGCTGGCCTGGGCTGGCTGAAGTTTTGGTTGCTCCTCCACGGTCCACCTTCTGACGCTGTTGGAGCGGAGCCTGTCGCCTGCCCTGGGCCCTGAGACGCCTCAGCCTCTCTACAGCATATAAGTGAGTGTGACTAGTAGTCTGTGAAAGACAAAGTGAGTCAGAGTGACCAAGGCCAAGCGCACTAACTGTAACACTTACACAGTAAAAAGTTATTATTAGACTGACTGGACTGTGACTGTGACGCAGGTACCTGTGTGAGAGAAGGTTCCCTCTCATAGTGAGTGTGACAGTGTGTTTGATCGCCCCAGCGGTGGTGCTAGCCATGTATTTCCTTCTGCTTAAAACATATGTGTTGGGACTGGAGACCGTACTGAGCTACATCCTGCTGTTCTATAGGTTACAGTTTATTCTGAGCTGTGCAGCCTTGGTCATGTTTAGCAGAGATTTGTCTGTATATTCTGTCTCTATGATGTTTGATCAAATTCTGAATTATAAATACTTGAGCTGTCACTATAATCTCAGTAACTTCACTGTTAATTTATTAACTCTTTTAGAAACTAGATATCATGTAAAATGCATGTTCACATGGCTGCAGAAGTGTAATTGGCTTTGTTCGTCTCTTTTAAATCCTTGCAATGCTTTTCCCTTGCCATTTAAATGTTCCTCAAATAAAAGAATTAGGGACATTTAGTACACATAAAATTATTGTGTGTGTGTGTGTGACTGTGTATGTGTATGGGTTTATGTTTGTTTGTGTGTGTGTGTGTGTGTGTGTGTGTGTATGTATGTATATGTGTGTGTGTGTGTATATATATATATATATCAGGTAATAGATCATTGTGTTATCCCTTTGTGTACACACACTTGCTTACTTATATTTGTAAATTCAATACTTAGAGAGGACAATGGGGAATTTATATTTTATTACCTAAAGGGACAGTCTACACTAAAATTGTTATTGCTTAAAAAATATAGATAGTTGTCCTAAATAATATATAAAAAAAGTCCTCACTTTTTCACTTTTTTGGGAGGGGGGAGGGGGGGGTGGGGGGGCGCTTCAGGTTTTTGTGCCTACAGGCACATGAGATGTAAATCCGGCCCTGCAAATACCCAATGTTTACATGTTCTTTGCTTTTTTTGCAATTTATGGGGCAATAAATACAAGTAGCACTTCGCTATTTCCAAACCACTTTTTTTCAAAATTAGCGCTAGTTACATTGGAACCCTGATATCTGTCAGGAATACCTGAATATCCCTTGACATGTATATATTTTTTTTAGAAGACAACCCAAAGTATTGATCTAGGCCCATTTTGGTATATTTCATGCCACCATTTCACTGCCAAATGCGATCAAAAAAAAAAAAAAAGTTCACTTTTTCACAAAATTTGTCACAAACTTTAGGTTTCCCACTGAAATTATTTACAAACAGCTTCTGCAATTATGGCACAAATGGTTGTAAATGCTTCTCTGGGATCCCCTTTTTTCAGAAATAGCAGACTTATATGGCTTTTGGGTTGCTTTTTGGTAATTAGAAGGCCGCTAAATGCCGCTGCGCACCACACGTGTTTTATGCCCAGGAGTGAAGGGGTTAATTAGGGAGCTTGTAGGGAGCTTGTAGGGTTAATTTTAGCTTTAGTGTAGTGTAGTAGACAACCCCAAGTATTGATCTAGGCCCATTTTGGTATATTTTATGCCACCATTTCACCGCCAAATGCGAGCAAATAAAAAAAAAAACTTAACATTTTTCACAATTTTAGGTTTCTCACTGAAATTATTTACAAACAGCTTGTGCAATTATGGCAGAAATTGTTGTAAAAGCTTCTCTGGGATCCCCTTTGTTCAGAAATAGCAGACTTATATGGCTTTGGCGTTGCTTTTTGGTAATTAGAAGGCCACTAAATGCTGCTGCGCACCACACGTTAATTATGCCCAGCAGTGAAGGGGTTAAATTAGGTAGCTTGTAGGGAGCTTGCAGGGTTAATTTTAGAGATCAGCCTCCCACCTGACACATCCCACCCCCTGATCCCTCCCAAACAGCTCTCTTCCCTCCCCCACCCCACAATTGTTCCCGCCATCTTAAGTACTGGCAGAAAGTCTGCCAGTACTAAATAAAAGAGGTTGTTTTTTTTTTAAATAAAAATAATAAAGTATTTTAGCTGTGATGGACCCCTGCCTTAGCCCCAACCTCCCTGATCCCCCCTCCAGCTCTCTAACCCTCTCCCCTACCTAATTACCACCATCTTGGGTACTGGCAGCTGTCTGCCAGTACCCAGTTTGGCCCCAAAAAGTATTTTTATTTTATTTTTACTTAAAAAACTATTTCTGTAGTGTAGCAGCCCCCCACAATACCCCACCCCCACCCCCTCCCAGATCCTTTTATATATTTTTTTTTTTTTAAAAATCCCTTTTTTTCCCCCTTTCTGCCCTCATTCATTGGTGTCAGTGTGACTAATGGGTGCATGTGCACGCGCTCACGTGCACACACGCGCACCCTCACACCCGGCACTATCGCTACCGGTGCAGAGAGGGCCACAGAGTGGCTCTCTCTGCATCGGGGGCTTGTAAAGTGGTATTGCAGGATGCCTCCATATCGAGGCATCACTGCAATACCCTCAGAGCTGCTGGAAGCATTTGTGATCGCTTCCAGCACTCTGTTAGACAACTGACGTACCAGGTACGTCCATTGTCATTAACTGCTTGTTAATGCATGACGTACCTGGTACGTCAGTTGTCATTAAGGGGTTAAAAGGAGAGTAAATGATATATATATATATTTATTATAATTGTGCAGCATATGCACAAATAGTTACTTCAACTATATCCTTGCGTTATTAGAAATAAAGCTATATTTATTGAGATGCTTTGTGAAGTCATTTCCCAAGTCCTTCTTCTTTGTGCAGCATTTTTTTTTAACTGTTGGCTGCTTTATCCAGTGTGTTTCAATTTGCATCAATTGTTCAAACTGCCCATTTGGGAGCTTTGTGTGTGTGTATACATTGCAATATGTAGCTGTTCCACCATTATATTTTTAGTTTTTGCTATATAATCCTATCAGCTGTATCTGAATAATATTAAAAGGACACAGAAGTGACCAAACCGAAGTGCAACATGTAAATGAAAATAAAAACATTGCATATATTTATTGTTACACATCCTGTAAATCATTGGTAATAATCCAGATTACTTCAGTCTGAGGTGCCGATTTATCACGGCCCAAATGGGGCCGTATACACCAGTTTCCGCACGAGCCTTCAAGCTTACTGGAAACAGGAGTTAACTCGTCCGCTACCTCTGAGGCAGCGGACAGCAATCAACACGATAAGATTGATTGATACCCCCTGCTAGAGGCCAATTGGCCGTGAATCTGCAGGGGGCGGCATTGCACAAGCATGTCACTAGAAATGCTTGTGCACTTATAAATGTTAAATCTGCCCCAGAGTGTGAAGGTTTCATGCAAACATTAATGGAATGCTTGGGGTATCTGGAGCATTAAAAAGGCTTGAGAACCACTGATCTAGAAGCATTATATATATTGGTTTTTTTTTTTTAATATACATTTTTAAACCATGGAATTAAAAAAAAAAAAAATTACTTGCTTAAAGTGAATGTAAAGTTTCATCAAGTAGTGCCCGGTTTTTTAAAATACTATTAAAAACAGGGGCACTTTCATTGATGAAACTTTACATTGCACCATATTTGTAGAAATACTTACCTCTTTGTCTTGAAAGCCGGATTGCTGATTGTCGCTTCCCCCACCCGTTGCAAGCCTCTTACTACGTCAGAAATTATAATTCCGGCCTTCCTCCAATCACGGCGTTACTATAGGCAATGCTTCCACGGGGGGGGAAGCCGTGATTGGAGGATGCCTGAATCGTAATTGCTGACGTAGGAAGAAGCTTGCGACGCGCTGGTGAAGCACTGGAGCGGCTTTCAAGACGAAGAGGTAAATATTTCTACAAATATGGTGCAATGTAGTTTCATCAATGAAAGTGCCCCTGTTTTTAATAGTATTTTTAAAAACCCGGGCACTACTTGATGAAACTTTACATTCACTTTAAAAGGGACAAGAAAGTAAAAGGGGCTCATGACCCCTTTTACATAAAATGGAAAATTCAAGAACAAGGGGTCATGAGCTCAAGCTAAAGGATAGTAGATTCAGGAGTAATTTGAGGAAGCACTTCTTTACAGAAAGAGTGATTGATTTATGGAATAAACTTCCTCAAGAGGTAGTAGCAACAAACACTGTGGGGGACTTTAAAAATGCATGGGACAAGCATAGGGCTATCCTACGAACTAGATAAGTTTATACTGTTAGGTAAGGTCGGGCAGACTTGCTGGGCCTATGGCTCTTATCTGCCGTCAATATCTATGTTTCTATGTTTAAAAATGAAACTTTCATTATTCAGATAGTGCATGCAATTTTAAGACATTTAATTTCACATTATCAAATATACTTTGTTCTCATCCTAGGCTTTGTTGAAAAGCAAATGTACATATGCACAGCAGCAGCAATGTACTACTGGGAGCTAGCGATTGGTGGCTACACGGTCTTGTCACTGGCTCAACAGATGTGTTGAGCTAGCTCCTTTTAGTGCACAGCTGCTCTAGATATGACTTTAACTATGCATTTAATTCCTTTGCAGGGATGCAAGCAACAGTGCAAAAATAAAACTGATTTAACAGCTTCTTTTTTAAACTTCCATATTCCGAGTCCTATGAGACACACTTAGGACCAACTCCAGATATCCACCTTAAATTAACAAATGAGACAGCGTGTGGAAGGCGTGGTAGATACTGGTTCTTGAGAACGTGTGAGCGGGACACAGGAACTGCTGGCGATACACTATTTGATATACTGCATAACCGATTCAGTAAACAACTGCAGAGCTCATGAGGTGCTAGCACCCTCCATGTGCTATGCGTGCAGTTGTTGCGTTTCTGTATCGCAGTCTAAGGAAGTGCCTGAGGCAACTGCACATCGAGCTAGCGATGAGGTAATCAGCCTGTAATGGCATCTCGCTGTCACTGTATCTAAGAACTTATGTAGCACGTAATCAGCGCAGACACTCTTAGTAAACCTTTGCTTTTAGCAACGAGGCTGCCAAAAATGGTTTAAAACGCCCTTGTACATAATAGATTACAGCACTTTCTGGCAGGCAAGCGATTAACCAGAATCCTCCCACTCAAATAAAAGGAAAGGGAAGTTGTAGGGGCCTTAGCGATAAACCCCTATGATCACAAACGCTCTTTTTGTGCCTCCTACTACTCAGCCCGCAATCTAACTGGTGTCTGACCGCTGACACTTGCTCTTCCTGCGCAACCTCGAATAATTAAAGCACGGCTAGTATTCCCGCCCTACGCACTTGGCTTATCAGTTTACATTCCGTAAGAGGAATGAATGCGTTGTCATTGTTTTGAAACGTCACGTGGTGTCTCAGGTGTTACCATTGTAACTTTCGACGTTTTAGAATCTGATATGTTTGCTCTATTTTTGAGTTTTTGTTTTGCTTACTCTACAAAACTAATTTTAGGTGTGTTCAATTTTTGAATTTGAGTTAGGGAAGACTAATCATATGTTGCATTTCTTGGAGTAAATATTTAACAAAAGCTATTGTATGTGGCGTATTCTAATAGAGTTTATCAGTATATTTTTTATTATTATTATAAAATTACTCATTTAAGTATTCAGAAGTCTTCCAGGAAAGACATTTAGCTGCCACTGGCTCATTTCTTTAAAAAAAAACAAAAAAACACTACATGTTAAAGATATATAAAACCAATCCTTTTAAGACTAAATTTAAATGCGCTTGAAGGAAAAATGTACTCTGGCAAGAATTTGATTAGAGTTCATTATATTCAGAGCTGCTGCATGAACACCATTTCAGATGGGGGAAATCCCTCCCACCCCGACGGGGTGGTTGTTTTTTTTTTCTACTGCTTCTGGTAAAACCAGCAATAGCATTGGGAACACATTAAATGAGGGAACATTTTACAATATCCCTTTAACCCATTAATGCAGACATCACAACTTGCAAAAACTAATTTCAGGGAGGTGGCTTCACCCTCTACTGCTCTGCCACCCCCCCCTCCCAGTTATATATTGGACACTTTGAAACCCTAAATAAGAGAGAGACTTATCATTAAAGTAGCTTCCCACATTAAAAAAGTAGCTTTATTGCACAACCACATACAACAAACCTATTTTCCAGTGACCGTACTCGTGTTGAATGCTTAAATATTTTAGAATATGAAGTTTAATTGCGTGCAGTAAATAAGGTAGTATTTATGTTTTATTTTATTAAAATCAGTGGGGGCTTTTTGGTTACTGATGCATGCTTTGAGGGTTCTATAACGTCCCAGCAACTAAAGGCATTCCTTAAAGGGTCAGTAAACCTTAAAAATAATGTTATATAATTCTGCACAGTGCAGCTCGCTCCTGCTCTGTCTGACAGCGGGAGCAAGCTGCACTGTGTCTAATGGCGCGGTCGGGCCGGGCTGTGACTATACAGCTGGCCCGATGCGCTCAGTAAAAACAACAGACCCGCTCAGCAGAGTACAGAGAGCGGGTCTGTAAAACAGCGGTATTTTTACAAAATAAAAACGGAATATTATGATTTAAAAAGTTTGGCTAATGTAATGTTATATAATTCTGCACTATGTGCAGAATTATATAACATTATTTTTAAGGTTTACTGTCCCTTTAAAGAAACACTTCTGGATTTGGGCCACATTGGATCATGGTACTTGGAGTTTCAGGGAGATTGCATTCCAATTGCTGACATCAGGGAGCCACTATTATAATGAGGGAGACTCCCTGAACTTCAGGGAGAGTTGGGATGTCTGTTAATGTATTTAGTGCTGATGACGGCTACACATCGGGCCAACCCAGCACTTACCTTGCATCCCTTGTGGTGAGGTGGTCCAGGGCTCTGATGTCACCCAAGGATTTCATTGATTTCACCATCACCAAGTCCTGGAAACCCAGAAATGCTTGGATAGACCACAGAACTTAAAGATGCTGGGGGAGGATTGAATACCCCACAATCTCAGCTCCCTTTATAGTAATGGTAAACTCTCCCCTTTATAAAAACACATCCGGATTGTTAGTGAT
This sequence comes from Bombina bombina, assembly GCF_027579735.1. Taxonomy (NCBI): domain Eukaryota; kingdom Metazoa; phylum Chordata; class Amphibia; order Anura; family Bombinatoridae; genus Bombina; species Bombina bombina. Next base: position 424,151,729 of record NC_069504.1, read on the forward strand.
ATTTTAGATGGAGTTCAATTTATCAGATGTAATGAAGATGCGCTATAACTTCCTTTTTAATGTAGCTATGAAATTGAAATACTCGCACTTTGCCGCCCAATTCAAAAGTAAATTTTTCTGTAAGCTAAAAGTTACTCTCCCCATATGGCACTTTAGTTGTAGCTAGAGCGCTAATTGGAGGACAGTTCAAAACTTTAGCTCACAGAAAAATCTGAATTTACTTTTATCATCAAATTTGCTTTGTTCTCTTGGTATTCTTAGTTGATAGCTAAACCTAGGTAGGCTCATATGCTAATTTCTAAACCCTTGAAGGCCGCCTCTTATATGAATGCAGTTTGACAGTTTTTGACAGCTAGATGGCATTATTTCATGTGTGCCGTATAAATAAAATTTTGCTCATGCACGTGGAGTTATTTAAGAGTCAGCACTAATTGCCTGAAATGCAAGTCTGACAAAAATCTGAGATAAGGAGGCAGTCTGCAGAAGCTTAGATACAAGGTAATTACAGATGTAAAAAGTATATTTCTATAACAGTGTTTGCTATGCAAAACTGGGGAATGGTAAATAAAGAAATTATATTTTTTAACCCCTTAGTGACCAGACCATTTTTCAATTTTCTTACCGTTAAGGACCAGGGCTATTTTTAAATTTCTTCAGGGGTTTGTGTTTAGCTGTAATTTTCCTCTTATATCATTATTTTCATCATATTATACAATTTACTATAATTTTTTTGATATAAAATATGATGAAAAAAACACACTTTTTCTAACTTTGACCCCCAAAATCTGTTACACATCTACAAACACCAAAAAACACCCATGCTAAATAGTTTCTAAATTTTGTCCTGAGTATAGAAATACCCAATCTTTACATGTTGTTTGCTTTTTTTTGCAAGTTATAGGGCAATAAGTACAAGCAGCACTTTGCTATTTTCAAACCACCCCCCCACCCCACAAAATTAGCGATAGTTACATTGTAACACTGATATCTGTCAGGAATCCCTGAATAATCCTTCACGTGTGTGTGTGTGTATGTGTGTGTGTGTGTGTATATATATATATATATATATATATATATATATATATATATATATATATATATATATATATATATATATATTGTTTTTAAGTAGACAACCAAAAGTATTGATCTAGGCCCATTTTGGTATATTTCATGCCACCATTTCACCGCCAAATGCGATCAGTTGTTCAGAAATAGCAGACATATATATGGCTTTGGCATTGCTTTTTGGTATTTAGAAGGCCGCTAAATGCTGCTGTGCACTACACTTGTATTATGCCCAGCAGTGAAAGGTTAATTAGGTAGCTTGTATGGTAAATTTAGTAAATTTTAGTTTTAGTGTAGAGATCAGCCTCTTACCTGACACATCGCACCACCTGATCCCTCAAACAGCTCTCTTCCCTGCCCCATCCCACAATTGTCACCCCCATCTTAAAGGGACACTGAACCCACATTTTTTCTTTCATGATCTAGATAGAGCATGCAATTTTAAGCAACTTTCTAATTTACTCCTATTATCACATTTTCTTTGTTCTCTTGCTATCTTTATTTGAAAAAGAAGACATCTAAACTAAGGAGCCAGCAAATTTTTGGTTTGACCATGGACAGCACTTGTTTATTGGTGCTGTCCAATCAACAAAGACAACCCAGGTTGTTTACCAAAAATGGTCCGGCATCTAAACTTACATTCTTGCTTTTCAAATAAACATACCAAGAGAATGAAGAAAAAAAAAATTTATGCTTACCTGATAAATTTCTTTCTTTTGTGGTGTATCCAGTCCACGGGTTCATCCATTACTTGTGGGATATTCTCCTTCCCAACAGGAAGTTGCAAGAGGACACCTACAGCAGAGCTGTCTATATAGCTCCTCCACTAACTGCCAATCCCAGTCATTCGACCGAAGACAAGCAAGAAAAAAGGAGAAACTATAGGGTGCAGTGGTGACTGTAGTTTAAAAATAAAAAACACCTGCCTTAAAGTGACAGGGTAGGCCGTGGACTGGATGCATTACAAGAGAAATAAATTTATCAGGTAAGCATAAATTTTGTTTTCTCTTGTAAGGTGTATCCAGTCCACGGGTTCATCCATTACTTGTGGGATACCAATACCAAAGCTTTAGGACATGGCTGAAGGGAGGGACAAGGCAGGAACCACTGCCTGCAAGACCTTTCTCCCAAAAATAGCCTCAGAGGAAGCAAAAGTATCAAATTTGTAGAATTTAGAAAAAGTATGAAGCGAAGACCAAGTCGCCGCCTTACAAATCTGTTCAACAGAGGCCTCATTTTTAAAAGCCCATGTGGAAGCTACCGCTCTAGTGGAATGAGCTGTAATTCTTTCAGGAGGCTGCTGGCCAGCAGTCTCATAAGCTAAACGTATTATGCTTCTCAGCCAAAAAGAAAGAGAAGATGCCGAAGCCTTTAGGCCTCTCCTCTGTCCAGAGTAGACAAAAAACAATGCAGATGTTTGACGAAAATCCTTTGTAGCTTGTAAATAAAACTTTAAAGCACCAACCACGTCAAGATTGTGTAATAGACTTTCCTTCTTTGAAGAAGAATTAGGACACAGTGATGGAACAACAATCTCCTGATTGATATTCTTATTAGATACCACCTTAGGAAGAAACCCAGGTTTGGTACGCAAAGCTACCTTATCTGCATGGAAGATCAGATAAGGGGAATCACACTGTAAGGCAGATAACTCTGAAACTCTTTGAGCCAAAGAGATAGCTACCAAAAACAGAACTTTCCAAGATAAAAGCTTGATATCTATGGAATGCAGAGGTTCAAACGGAACCCCTTGAAGAACTTTAAGAACTAAATTTAAACTCCGTGGCGGAGCAACAGGTTTAAACACAGGCTTGATTCCAACTAAAGCCTGACAAAACGCCTGAACGTCTGGAACATCTGCCAGACGCTTGTGCAGAAGAATAGACAGAGCAAAAATCTGTCCCTTTTAAGGAACTAGCTGACAACCCATTCTCCAATCCTTCTTGGAGAAAGGATAATATCCTAGGAATCCTGACTTTACTCCATGTACAAAAAGGCTAGTGGTCGCTAGCTCATCCAACATGCACCTGGCCAATTGGCCGCATCCTAGTTTGCTGGGTCCACCTACATTTGCTTGTGACGACTTTACTCCATGAGTAACCCTTGGATTCACACCAATGAAGATATTTACACCATATCTTATGATAGATTTTCCTGGTGACAGGCTTTCGAGCCTGAATTAAGGCATCAATGACCGACTCGGAGAAACCACGTTTTTATAAAATCAAGCGTTCAATCTCCAAGCAGTCAGCCGCAGAGAAATTAGATTTGGATGTTTGAATGGACCTTGGAGTAGAAGGTCCTGCCTCAGCGGCAGAGTCCATGGTGGAAGGGATGACATGTCCACCAGATCTGCATACCAAGTCCTGCGTGGCCACGCAGGTGCTATCAAAATCACTGAAGCTCTCTCCTGCTTGATTTTGGCAATCAGACGAGGGAGGAGAGTGTCAGGGAACATCACTTATTTGTGTTGCACACTTTACCCATGTACTTAATTTACATTATCTATAATGTTATGGTGGGAACACATAAGCCAGACCGAAGGACCAGGGCACTGCTAGAGCATCTATCAGCGCTGCCTGGGGATCCCTTGATCTGGACCCGTAACAAGGAAGCTTGTCGTTCTGACGTGATGCCATCAGATCCAGTTCTGGTTTGCCACATAGTTGAAAAGTCTGCCGACTTAGAAAATCCGCCTTCCAATTCTCTACTCCTGGGATATGGATAGCTGAGAGATGGCAAGAGTGAATCTCTGCCCATAGAAATATCTTTGAAACCTCCAACATTGCCAGGGGGCTTCTTGTTCCCCCCTGATGGTTGATATAGGCTACAGTCGTGATATTGTCCGACTGAAATCTGATGAACCTGACCGCAGCTAGTTTAGGTCAAGCCTGAAGAGCATTGAATATCGCTCTCAGTTCCAGAATGTTTATCGGAAGGAGGGCTTCCTCCTGAGTCCAAGAACCCTGAGCCTTCAGGGAGTTCCAGACTGCGCCCCAGCCTAGAAGGCTGGCGTCTGTCGTCACTATAGTCCACTCTGGCTTGCGGAAACTCATTCCCCTGGACAGATGGACCCGAGATAACCACCAGAGAAGAGAATCCCTGGTCTCTTGATCCAGATTTAGCAGAGGGGACAAATCTGTGTAGTCCCCATTCCACTGATTGAGCATGCAAAGTTGCAGTGGTCTGAGATGTAGGCGGGCAAACGGAACTATGTCCATTGCCGCTACCATTAGGCCGATTACTTCCATACACTGAGCCACTGACGGCCGAGAAGTGGAAAGAAGAGCACGGCAGAAGTTAGAAGCTTTGATAACCTGACCTCTGTCAGAAAATTTTTCATTTCTACTGAATCTATCAGTGTTCCTAGGAAGGAAACTCTTGTGAGAGGGGAGAGAGAACTCTTTTCTTCGTTCACCTTCCACCTGTGAGACCTCTGAAAGGCCAGAACAATGTCCGTATGGGACTTGGCGATTTGAAAAGTCGACGCCTGTATCAGAATGTCGTCTAGGTAAGGCGCCACCGCTATGCCCCGTGGCCTTAGAACCGCCAGTAGGGACCCTAGAACTTTCGTAAAGATTCTTGGTGCCGTGGCTAACCCGAAGGGAAGAGCCACCAACTGGTAATGCCTGTCTAAGAAGGCGAACCTGAGGAACTGATGATGATTTCTGTGAATCGGAATGTGGAGATAAGCATCCTTTAAGTCCACAGTAGTCATATATTGACCCTCCTGGATCATCTTGAAGGATGGGACCCTGAGAAATTTGTTTAGGATCTTGAGATCCAAGATTGGTCTGAAAGTTCCCTCTTTTTTGGGAACTATAAACAGATTTGAATAGAAGCCCTGCCCCTGTTCCTCCCTTGGAACTGGGTGGATCACTCCCATAACCAGTAGGTCTTGAACACAACGTAAGAATGCCTCTCTCTTTATCTGGTTTACAGATAATTGTGAGACATGAAATCTCCCCTTTGGAGATGAAGCTTTGAAGTCCAGAAGATATCCCTGGGAAACAATCTCTAATGCCCAGGGATCCTGGACGTCTCTTGCCCAAGCCTAGGTGAAGAGAGAAAGTCTGCCCCCTACTAGATCCGGTCCCGGATCGGGGGCTACTCCTTCATGCTGTCTTAGAGGCGGCAGCAGGTTTTTTGGCCTGCTTCCCCTTGTTCCAAGCCTGGTTCGGGCTCTCCAGACTGGTTTGGACTGGACGAAATTTCCCTCTTGTTTTGCATTAGAGGAAGCTGAAGCTGCGCCACTTTTGAAGTTTCGAAATGAACGAAAATTATTCTGTTTGGTCCTTAATTTATTGGACCTATCCTGAGGAAGTGCGTGACCTTTTCCTCCAGTAATATCAGAAATGATCTCCTTCAGTGCCGGCCTGAAAAGGGTCTGTCCTTTGAAGGGGATGTTAAGAAGCTTAGACTTTGAAGTAACGTCTGCTGACCAGGACTTAAGCCATAGCGCCCTGCGCGCCAGAATGGCAAAACCTGAATTCTTAGCCGTTAGTTTGGTTAGATGAAAAACGGCATCAGAAATAAAGGAATTAGCTAACTTGAGAGCTTTAATCCTGTCTAAAATATCATCTAACTGGGTTTCCACCTGTAGAGCCTCCTCAAGAGACTCAAACCAAAAAGCCGCTGCAGCAGTAACTGGGGCAATGCATGCAAGAGGCTGGAGAATAAAACCTTGATGGATAAAATTTTTCTTAAGGAGACCCTCCAATTTTTTATCCATAGGATCTAAGAAAGCACAACTGTCCTCGACGGGGATAGTTGTACGCTTAGCTAGGGTAGAAACAGCACCCTCCACCTTAGTAACTGTCTGCCACAAGTCCCTTATAGCGACATCTATGGGAAACATCTTTTTAAAAGCAGGAGGGGGAGAGAACGGAACACCTGGTCTATCCCATTCCTTAGTAATAATTTCCGAAAACCTCTTAGGGACTGGAAAGACATCAGTGTAAACAGGCACTGCAAAGTATTTGTCCATTTTACACAATATCTCTGGAACTACAATGGGGTCACAGTCATCCAGAGTCGCTAAAACCTCCCTGAGCAATAAGCGGAGGTGTTCAAGCTTAAATTTAAAGGCTGTCATTTCAGAATCGGACTGAAGTAACGTCTTCCCTGAATCTGAAATCTCACCCTCAGATAGCAACTCTCTTGCCACGGCTTCGGAGCATTGTGAGGGTATATCGGACATAGCTACTAAAGCGTCAGAAAGCTCTGTATTTGTTCTAGCCCCAGAGCTGTCTTGCTTTCCCTGTAACCCTGGCAGTTTGGACAATACCTCTGTGAGGGTATTAGTCATAACTGCCGCCATGTCTTGTAAGGTAAACGCATTGGACGCGCTAGATGTACTTTGCGTCACGAGCGGAAGTTATAGTTTCTGACACGTGGGGAGAGCTAGATGGCATAACCTCCCTTTTGTCAGTCTGAGAAAACTCTGGTGATAAATCTTTAAATGCCATAATATGGTCTTTATAATTTATAGAAATTTCAGTACATTTGGTACACATTCTAAGAGGGGTTCCACAATGGCTTGTAAACATATTGAATAATGAGTTTACTCTGTCAGACATGTTTAACAGACTAGTAATGAGACCAGCAAGCTTGGAAAACACTTTAATAAATGTGAAACAGCAATTAAACAAAAACGGTACTTTAAGAGAAAAAAACTATTACATAAACTGCAAAACAGTGTTAAAAAGTAGTAAACTCTTCGAAATTTTTACAATGTGTATAAGGGACTAAAGCAGCATTGCATCCACTTGCAAATGGATGATAAACCCTTTAGGCCCCAAACCGGATTTGAAAAACGTTAAAAAAACGTTAATAAACAGTTAAACACCTTGCCACAGCTCTGCTGTGGCCCTACCTGCCCTCAAATACGATTTAGGGGAGAAATAAGCCCTCTATAGTGGTCCTCAGATGCTAGAGGACTCCTTTAGGGAAGCTGGATGTCTCAGCCTGAATAAAAACTGCGCATCTAGAGTGCGAAAATAGGCCCCTCCCACCATGCACTCGATGTCAGAGGGCCTTAAGAAAATACTCCTAGGAGTATCTGACTAGCCATGTGGAAACTAGGCCCCAAAAAACGATTTATCACCCTCAGAGAAAAAATGTTCTTTCTATATAACCTGTAAACGTTTTGTCACTAAGAAATATGAGTATTAACATGAATATTACCCTTTTTTGTAAGCATGATCCCAGTCGTTGTTAAATCACTGCATCAGGCTTACCTCAATTATACAAGGCTCTGTCAGCATTTTCTAGATCTTATCATCTCTCTAGAAATAAATATACTGAACATACCTCAAGGCAGGTAATCTGCAAACCGGTCCCCCAACTGAAGTCTTTCCCATACTCTTCAGTTATGTGTGAGAACAGCAATGGACCTTAGTTACAAAGCGCTAAGATCATAAACCTCCAGGCAGATTCTCCTTCTAATTTCTGCCTGCGAGTAAAACAGTACGACGCTGGTACCGTTTAAAAATAACAAACTCTTGATTGAAGGTAAAAACTACACTAAGTCACCACATATCTCTTGATACTTCTTATCTTGTCGAGAGTTGCAAGAGAATGACTGGGAGTGGCAGTTAGGGGAGGAGCTATATAGACAGCTCTGCTGTGGGTGTCCTCTTGCAACTTCCTGTTGGGAAGGAGAATATCCCACAAGTAATGGATGAACTCGTGGACTGGATACACCTTACAAGAGAAATTGATAATAGGAGTAAATTAGAAAGATGCTTAAAATTGAATGCTCTATCTGAATCACGAAAGAAAAAATTTGGGTTCAGTGTCCCTTTAAAGTGATGGTAAAATTACCTTAATCTCAATGAAGAATAACAATGGTGTAAAATTAATATAAGTTTCATTCATCTTTTTTTATATATTTGCGTATAACTCAAGTTATCACCTTTTATAAAGGCAATTTCTAAACTTACGAAAATTCAACCCGTATTTTTTTTTTTTTACTTTTGATCACGTTTTTATTTCAGCCAATGGAAATATCGGCCGTTAGGCGGCCGTCTCTCCACGTCATCTGCATCGTTAATCATCTGCGCATGCGCTATTGATATTTTCTTTGTATTGAAAACCGCGCGCGCTCCCGTGTCATGCATGCCTCTTCATTACAGTTAGGAATCCCTCACTACGTGATAAGCTTCTTATTAACGATACGGACATGGTGCATGCGCAGTGGAAAGCCGCATCAGCAAGTAGCGCATGCTCGGTTTATTCTGTATTGGGAACGCGCTTTTGAGAGGCACAGAGAGGATGTGGGACCATCAGACAATGCAGAACACTGAAGTAGGGCTTAGGAGGAGTCGGCAGCAAAACGGTAGGGAATTTGAAATATATTTGTTTAGAAAACTATAGCAGTAAACTAAAAAATAACTTAGCGACTATATTAAGGTAATATTGAGAAATGCTTGGTTGTCTTCAATACCGGATTACTTTACCTTCACTTTAAGTACTGACAGAAAGTCTGCCAGTACTAAAATAAAATGCTTTTATATATATATATATATATATATATATATATATATATATATATATATATATATATTTCTGCAGTGTAGGTTCCCCCCCAACCTCCACAATCCCCCCCACCAAACAGCTCTCTTAACCTCTCCCCTCTTCCTATTTGTGGCCATCTTAGGTACTGGCAGCTGTCTGCCAGTACCCAGTTTGTAATAAACAGGCTCAATTTAAATTTTTTTTATAAACCCATTTTTTCCGTAGTGTAGCTGCCCCCCCTCAATATCCTACCCCCTCCCATATCCCTTTCCCAACACTTATCCCCCTCTCCCTCCTTCCCTTTCACTACAAATTTTCCATAGTGTAGCGGTTCCACCCGCTCCCGCCCCCTCGCGCGCTCCCAGACCTCTCTATAACGGAAACGGAACTCCCAGCGATGGGCGGCCCACCTGCCTCCCTGCTATCCCTCCCATGCCACCAACGGTTGGCACCATTGCTGGCCGATGCAGAGAGGGACATCGAGTGGCTCTCTCTGCATCGTTTGCTTAAAAAAGGTTATTGAACAATGCCTCAATATCGAGGCATCGCTGCAATACCCTGAAAGCGCCTGGAAGCGATCACGATCGCTTCCAGCGCTTGAAACCCCAGAGGACATGCCAGGCACGTCCTTGGTCGTTAACAACCGTTTTTTGTAGGACTTGCCTGGTACATCATTGGTTGTTAAGAGGTTAAACAATAATATTTTTGGTGTTTACTATCCCTTTAACATCTCTTTACAGCAACACCATTAGAACCCTTGCTTAGAAATGTACAGGGCTAGATTTACCTGCAGGCAGACAGGTTTGCAAGTGGTGAACCTGTCCGCCTTCAATTGCTACTTGCGATGTTGCGTTGCACAGCGAAATTTAACATTACCAGAATATTCTTGTGTAACGACGCCCCCTACTCCAGGACAACCAATTGTGCTAGAACAGGGAATGTCAATCACTCCGAACAAGCGAATGTCGGGGTGGTTGGTGTCGCCACCTCTGAAGTGGAGTAGAAGAAAAAGAAGCGGTTTCTGCTTCTAAAATATGTTGCAGCAGGATCACTTGTGCGAATCTGCTCCACATAGCCGAAAAAGATGTGAATGCAGCTTAATAAATTAAGTGCACAGTCTCAGTTTTGAAAGACCTATATGTGCTTAAAGGGACAGTATACTGTAAAATAGTTTTTCCCTTAATGTGTTTGCAATTGCTTTTTTTAACCAACTGCAGAGTAAAAAATGTATGAAAATTAGCTTTTTACGGTTTATTTGTGTATATTAAAGCTCTGATTTTGTGTTTTGAAGCCACAGCGTATATTAAAGCTCTGATTTTGTGTTTTGAAGCCACAGCCTAATAAAATAGGTTGAGCTTGTAGGTATAATCAGATCTCATTACTTTATCACATTATGTTCATATACCTGCTTCTTTATCTTATATCTGTCCTTGAAACAATCACCAGTACTTTTAGAGAACAATGGAAAATCAACATTGTATTACCTTATCTCTGCTATAGCCCACTGGGAGTGTAATTTCTTCTGCTGGCTGTGTTTACAAAGCTTATCTATAGCTTGGACCTGCGGCCACAAACTTTCAGAATAGGTGGGGATACCACATGCTAAATCAACTATTTCAAATGCCAATATAAGGGAAAAGGAGCTACTTGTAAACAATTTAATACACTCCAGCAGGTAAAGTGGATAATTGGGAACAAATTAAAGGGGAGAACATTTTTGAGTAAACTGTCCCTTTAATAAGGCCATAATTCTACATTTTTAAGTGACAAAATTCTCTCTCTGAACAGTTCTCTAATCTTATTCTAAAAAAAGCATTACTTTTTAATGTCCTCCTCCACTTATTTTAACGTCAGTGAGAACTTCGATCTTCAGTAACTTAGTCATCTGTTGACTTGGAAACAGCAGTCTTGTTAACTCTTTCTCTTCTGGTTTTATAGTGAGAGTATATATTATGCAGTAAACGTCTATCCTATAGTAATTGGTGTCATTCAAAACAGCACTGAAAATGTTGCAACACTATATAATGCTGTTAATTTAAGCGCTGTTTAGAAAGTTGACATTTACATTAAATGTGTACATTTTGTAGGAAGTGTCAAAAATATTGGGGTCCCAGTATAGTATTGGGGTCCCAGTATATATTGTCAATTGATTCTATTATCAAAATGGCCTACACTGCAGTGAATCAAAATGTCTAAATTTAATGTTCAAAATACTATTGTCATTATATGTAAGACCTTGTATTCTCACCTAAGTTGCAGCTGCATTTTTTCACCTTTATGAAGTGCAAGGGGTACAGCCAATCAGAAGTTTACTACCCTCTCCATGGAAGCCTTTAGCAATGTGATTCTGTTGCACCACTATTAAGATAAAGCTACTTTGTGTGCAACAGTTCAGTCTGCAGTGAGTTCCAATAATCCACCTGCTTGTCATCAGGTTAAACAAAAATTTGATAAGAGGATCGCCTGGCTACAACTTAGATGGTGATAATAAAAATATCTCATATAATGATAAAATACTAAAATTAGATTTAACTATGTGTAGTCAATTAAGATTGTAATACCCCACTCTGAAATATATTGAGACGTACTATAGCTTTAACTATGGTGGGAAAGAAAAGCAATATAAGCTGTGCTTTTTAATCTTGCATCTTCCTTTCCATATTTACTTAAGTCATCTTAGAGATTCATGATGCTGTCCATTGAAAGTGTCTGCTCACATTTATGTTTAAATATTTTTTATTGTCATTATTTTGAAACTTTGAAAACCAATTACAGACATACCTTCCCCTCCATGTAGTTCCCTCTGCATGAAGGTTAGGAAGAAGACAATCAATATAACATCATTTATGTAGCAAACAATATAGCTAATGAAGTAGGGTTTATCATGCTCTACACATTCCCAAAGATATTTGAATGTCCTTTTAGGTTCTGGGATGAAAGATAGGTGGTAATATTCGTAGGTCATCTTTTTCACGTGATGATTTATTTGAGTATCTTCTATAGTGTTAGGGAATCTCTCTTAAGGGGTAGAGCAAATATCTAATTTAACTTCCATATTAACCTGTTGTTGAGTTACGGTAGCAGTTTCACAGTATCTGAGGTCACTTGAATTAACTCTACATAAATTAACTTTAAAGAGGTATATCCTCCTTAGGAGGTAAAATTATATAAATAGGGTATAAAAAGGGGAAGGGGGGAAGGGGGGGGGGGAGGGGAGTGACGACACAACCTGTTGTGATTATTAGGGAGTGATTTCGCAGTAGGTAAGATCGCTCATTATTTTTGTGTTTCAATGTTTTATTTAGCTATCCAGTAATACCATATCGCTAGGAAAGTTTCTCTATTGTCTAAGGTGTGAGATGCCAGCTCATACATAGTATATGTATATTGGATTTTATTATAAATTTCTGTCCAGGTTGGGCTGCCTGTCTTCCAATATCTGGCTATACATGTCCTTGTGATTGTACACAATATCCTAATAAATGTGTTGATATGTTTATTAAGTGTACTAATATTTATGTGTAGAAGGGCCTGTTGTATGGTAAGATCTATATTTTCGTTCAGTATGTGACTAAGGAAGGAGGATAGCTGTTGCCATATCCCTGTAATTTCTTTGCAGTCCCACCACATATGTTTATATGTTCCTGCCTCTCCACACCCTCTGTAACATAAGGGACTTCCCTGTGTGTGCATATGAGCCGTTCTAATGGGTGTTAGATACCATCGGTGTATAGTCTTGATTATGTTCTCCTTAAGGTCTACACTTATAAGTCCCTTCTCAGCCTTTAGAAATATCGTTTCCCATTCTTTAGTTTCTTTAGAAATGTGGAGATCCCTTTCCCAAGCTATCATAGCAGGGGTTTTGATTTTATTCTGTGATATTTGAATATTTGTATAGAGGATAGAAATAGTATGTTTATCTCGTTCTTGCGATTTACAAAGATGTTCTAGTGGCGCAGTGTACCTTTCTCTTGGGTGTTTCATATATATCTGGGTGGCTGAATGAATCTGTAGGTATAAATACCATCTCAATTTCAAGGGGGATAATTTTTCTTGAAGTTGGTTAAATGTAAGTGTAGTTCCTCCCTCTATAAAGTCTGCTACTCTATAGAGACCCTTATTTTCCCATTTCTGCAGTTGATCCCAGAGCTCTCTGGGCAAAATATATTTTATCGGGATATATAAGGAATATTGTGGAATAAGATTGTATTTGGTTTTTGCTTTCTTCCAAGTTGTTATTGTGGTGTTTGTAGTGTAAGGTCTATATGATTCTTGTTTGGATTGTGTTTTCTCAGGATCCCAGATAATGGTATCCATTTCCCCCCAACCACCTAGCATTGTTTCTAGAGTGGGCCAGATAATTTCTTTATTTCTTTTTAGTAATAGACTATCTTGTGCTAATCTGGCGGCGTGGTAATATTCCATTAAATTGGGGACCCCAATGCCTCCCAGAGTCCTGTGTCTAGTCAGGATTGATTTAGCAATCCTGTTCGTTTTGTCTCCTCTTATATAAATTAGTATCTCTTTTTGCAATGAGTCTATATCTGTTTTGACAATTTGGATAGGGAGTGTTCTAAAGAGATACAAGATCCTTGGCAAGATTGTCATCTTAACCGCGGCCACTCTGCCTAGCCATGAAAATTTATAGGTTTTCCACTTTGATAAATCTTTTTTAATTTGTTTGAACAATGGGATATAATTTACTTTGTATAGATGTGAAGGGCAGGAAGGAAGGTGAACTCCAAGGTATTTTAATGAATGTTTCATCCATTTAAAGTTGAAATTAGTTTCTAATAGCGTCTGAGTCATTTGTGGTAGTGCAATGGGTAGAGCTTCACACTTTTCTGTGTTTATTTTGAATCCCGATATGGTAGAGAAGGTTGCTAATGTTTGGTAAAGGTTGGGTAATGATACTAAGGGGTTAGTCACAGTCAATAAAATATCGTCCGCAAACAAAGCCAATTTATGTTCCACCTTAGCTAACTTAACTCCCGAGATGTCTAATTGAGAGCGGATTTTGGCGGCCAGAGGTTCAATGCAAAGAGCGAAAAGTAATGGAGACAAAGGGCAACCTTGTCTAGTCCCATTACGAATTGGGAAGGGTTGTGATTTGTATCCTGCAGATGAAACCTGAGCTCCCGGCATGGAATAGACAGCTTTTAGTGCCTTAATGAATGCCCCCTCAAACCCCATTTTATGCATTACTACAAACATATAATTCCAGTCAATTCTATCAAACGCCTTCTCCGCGTCTAATGATAAGAGCAGAGAAGGCGTTTGTGTTTCATTTAAGGTCTGAATTAAGTTGGTGACTTTGCGGATATTGTCTGGAGCTTCCCTACCTTTGACAAAGCCCACCTGATCTGGGTGGACTAGGTGTGGTATAATATGTTTTAATCTGTTTGCCAATATCTTTGTAAATATTTTAAGATCTTGGTTAATCAGGGATATTGGGCGGTAATTTTGGCATTTCTTGTGATCTCTCCCTGGTTTGGGAATTACAACTATTTTTGCTGCCAGGAGCTCAGGTGGGATGGCCCCCCTTCCATGAGATGATTACATAGTTTGACAAGGTGTGGAATCAGTGTTACTTTAAACAATTTATAATAGTCGCCTGGGAAGCCATCTGGGCCCGCCGCTTTTCCCGGTTTGAGGTCTTTGATAGCCCCTAGTACCTCTACAGTGGATATGGGGGAATTCAGGGATTCTAATTGTTCCTTAGATATAGTCTGTAGTAAGTCGTGGTTGAAGAAGGTTGAGGTAAGTTTTTCAGTGTCTGTGTTGTGTAGGACTTTTTCCCCATCGTATAGGGCACCGTAATATGTTGCGAAGGTGTCTACAATTTCTTGTGGGTGTGAGGTTACTGTGTTATGAGGTGTTTCAATCGCGGAGATTACTGAGGCTCTACAGCGTTCTCGGATTTTATGCGCCATGAATCTGTCAGGCTTATTAGCAAATATAAAATATTGTGATTGTTGGCGTTGTATTGTTCTGGTGGCTTGCGAATGAAGCAGTGTAGCTAATGCTGTTTTTTTTAAGTGGAGAGCATTTGCATTGGCCTTTGTCTTAGTGAGCTTATGTCGTTTTTCCAATTCCTCAATTTCTGAGTAGAACTGTTCTAGTTGTTGTCTATATTTTCTAATCTGCTGCGCTTTTTCCTTAATAAGTATCCCCCTTAGGACCGCTTTATGAGCCGCCCACGTGATACCTGGATTGGTCGCTGTATCTATATTTATATGCCAGTATTCAGTTAGTAATCCCAGTACCTTGTCATGTGTTTGGGGGTCTCTAATGTATGATTTGTCAAAGGTCCAAGTTTTACTTCTGTTTGGGTCACACAAACCTTCTACCTGAAGAGTGAGGATCGAGTGGTCCGACCATACGCAAGTGTGTATCTGGGAGTTGTGTAATAAGGGTTGTAATATCTGACTTACATAAATGTAATCTAATCTGATGTAGGATTTATGTGCAGCGGAGTAAAATGTAGTGTCGTTGGTCGAGCCATATAGTGTTGTCCAAGTTTCTATGAGGGAATGAGGTAGTAGGTGTTCCTGGATTGATTTGACAATGCGATTGTGTCTGTTTTGTTTGTTGGTTAAGGGTTTGGATTCGGTCGGGTTAATAGGTCTCATGGTGATGTTAAAATCTCCTGCTATAAATATTTTGGTGTGGGACCATTGTGTTAGTAAGTTTGAAATTTGTTGGAAGAAGCTGTGCTGATTCTCATTTGGAGCATAAACATTGCATAGGGTAATTTCGGTATCTGAAATTCTACCTTTCACTATTATATACCTCCCTTCAGTATCTGCGATAGTGTCTTCCTGTTTGAAGTTAAGTGAAGAATGAATGAGGATGGATGTGCCCCGCTTTTTAGATGTGGCAGTTGAGTGAAAATGGGTATTAAAATTTTTTGCCCAATACTTTGGGATATTATCTTTAAGTAGGTGGGTCTCCTGAAGAAATAGAATGTTGGCATGTAAAGAGGTGTACTGTGTCATCACCATCCGTCTTTTTATATTGGTATTTAATCCCCTAACATTATGGGATATTAGTTTTATTTTGGGGATCATGTTAGTGTGTTTGTTTTGGATTGGTGTAGTGAGATTTTTATTACCTGAGGATCTCCGGGCTGTAAACCTGACATTACCGGCTGTAGTCGATCTGAAATGTGATTGATAGGGAATGTTGTGTCGTCACTGGGGATGGGAGGGAAGCTAGGAACAAAATACAATGTTAATAACATAGCAAACAGTGCTGTGGAATCCTCAACAGGAGGATTCCTAGGAGTAAAAATATTATGCATTCTAAGAGTAAACATAAACTAGTATGATACTAAATTGTCTTGGGGGAAATTAAATTTCTATAACAACTGATAACTTTTCTAGTAGTGAAACTTAACAGGAGTCTCTGAGTGATAGGTGGGAAAGGTCCAGAGATTTGTAGTTGCAGATGCTTTCAAGGTGAGCGAAGGCTATCTCTGGATATTGTTCCCTCAGTCAATCTTTCTGACTCTCAGGCTCCTAAAGAAGTATAGTTTGAGTTCCTGTATCCATGCCACAAAGAGGATACCATCTAGGAGGTTTTCCCTCTTGTTTCCTTTATTTTTTGTTTTTTATAATTGATATTCTGCCATTTTAGAGAATCTGGGTGTTTGTCTTGGCCTTTGTTTTTCTCTTGATTTGGTGTTGTGTTTGGGATACTGGGTGTCTCCAGTGATAGAATGTTGCAGATCTCAGGAATATCCTCAGGGTCTTTTAGTGTGATTGTTTTGGAGTCTTTAATAATGTGTAGGGCAAACGGGAACCCCCATCTATATGGTATCTGGTGTTTTCTGAGCATTGTGGTAAGAGGGCGCAGGGATCCTCTTCTCTGCAGTGTTCTGACACTGAGGTCTTGATAAAATTGTATAACGTTGCCCTGGTGTTTATAAGTTGGGTTTTTTCTTGCTGCTTGTAGGATTTTTTCTTTGTCTGGGAAGAAAGTTAGTTTAATTATTATGTCCCTTGGGGGCAGGCCTGGTTTGGGTTTGGCTTTTAGTGCCCTGTGTGCTCTTTCTAAGTGGAAAACATAGTCAGCTGGGGAGTTTGTGATTTGGGTGAAGAGTTGGGCAAGATAGCGTGGGATTTCTGTGGGGCCCACCTCCTCAGGAACTCCTTTAAGTCGAATGTTATTCCTCCTGCTCCTGTTCTCCAGATCTTCCATTTTATCCTGGAATTCCTCCAATAGTTGTTGTTGTGAGGACATGGTTTGGGACATTTCGTCCATTTGTTCCACCATGGAGTCTTTTTGATCTTCTAGTGTTTCAATTCTATTGCCCATCTCTTGTAGGTCGGATTTGATTTCGGATAGGCTGCTGGTCACAGATGAGTGAATAGTGTCAATTTTCTCCCATAGCCTGTCAAAATTCTCTGCAATGTCCTGCTTAGATACTAAATTTCTGAGGTCAGCTTTTGTTAAAGGACTTTTGTCTTGTGGTGATTGTTGATGGTCAGCGTCCAGCTCCTCCTCTGCTTCTGTGTCTGTCAATTGTTTAGCTGTCTGTGATGGCTTGAAGAATGTGGACACAGCTGTTGTTTTGGTTGTTTTGTCTCCCTTAGTGAGCCTTTTAGTGGACATCTTGTCGTATCACAGATATAGCCAAAAGAGTGGTATTGTTTACTGCTAGGGATGAATCTGCTATCTTCTGGAGTAGCTGTTTTTTGCCAGATCAAAAGCCTTACAGTGTATGTACTTGTATTTTGATTGTGGTAACCCAGATTCAGTTTTAGTTGTTTGTCTCGGGGAGGCAGCTCATTTAGGATAACAAGAGGTATGTTTATCAATCTTTAAAACATGGTATGGCTCATATCAGTGTTATGTTTATTATTTTAGATCTCCTTCGGTTCCCCCATTAGAAATGTTTTCCTTCTTAGGATGTAGTTTACATTTTATTACCCTTGTACTCCTATGTTATTGTATCCCAGGAGTATATCAGGAGGTAGGTAAAGGGTAGTTGGACTCTGGGGAGTGCTGAGAGGTATGTGTTTTAGCACCCAATGTGTCTACTGTAGGTTACTTTTCTCAGTTGTAGGGTGACTTCAAGGTTAGTTATAAAATATTGTAAATTAGTGATCTCCCTCTCCTCAGGGTAGGTATCCTCACAGGATGATCTCGGGAAAAGGTTCAAGGGGTATGACCTGCCACCACTTTGGGCTGGCAGGAAAGGGGGGAGGAGAGGGAGGTGACAGGAAGTCCTCCTATAGCACTGCTGCTATGCTATAGCTGATTGTTGGAGGGAGCTTTTAAATGTCCACTTAGTGATAGGAGCAGACGTTAGAATGTGGATAAGGAGTGGATAAGGTGATTCTGATGTGCCTGCAGAACGTTACTTTGAGGGCTCTTTTGTAGTGGTAGTTGAATGTATACTTCTGTCTTGTGGTTAAGGAGTCAGTGTGAAGGTTCAGCTATGCAATGGAGCCTTTAAGGTAGCTACACTATATTGTAAGGGAAAAGCAGTGAACGGTGTGTAGTGTAAAAATAACCTTCTCCCTTTTTATTGACAGGGTGGCGTGTTTGGTGTAACTGTAGGGGTTGAATCTGAGGCCTCCCTGCTTTCAACTTGTTTGTTTTTAAACCTAGAGAAGGAGCGGGTGCTTTAACTGCTAATATCGCTTTAGCACTTCTGAGCCGCCTGAGTATCTGATTAAGAGGCTCTAGTACAGATTAGTTGGCGTGTTTGTAGCTGTATGTGCTAATTCTTTACTATTGGCACTTTACTCCGCTTCCCCTCTCGACTCAAATCAGCCCACAGTTCTCTAGTCAAATGTCTGTTACAGAGCTCGCTCCCACCTTCACTTCCGGTTTCTGAGTGTGGTGTCCCTGGGTAATGGCGCCGTTTCGCGCCTTTTCGTTGCCGCTGATTGCAATAACTCCCGGGTGAGTCCCCCAATGTATTTTTAACTCACCGGAGTTTTTCTGCTCAACCGCTCTGATTGTTTGTGGTGTGGCTTTGAAGGGGTGTAGGTTCTCTGGTCTCCGGTGTAGCGTCTGGGTTTCTGCAGGGTCCGGTCAGAAATTTCCTGTTAATTGCTTGCAGAGTTGCAAATCTCTTGTCTGCCGGATGCCTCAGATCCCCCACTGTTCAGCCATGTCGATTTCTTTTTAAAATATGTATAAAAAAGCACCTTTATTGTGCAAATATAGGCAGCTTGTGTGAGAGCTCATGCACAGCACGTCTGTCTCCTTTGCTAGGCTCAGAATGAAGGTTGTCTGCTCACATTTAAAGGGACATAATACCTATATGATAAATCACTTGAAAGTGATGTAGCATAGATGTAAAAAGCTGACTAGAAAATATCACCTGCACATCTCTATGTAAAAAAGGAAGATATTTTATTTAAAAATGTTTTTAGCTTACCAGAGTAAGTGCTCTGTGAACAGTTATTCTTCAGCTGCTGTCAGTTGCAAGTTGGAAAAAAAAACCCAGCCAATCAGCCTTATTGTTGCTGTTTTCGCACTTCTCTTATGAAATTTCCCTGAAATCTTGTTAGATTTCATAGTAAGCTTTCTTAAACTGAGGAGGGAAATAACTTGATTGTGCCTGCACATGCCAGATGCACACTCCATCGCAAGGCATGGGACTAGGATCCTGATTTGCTGCTTAAAGGGACATAATACTCATATGCTAAATCGCTTGAAACTGATGCAGTATAACTGTAAAAAGCTGACAGGAAAATATCACCTGAGCATCTCTATATAAAAAAGGAAAATATTTTACCTCACAATCTCCTCAGCTCAGCAGAGTAAGTTCTGTGTAAAAAGTTATACTCAGCTGCTCCCAGCTGCAGGTAAAAATAAAAAAAAAAATGAAGAAATGAACAGCAGCCAATCTGCATCAGCAGTGCTGAGGTCATGAACTTTTACTGTGATCTCATGAGATTTGACTTAACTCTCATGAGATTTCATAGTAAGCTTCCTTTACCTGATTGGTGAAATAATATGAGAGTGCACGAGGCTCATCCCCTAAGCTGTCCTAGGACAGACAGACTAAAATGCTGCTTAGAAATCCTTTACAATGGGAGGTGGCTACGGAGGAACTTTTGAGGTAAAATATCTTTCTTTTTTACATAGAGATGTTCAGGTGATATTTTATAGTAAGCTTTTTACAGCTATGCTGTATCACTTTCAAGTGTTTAAACATTTGGGTATTATGGCCCTTTAAAGTCCCTTTACAATCGGATGTGGCTACTGAGGACATTTTGATGAAAAATATCTTCCATTTTTGCATAGAGATGTTCAGGTGATTCTTTTCTAGTCAGCTTTTTACAACTATGCTTCATCACTACCAAGTGCTTCAACATTTGTGTATCGTGTTCCTTTAAAGTCACTTTATTGTTTTTAGAATAACTGCCAAATTTAGAGATTTAGGGTGGCTGAGTTATTGAAATAAAAAATAAAAATGCTGCAGTATATAAATGCAGGATTGTGTACATCATTCACTGTATCTGTGGTGCTGCAAGAGATATTCAGTTATTCGAATCTGAGCCATTTCACAACAAATGCGTATAGATGTTAATTAAAAATGTTGGAGGCCTGTAAACGTTTAATAGTGGATAAATTATTTTGTGCAAAGACACATAATTAATTCTATCATATTAGTATGATTGTCTTCTTAATAAGAATTGTATTTAGTCATTTTGAGCAGTGACACAGACAAGATGGTAAACACATTTCATGAGGCAGTCTCTCCAACTATAACCCTTCCTATTTTATTCTGTTATGGATTTACTAAAGCACGCTCATATGTCCTTTTTTTAATTTAATTATCTGTATAAAATAATTTATACACTGGAGAGGATGGTGCAGATTGAGAGATCCTTTAAT
This sequence comes from Bombina bombina, assembly GCF_027579735.1. NCBI lineage: Eukaryota > Metazoa > Chordata > Amphibia > Anura > Bombinatoridae > Bombina > Bombina bombina. The sequence continues at coordinate 424,172,177 of NC_069504.1, forward strand.
TAATTTTGCCAAATAATAATGCTTCTTGTAGCAACATAAAGGTAAAATATATTCTTTTTTTAAGTAGAGATGTTTATGTGATATTCTATAGTCTGCTTTTTATGGATATGAATATGTTGTATCACTTTTTCAAGTGATTTAGCATATAAGTAACCTGTCCCTTTAATATGACTACCATAAAACAATTTTTTATAACTATATCTATTAAAAGTGCTTTATATAACCCATCAATAACTTTATTGAATTTAGTCATCAAAAATGTGTTAATTTATTCAGGATTTGATTTAAAAAAATGATTATCTGTTGTTATTTTTCTCTACAAGCTCAAGTACAAAACAGTAGAAGAAAAGAAGAAACTATCTGTCCCTCTCAGGTGAAGAAGCAGACTGTCCAAGGGGAAAACGGGATACTGTACAGTCTCATAAATACATTATGGCACAACTGAATGTAAGAAGATACATTCGAGCGTTTGTCAGTGGTTTTTTTGTAGCTGTTCCAGTTACAGTAACTTTTCTAGATCGAGTGGCATGCATCGCTAGAGTAGAAGGTGTTTCAATGCAACCATCATTAAATCCACATGGAAGAAATGGATCTGATGTGGTGGTTTTAAATCGTTGGAGCGTTAGGAATTATGAAGTTCACCGTGGTGACATAGTATCTCTAATGTCTCCAAAGAACCCAGAGCAAAAGATCATAAAAAGAGTAATTGCTCTTGAAGGAGATATTATAAAGACAATTGGGCACAAGAAACGATTTGTCAAAGTTCCAAGTGGCCATATATGGGTGGAAGGTGATAATCGTGGACACAGTTTTGACAGTAATGCTTTTGGACCAGTTTCTCTTGGGCTTATACATGCACATGCTACTCATATTTTGTGGCCTCCTAATAGATGGCAAAAATTAAGTCCTCTTCTTCCTCCAGAACGCCTACCACTACAGAGTGAAAGAGACTGACTTTGAGAAGGAGATTATGTAATAATGCAAAAAAAAAAAATAGCATGTCTTTTTCAGAAGAACCTTCACACACACACACAAGTAATTATTTATTACTTTTTATTGATGAAGCTGAATTATAAGATACATTATAAGTTGTTTTTTTATAGTATTCTATTCAGTCACAATTATCTGTTTTGAAGCTCACATTTAGTTTTTTAACCTTTTAACGCCGTTATGCCGTTCTATTCCGTCATATTTACACTGGGCTTTAAAGCCGTTATGACGGAATAGAACGTCATATCAAACGGCTGTCCTGAAGCCTTCTGCGCTTCAAGGACTTGATCGCGGTCTGGAGGGCGTTCCTAGGGTTGTAGGGACGCCCCCCAGATGCGATCCAATAATTGAAATCTCGCGATCGTATGCACGATCGCGTAGTTTCAATTTGTCTACATCGGAACAGGTGTTCCGATGTAGACACTTTAACCCTGTCACGAAAGGGTTAACAAATAATTTTGCATAAAATGTGTAGAGTCATAATAAAACAGTGATTATCAAAGTTATCAAACATTTTTTCTTGAAGCTTTATAATGTGAATAATCTTAATAATAAGTTAACGACTTAAAACAGACCTTCCAATCATTAGTTAGGGGTCTAGAGATTTGTGACTGGCTGCTGACATGATTGTCTCCGTTTGGTAATTTATACCTTTCGAAATTTTTGACATTTGCCTTGTTATGGTTTGAATTATAGTAATAAAATATTTTAGTAAGGTGTTTTGCATGTTTGGAGGTATTTTCTGTTTGTACAGTGTATAAAGATTAATTATTTTTTAGTAGATTGCAAAACTTAATGCACTCACAATGCTTTTAGGACCTCAGGTTTCTAACAGCTTATGCAATGTAATTACCTTTTTCTTAAAAGGATTAAATTCTTTCTCACGGTTTTTCATTATATTATTTTTCTTATAATTTATTTTTTAAATGAAAAAATTACTACTTATGTTACTATTGTCTCAAACCAACCAAAAGGTCAAAATTGTTTTGTTTAGCTATTCGGATCTACACACTGATAACAGTGTGATATCAAATATACATTTTTTTAACATGATGACAGTGCATTTTTTTCCCAACATTCTAGTTCCCTTCCATTTAGAAATAGATACATTCCACATTTGTGATATGTTTACTGGAAGCAAAACAAACGCACTTTCATATATATTGATACAAATATACAAGTACAGTGAGGCCCCGGTTTACGCACGACTCGGTATACGAAATTTCGGTTTACGAAATCGAAATTTGAAGAAAATTTGACTCGGTTTAAGAATTTTTTTCGCAATACGAAACAAAATGCCGGTTTGCCCCCTCGGTTTACGAATATTTTTCGCAATACGAAACCAGTGGCCCCTGTGCCCCCTGCATACTCAAGTATGATTGAATTAATATTGAATTAATGAAGTTTGGGTACCAGTGTGGAGGTGTTGGAGAGGTTTTGGAGCCATTTTGCAGCAAGTTGTTGAGCCTTTTGGAGCCATTTGCAGCAAGTTGTTAAGCCTTTTGGAGCCATTTGCAGCAAGTTGTGGAGCCTTTTGGAGACATTGGAGCCATTTGCAGCAAGTTCTTAAGCCTTTTGGAGCCTTTTGGAGCATTTTTTGGACACTTTATTTGAATTTTTTCGGACCTCCGGAACGCATTAATTGATTTTCAATGCATTCCTATGGGAAACCGTGTTTCGGTTTACGAATTTTTCGCAATACGAAACGACCCGGAGAACGAATTAAATTCGTAAACCGAGGCCTCACTGTATATACTAAAATATAATATTTATAAATGTATATACCTAAAGCAATACATAACAAATGAACAATTAAAAACCACAAGTTACAACCCCAGGTATTGTGTCAAAATCATGAAATTATACTTTTCATCTTAACACTGGTTCGTGTAAAGGTTTTTAATATAGGACTGTATATGATAATATAATGTATAATTCAGCCTATTTATGTTTTAGGAGGTCTGGAATATGATCATTTCTCTGTGTATGGTCGATTTATCCTTTTACATTCCTTTTTTGTTTTATATACATATATTTTTAATCATAATAAGATATAATGCTGAACAGTTTATTACAATACACCAGGAACTCCCACATGTATGTAAAACGTATATACAGAAGAAAGACATGTTTCATTATTAAAACCACAAAAATATTCCAGAGGAAACAGCCAGAGTGGCTGAGAAACGTGTTGTGATTCTTTTTTAAGAGCAATGACTGACAATTTGCTCTAATTATTTTAAACTTTTAAATAGTGTTTTATTTACAAAACTGTCTATGCTTCACATCTACAAATCTCTCTCTTTGGAACAGCAGGGTGTAATTGGAACAGCAGGGTGTAAACTGGGTCACTGAGTTTAAGCACATTTATGGTGCTGCACCGTTTGTGAGTACATTGTCTACACATCATGCTTTTTCCATTCAGTGAAATTTCACTAGGTGGCACCTTCTTTTGTCTTTTTGTCATTTTAGTTGGATTTGGTTACTATTTAAAGGGACAGTCTATTCCCAGAATTTGTATTGTTTAAAAAGATAAATAATCCCTTTATTACCCATTACCCAGTATTGCATAACCAACACTTGTATTAATACACTTTTACCTCTGAGATTACCTGGTTTTTAAGCTTCTGCAGACTGCCCCCTTATCTCAGTTCTTTTGACAGACATGCATTTTAGCCAATCCGTGATGACTCTTAATTAACTCCACAGGGGTGAGCACATTGTTATCTATATGACACACATGAACTAGCAGTGTCTAACTGTGGGAAACTGTCAAAATGTACTGTGATAAGAGGCAGTTCAATGGTTTAGAAATTAGCATATGAACCTGCCTAGGTTTAGCTTTCCCATAAAGAATAGCAAGAGAGCAAAGCAAATTTGATAAAAGTAAATTGAAACGTTGTTTAAAATTGCATGCCCTATTGGAATCATGAAAGTTTAATTTTAAAAAGCAGCCAAAGTGAGAGCAAGATTTATGGTGCATCTACTAATTAAAAGACTTTCCTATAGTTAAAGTATTCCGTTTCTGGACTAACATCAATGACTGTATGTACATGCGTCCCCTGTAGATCTCTAGTCTAGCATTTTGGGACTTCTATATAATGTTTCATTATTAATTTAATGAATATCTCCATTTATCTTTTATTTATCTCAGGTAAGTTGTGTTTTTTTTCTTTTCATTTTTATTAAACAAAAAGAAAATGGAGAAAAAAATATAACTCTCACACCCTCCCCTTTACCTTCACATTTGTTGAAATAAATTAACTCACTTTGTAGGTCATCAATGCTTAAAATTCTAGCAAGATGCGCCCCTTTGCTGTGATCAACAAATCCCTCTAGGAAAATATCCATTATAATATGAGGTGTCTTTTGTAAAGGACACATTATTTATTGTAAAACCCAGCTTATTATATTTCATTACTGTTTTGCAAGAGGTAATTTCTAAATCTGCAAAAAAAATGTTTAGGTGCTGATATAAATGAATAAATATTAAAGGGACACTGAACCCACATTTTTTCTTTCGTGATTCAAATAGTGCATGCAATTTTAAGCAACTTTCTAATTTACTCCTATTATCAATATTTCTTCGTTCTCTTGCTATCTTTATTTTAAAAAGAAGGCATCTAAGCTAAGGAGCCAGCCAATTGTTGGCAACTCAGTGGCCCTCTCTGCACCGGACATCGATGGTGCAATCGTTGGTGGGCGGTGGGTGGGCGGCCATCGATGGCTTCTGTGATTAAGAGGGGGCGCGCATGGACGTGCACGGGGGATGGCGGGCGTGTGCACGGGGAGGGAGCAGCTGGGAACCACTGCACTACCGAAAAAAATTATAATTATAAGTGAGAGAAAGGGTGGAGAGAGTGGGTTAATAAAATAGCTAAGGGATGTGGGGTGGTCTTTGGGGGGGGGAAGCTACACTACAGAAAAAATATATATATTTTTTTAAAAATCTATTTTTGTGTAAACTGGATAAGGTAGAGGGGGAGGGTTAGAGAGCTGTTGGGGGCTAAGGGGGGACCCTCACAGCAGCATATGTAAATATGCTTTTAAAAAAAACCTTTTTATTTTAGTACTGGCAGACTTTCTGCCAGTACTTAAAGGGACACTGAACCCAATTTTTTTTCTTTCGTGATTCAAATAGTACATGCAATTTTAAGCAACTTTCTAATTTACTCCTATTATCAATTTTTCTTCGTTCTGTTGCTTTCTTTATTTGAAAAAGAAATCATCTAAGCTAAGGAGCCAGCCAATTTTTGGTTTAGACCCTGGACAGCACTTGTTTATTGGTAGGTGAATTTATCCACCAATCCGCAAGAACAACCCAGGTTGTTCACCAAAAATGGGCCGGCATCTAAACTTACATTCTTGCTTTTCAAATAAAGATACAAAGAGAATGAAGAAAATTTGATAATAGTAGTAAATTAGAAAGTTGCTTAAAATTGCATGCTCGATCTGAATCACAAAAGAAAAAAATTGGGTTAAGTGTCCCTTTAAGATGGCGGTGACAATTGTGGGGGAGGGAGGAGAGCTGTTTGGGAGGGATCAGGGGGTGTGATGTGTCAGGTGGGAGGCTGATCTCTACACTAAAGCTAAAATGAAACCTGCAAGCTCCCTACAATTAACCCCTGCACTGCTGGGCATAATACACGTGTGCGCAGCAGCATTTAGCGGCCTTCTAATTACCAAAAAGCAACTCCAAAGCCATATATGTCTACTATTTCTGAACAAAGGGGATCCCAGAGAAGCATTTACAACCATTTGTGCATAACTACACAAGCTGTTTGTAAATAATTTCAGTGAGAAACCTAAAGTTTGTGAAAAAGTGAAAAAAAATTTTATTTGATCGCATTTGGCGGTGAAATGGTGGCATGAAATATACCAAAATGGGCCTAGATCAATACTTTGAGTTGTCCACTACACTAAAGCTAAAATTAACCCTACAAGCTCCCTAATTAACCCCTGCACTGCTGGGCATAATACACGTGTGGTGCACAGCGGAATTTAGCGGCCTTCTAAATACCTAAAAGCATCACCAAAGCCATATATGTCTGCTATTTCTGAACAAAGGGGATCCCAGAGAAGCATCTAAAACCATTTATGCCATACTTGCAAAAGTTGTTTGTAAATAATTTCAGTGAGAAACCTAAAATTGTGAAAAATGTTACGTTTTTTTTTTTATTTGATCGCATTTGGCGGTGAAATGGTGGCAGGAAATATACCAAGATGGGCCTAGATCAATACTTGGGGTTGTCTACTACACTAAAGCTAAAATTAACCCTAGAAGCTCACTACATGCTCCCTAATTAACCCCTTCACTGCTGGGCATAATACACGTGTGATGCGCAGTGGCATTTACAACCATTTATGCCATAATTGCACAAGTTGTTTGTAAATAATTTCAGTGAGAAACCTAAAGTTTGTGAAAAAGTGAACAATTTTTTTTATTTGATCGCATTTGGCGGTGAAATGGTGGCATGAAATATACCAAAATGGGCCTAGATCAATACTTTGGGTTGTCCACTACACTAAAGCTAAAATTAACCCTACAAGCTCCCTAATTAACCCCTGCACTGCTGGGCATAATACACGTGTGGTGCGCAGCGGAATTTAGCGGCCTTCTAAATACCTAAAAGCAACACCAAAGCCATATATGTCTGCTATTTCTGAACAAAGGGGATCCCAGAGAAGCATCTACAACCATGTATGCCATACTTGCAAAAGTTGTTAGTAAATAATTTCAGTGAGAAACCTAAAATTAACCCTAGAAGCTCCCTACATGCTCCCTAATTAACCCCTTCACTGTTGGGCATAATACACGTGTGATGCGCAGTGGCATTTACAACTATTTATGCCATAATTGCACAAGTTGTTTGTAAATAATTTCAGCGAGAAACCTAAAGTTTGTGAAAAAGTGAACATTTCGTTTTAATTTGATCGCATTTGGCGGTGAAATGGTGGCATGAAATATACCAAAATGGGCCTTGATCAATACTTTGGGTTGTCTACTAAAAAAATATATATACATGTCAAGGGATATTCAGGGATTCCTGAAAGATATCAGTGTTCCAATATAAATAGCGCTAATTTTGAAAAAAAGTGGTTTGGAAATAGAAAAGTGCTACTTGTATTTATTGCCCTATAACTTGCAAAAAAAGCAAAGAACATGTAAACATTGCGTATTTCTAAACTCAGGACAAAATGTAGAAAATATTTAACATGGTTGTATTTTGGTGGTTGTAGATGTGTAACAGATTTTGGGGGTCAAAGTTACAAAAAGTGTGTTTTTTTTTCCATTTTTTCATCATATTTTATTTATTTTTTTATAGTAAATTATAAGATATAAAAATAATGGTATCTTTAGAAAGCCCATTTAATGGCGAAAAAAAACGGTATATAATATGTGTGGGTACAGTAAATGAGTAAGAGGAAAATTACAGCTAAACACAAACACTGCAGAAATCTAAAAATATCCTTGGTCCCAAACGGACAGAAAATGGAAAAGTGCTGTGGCCATTAAGGGGTTAATACCAAAAGAAACTTGTCTGAGCTTCTCACTACAACAAAAACACCACACATACTAGCAACATGTTATAATACATTTCTGCATAAAATTTTAATTTGTTCTTATCTATTATTACTTATCTATTACTACTCACTGCATAATTAAATAATTTAACTAGAAATTGTTGCCTTTCTATTTAATACAATATATATATAATAAGTTTTATTACAAAACAGTTAAATTTAGTTTGCCTTTACAAACATTATTATTTTTCTCAGTATTTTATTGTTAAATAAGTTAAGGTTTAATATGTCTAAAGAGGACTCTCGGCCACTTACTGGGATATCTGTCTATCATATTATTATTAATTCCATGGAAAATGTAATCACCCAGTTAATAGTCACATTCAAAACATAATTTCTTAGGCACCTAAAAGCCACTGAAAAGAAAAAACTAAACATATAGAAAGGGGCTACAAGTCTGTCTATCTAAATCGGACAACTGGTTCTCTGCTCATCTAAAGAACAGCAAATCTTTCTGTGTTTCTTCCAACTTTGAAGAATAAATTACCTTTTATCTCTTAAAAACACACATAGATTGTATTTTTATAACCAAGTCATTGGACTCCTAATCAGACCCAAAAAGTACCTCATATAATACTTGGCAATGTGTTTCTTCTGATAATTCCAATTATTCAAATAAACAATGTTTCAGAGGCAATCTCTAAAATGTAATTAACATAAAACTTAATTTACGAGGACTTCTGGTGGGCGGGCCAGCAAAGCAGACGTACTCAGGCAGAGCTCCGCTGGTCGGAGCGCATATACCCTAAAAAATTACTTTATCTCTGCTGGGCCCCGCACGACTGACTTACTGGGCTAACGCTGCATAGTGCCAGTTGTCTACCTAAGTGCGTGGAGCATTTGCCATCAGCTCCGGCAACCGGAGGACACTGTCTGTTAGAGCGGTCACATACCGCCAGCGCCATCTTGGATCCTGTCCGTCCTTGGGGAGGAAAGAAGGAAAGGGAAGACACAGACCTGAAGGGGCTGAAAAGGTGGAAGGGAAATTGACTGCATGCCGCTTTTGACTGCATGCCGCTTATCTGTGGGTATAAAAGCCATCACATCGTGGGCAGCTGTAAGTAGCGTTTCTGAAAAGGCTGGGAACAGTGATTAAAAGGGGAAAGACCGCAGTGAAAGGTGAGACTCAGGGAAGGAAGGGGAGACGCAACGGGGAATTATAACACAGAAAGGTCACCAAGTACAGCATAATTGTGCAGGCAACATACCATTCTCTCTCTGGGGAAAATGTTTATAAAGACTGCTGTAAGGGAAGAAAACTGTGTAGCAACGCATTTCTTTTCTTTTTTTTGTTTCACTAACAGCCCATTCGAACTGCGTCACGCTGCCCCGGAGTTGGAAAAGTGTTGCTCGCATCCCAGCAAGAGCCTGAAAAATCCACGATCCTTATCAAAGGCCCCTTAAGACTCCCACATTTAACAGCTCCAGGCGTCTCCCACACCTCACAAAGTGTAAAGTAAAGACGCAGCTATTGATATACTTATGCCTGTATTGTTTCTGACTGCGTTACCTCCACCTGTGGCAGATCATATCAAAACAGGATATACCACTTAAATAGTTGGATAGAAGCTGCATAACAACGGAGAGGGTCTGGCCGAACACCCCTGCCCCTTACTGTAAGTCCAAGGTATTTTCCTGTACTGTCTGCAAGTTGCACCTGCCAGAATATCTGAATATTTAACCATCTAATTTGATTGATCTGCACTTAGAAGATTGTATACCCCACTCTAATGAAAGTGGACAAATACTTTCATAAACTGTCTCCCCCCACTAAACCAGATATGTCTCACAGATCAAAGACCAGTGAAAAGAGACTGAAACACTTGTCAGACACCCATGCAGAGGGCTCAGCTATGCCGGATCCAGCAGGGGTCTCAGACCCAGTTTCACACTCTGCTCTTCTACAAGAATTAAAATCCTTCTTTCTCCCAAGGATGGATTCCCTGCAAACGGGGGTGGATATGCTAACAAGTGAAGTACGGCAGTTCTCCACACGATTAAACGCAGCCGAAACCCGCATCGCTGAAGTAGAGGATAGGCAATTCGCCTCGGACACCACAGTCAAGCAATTAGTAAAGAAAACTCAAGTGCTCCAAGACTGCATAGATGATCTGGAGAACAGAAGTCGCCGCAATAATTTACAGATTATAGGAGTACCAGAATCAATTAAGGGTAAAGATCGCTCGAGTTTACAGCACTGAAACTCCCCAGGCTGCTGGGTATACATGCCGACATCCTACCAATCGATGTGGAGCGAGCACACCGAGTAGGCCCGGAAAGGGCCTTGGACCAGGCGGGAACGAAACCTAGACAGGTTATATTCAAGTGCCTAAACTTCCAGGAAAAATTGAAGATTTTGAGAGCCTACCGATCGCATAAAAAGCTGATATATGAGGGCTCGAAGCTGCTCCTGTTTCAGGACTTCTCACTGGAGGTTTCTAGACAAAGGAAGGAATTTGCTCCGCTCTGCTCCCAACTCCATGAGCAAGGACATCAAGTAGCACTCCTTTTCCCTGCGAAACTTCGTCTGCAAACACCATATGGTGTTAAATTCTTCCACTCACCACAAGCGGTGAAAAGTTATTTGGCAACAGAAAATCAGCATCCTCCAACTTGAAGATCGCATGCTCAAATCAGGAAGAGGCTTCTTCCTGGTTCTCTCCTTTTGGCTCCTTTTTTTTTTTCTTCTTTTAGGCCTCAGAAAATAAAAGATGGCTGAATCTTTTTGTTACTTAGCCTTTTTCAGGAATGGAAGAGACCTTGACTCCAAGGGTGTGATGGACTCCAAAGAGAGGCGGGACAATGCCTCTAGGGTAATATTGAATAGTGATATGTTCTATATGTTCTATTTGTTTTACTTGTTTTTCTTATTGTCTTGTTTGTTTTTAACTTGTTTAAAGTTCTCATTATGTTTTAAAAACGGGTCAATAATGCAATCAATCTCTCTCGGGGGTGAGGGGTCACAATATGTTGTGTTAATTACTGGTTATGATAATGATGAATCATCTAATATGGGCCATAATGTATATACATATCTAAGTTCTTTGATTACGTATGCTGACAGATATATTGAGGCAAACACAGAGATAGACATAGATATCCCACTTAGGAGGGAAAACAAGCAGGAAGATCCAAATCCAGAGGGGTTTTTCAGTCATCTGAGAGGCAATAGAGAATATCCAGATTATAATATACGACTCCCCAAACGTATTGCCTATAGAGACCCACACCGCCTTAACCTGGTCTTAATTTCAGCCCCTCTCGAAGGGAATGCTCCTTCTAACTGCACCCCTGCAGCTGTTAATGCCACAGAAGCCCCCATTACTTATGTGTATCTAACAGGCAAAAGGCGTATCATTGAGGTGTCCTGTTCGCCTCTCATCCAAAGGGCACCTCTTATATTTAAATCAGGGAGCCATGCAGGCTCAAACCCCCCAGCAACAGTATCTATCTCTCCTAGGGGTAAGGGTGTGAAACAATTGTGCTTGGTTAAGGTTAGAACTGGTATACTTGTAGCTATGGCTGCCAATGTCTACGCTGGGAACACACCATATATATGGCTCAATTGTGTATACGCTAAAGTTAACCTGTACTCATTGAATGTAAATGACTTTGCTGAAGGCCCGGAATGTATAGAATTTAATGTTTGCCGTATTAAAGTAACTCAAGGCACTGTCTTACCCTTTCAGTGTCCCCTCCCACTCCTTTTTCTTCCCCTCCCCCCCCTTTTTTTTTTTTTGTTTTCTTCTTCTATCCTCCTATATATCATATGTAACTGGGAATGTCGCTTAAGATAGTGACCTGGAACGTGGGTGGATTACCCTCGCCCATAAAACGTAAATTGATCCTTACTCATCTTAGGAAACTGGGCACAGACATAGCTTTATTGCAGGAGACGCATCTGATTCTGACAGACCCAGAACACCAGAAGCTGCAGAGGGATTGGGTGGGACAAGTGGTCTTTTTATCTTACACTAGCGCCAGCCGGGGCTTAGCTATTGTATTTGGGAAGAGGGTAACAGCTAAGGTAGACACCACTTATCTAGACAGGGACGGACGGTTCATGATAGTGCAAGCAACGGTAAACTCTGTGAAATATGTGTTCTGCAACCTGTATGCCCCCAACCATAGAACAGCAGGTTTTTGGTCAGATCTGACTCGACAATTAGCTCCCCATATAGGCTCAAACTTAATAATTGGTGGAGATTTTAATATCTCGCCCACACATATTTTGGATAGGCTCTGGTTAGCACCTCACTCTATTAGGGACCCAAAAATAAACTATAAAGCCAGATATGAAACAAAAATCTTTAGCATGCTGGAAGCAGATTTAGGGGTCTGTGATATCTGGAGGCTGCAGAATCCGGGAAAGACTATACCTGCCTGTCCAAAGCCAAGCATACCCTCTCCAGAATTGATTTATTTATGATTGCTGGAGAATTAATCACACAGGTACACCAATGCAGGATACACAATATTCTGATATCAGATCATGCACCAGTAGAATTGTCACTTGGAACACAGAGAATGTACACCAACAGGAACATTCTTAGATTTCCGACTTACCTGACCACCTCAGAGGCATTTACTAAATTCTTACAACACACCTGGACGGACTTTCTCACTGACAATGAAATACATACTGAAAACACCCAGCTCCTATGGGAAACGGCTAAGACAGTGTTTGCTGGTTCTATAATCTCATACGTCTCTAAGTTAAGACACAATATAAATTTAAGAACCTACATAAACAGCTGGGACTGACATACCAAACCTATCTACAGGTCAAGACAAAAACAAACTATGAGGCCTATTTAGCGGCAAAAGCAGAGCTTGAGGCTTTTATGAAACAACAAACGACTGCTGGACTGTTAAAGACGGCAGGAAAATTTTATAGATTTGGTGGAAAGGCAGGCAAGATGTTGGCTACTTTGTCAAAACCCCAGACAGCAAGAGCCAACATAACAGCAATTAGAGCGCATGGCCTAACGTACACTAAGACAGAGGACATAGCACGGTGCTTTGCACAGTACTATGCAAAACTTTATACCAAACAGGACGTGGCTCCGGATGGTGCCCGGACACAATTCTGGCAATCATTGCAACCCCCCCAATTGACACAGACTCAAGTTGACAGTTTAAACGCTCCGGTGACCCTCGAGGAACTCACCTTCACCCTGGGGTCGTTGCCAGTAGGTAAGGCACCAGGGCCAGACGGCCTACCGGACAAATTTTATAAATCTCTACAAGCCCAGATCACACCTACTTTGACCAGAATGTATAATACCTTCCTTCAAACGGAGACCCCCCTAACAACTTTACTTCAGCACACATTACGCTGATCCCCAAGCCAGGCAAAGATCATTCAAAGCCTGAGTCCTACAGACCGATCTCTCTATTGAACACGGACTACAAGCTGTTCATGAAGATCTTGGCTAATAGACTGAAGGTGATTCTCCCTGACCTAGTACACCCGGACCAAACAGGCTTTGTCTTCAGACGTTCATCGGTGGTGAAAATTTGCAGGGTCATGCAGGTAATAGAGCAATATTGGGCGCGGGGGCAGGACAGGGATAGGAAAGACACACCGGAGGCCTTCCTGCTATCTTTGGATGCAGAGAAGGCCTTCGACCGGGTGGAGTGGCCTCATCTTTTGGACACTATGCAGAGGTTCGGTTTTAAGGGCCCGTTCTTAGAGGTTATAGGCAAAGTGTATCATCGGCCAGTGTCGCGGGTTATTGCAAATGGTCTTTTCTCTTCTGATTTCCAGCTACGGCGGGGCACCAGGCAAGGCTGCCCCCTCTCGCCACTGCTGTTTAACGTAGCGCTGGAACCCCTCGCGATGAAACTGCGGCAGCTCTTCCCAGGGATCACGGTAAAAGGGGTCCCTCTGCATCTGGCGTTATACGCCGATGATATGCTACTGTTTGTCGACACACCAGCCGTTCATATACCACACATATTACACACGATCGCGGACTTCGGCCCCTTCTCGGGGTATCAGATAAACACCAAAAACTCAGAGGTACTGTGGCTGCATGGACACCCGAACTCTACGCAAAACTATCCATTTGTGGAGGCCTCGGAGGGGCTTACCTACCTGGGCATCAAACTTCACAGAGATCCTTCTAAGATGTATGATCTTAACATATCACATAAATATTCAGAATTGGCCTCTCAGCTGACGAATTGGGCTAACCTTCCTTTGGGCTTGTCGGGTTGTACTGGTCTGATCAAGATGACAATACTGCCCAAAATTTTATATCCATTGCTTATGCTACCGTTTCTGATGTCAAAAAGGGACCTGAAGATGCTCTCACGCGCCATGTCGCGATTCATTTGGAGGGGAGGTAAATCCCGAATAGTGGTGGACAAATTACATCTCCCATACCTGGGAGGAGGTCTAGGTTTGCCAAACCTCAAATTATACAATTGGGCGGCCCTGGCCAGGTTGGTCACCGACTGGCAGCTGAACACGAAACATTTCAACGATGCGGCATTATGCGCTCCCCTACGCGAAATTAACATCCCTACCACCCGTAATTACTAACAGTGTACTATACCGTGACCCACTGAACGCGTGGCAGCTGATTCACAAATTCTTGAAAATAGATAGTCCCCCCCGAGATATATACCCATTCGTGGGAACGCAGACTTTCCAGCAGGAAATGAGCATGCGCCATTCCGCATATGGGAAACCCTTGGTATCAGGGCAGTGGGAGACATCCTGGACCCATTGCTCCATACAATACACTCTTTCCAGGAGCTAAAGACGAAATACCAGCTCCCAAATCAACATTTTTATGCCTACCTTCAGTTGAGGCATTAAGTGGCGTCTCTGCAGGCATCCAATGACAGCTTCTGGGACAAATCACCCTTTGTCATTGCTCAGACATTATTCTTAGTTGGACGGTTCTCTCTCACACATTTCTATACACAACTAATAAGACATACTGAAGCTGCAATACAAGCCAATATGCTGACAAAGCTGGCTACAGACATCCCTATTGCGGTGTCAGTACAAGACTTGAAAGACAGGCTGGACAGCACAAAACAAGCAACTCCCGCAATAACTTATAGGGAAGCCCAGATTAGACTGCTACACAAGGACTATATTACTCCCAACAGACTAGCAAAATGGAACAACTTACATCCCAACCAATGTATTAAGTGCCGTAGTGCAGCCCCCTCTTTTCTACATTATTTATACGCTTGTCCAACTATCAGACGCTTTTGGGGTCATTTCCAATATTGGGTAAAAATTACGCTTAATATTGAAATAGAGCTCACCACAGCCGAGATCTATCTCTTCAAGTGGGGAGGTACACACCAACAGTATCATAGGATACTCACGATGTGCACCATACTAGCGAGACACTGTATTCTAACAAGGTGGATATCTAAACATCCCCCAACAATAGCACAATTTAAACACTTACTGATAAAACAACTATATATAGAACAATATGATGTGAGGTTGGATGTGACCCGAAGGTTGAGGCCCTTCTGGAAAAAATGGTGCCCTCTTATTAATACATTCAACACAGACTTGAAAAAGCAGATCATGAGACCATTTCTTCAGTCTGAGGTAATGCCCCAGCTTAATTTTAACTTGAATCTTAGTGGGACTGAACACTCCTTAGGGGACCAAAGGGAAACTCTTAATAATATTCAATACCCGACTGAGGAAATGCTTTTCTAGGCAACGGGACCCAATTCAATATTTTTCTTTTTTTTCTTTTTTTTCTTTATTTTTTCTTCCCTCCCTCTCCTTCCCCACTCCCCTTCCCTGCTTCGAACCCCAACCTATTGTTACAATATTAGTATGTTGTAGTTATTGTTATTGTTGTATATAATGTTACACAGTTGTTTATAAAATGGAGACAGATGTGGCACACAAAGTTTGCTGGATGGACTCTATTACGCTATTAAGTCGCAAGTTACAACTTTTGCAGGTGCTACTTAGCCCTCCCTTCTTATGGACTAATCTGGACACTTTGCATGGACAGACCATCTACAGCGATGTAATCAATATGGCAGTGAAATACTCTTGCATTTTATATGTTATCCATTATAATGTCTGATTTTCTATCATGTCATATCTGTTTCCAGTAATAAAAAAGAATTAAAAAAAAAAAAAGTAATTTACGAAGTTCCTAAAATATAAACCTTATTTATTGGATAATGTTTAGTGGCTTCTTCTAACCTATAAAATAATTATCTCATAGTATATTGATTGTTAGTGCTGATATTGGGGTTAGTAGTATTACTGGCCCCTAAGGTCAGCCTCCCATTTTGTCTTTCTATCTGACTTTGCATGGTCTTTAGCTAGTAACCAGTAAGTTAACTTGTAAATGTTTAATATCCCCCAAATGTATCTATCACACACACAAATTATACAAATCAAAAGAAAATATGATAGAGGGTAATTGTCACAATCCAGCAGATGAACACAAAAAAAGCTTATATATGGTGAAAAAAAAAAAAAATGATCACAAACTGGATGCACCAATGTAGATATGTAGCTGTAACATAAAACACAACTACCACTTTAAAGATTGTTACACAAAGTCCATTTCAGTCCAAATGGTCAGTATTCAGAAATCAGGGAGTAAATGTGTGTCAGGCTGCTTCCTCTTCAAGAAGGTGAACACACTAAAGTCTAATAAAACAGAAAAAGAAGAGGGCACTTAATAGTGCAATATGTCTGTACGATATTTTCAAAATACAATATCTTAAGTACAGAGTGTTCACTTTTAGTTTTACCAAATAAGCTTCTTTATCCCCAGATATTAATAAAAATTGTCTAAAATGTATTGAAGTCCCTGTTTAAAGCATCAAATGTTAGATAGATACTTACATTCTGTCAAAACAAAATATGGAACTCACTGGGCCCAATTACAAAAATTTCTGATTTATCTGAAGAGGCAATTTCCACAGATTCCACACTAGACTCATTAGTTATTTGTCAATGGATTCAAATTACTATATATTTACTTAGCAATGCTAAGAAAGACTGACACTAAATAGCTGATTTTTCCACTAATGAAATGGGTCACAAAGCTTACTTTTTAGGGACTTAAGCTTAAAGGGACATTATGCATTAGATTTTTCTTTGCATAAATGTTTTGTAAATGATCCATTTATATAGCCCATCTGGGTGTTTTTTGTAAAAATGTATAGTTTTGCTTATTTTTAAATAACATTGTGCTGATTTTCAGACTCCTAACCAAGCCCCAAAGTTTTAGATGTATACTGATGTAGACTGATCCACATTTCTTTTGCATGATGTACCAAGTCCACGGATTCATCCTTACTTGTGGGATATTGTCCTTCCTGACAGGAAGTAGCAAAGAGAGCACCACAGCAGAGCTGTCTATATAGCTCCCCCCTTAACTCCACCCCCAGTCATTCTCTTTGCTCTCTCTAAGCAGGAAGGGTAAAGAGAAGAGGTGTTAAACTGTTAGTTTTTATTTTATCTTCAATCAAGAGCATGCTCAATTAGTGGAATGGGGATTATGCAGATTTATCTCCTCAGATAAATCTGGATCAAGAGACCAGAGACTCTCTTCTTTGGTGGTTGTCACAGGATCATCTGTCCCAGGGAATGTGTTTCCGCAGGCCAGAATGGGTTATAGTGACGACAGACGCCAGCCTTCTTGGCTGGGGTGCAGTCTGAAATTCCCTGAAAGCTCAGGGTTTGTGGACTCGGGAGGAGGCTCTCCTATCGATAAGTATTCTGGAATTAAGAGCGATATTCAATGCTCTCCAGGCATGGCCTCAGCTGGCTTTGGCCAGATTCATCAGGTTTCAGTCGGACAACATCACGACTGTGGCTTATATCAATCATCAGGGCGGAACAAAGAGTTCCTTAGCGATGATAGAGGTCTCAAGGATAATCCGATGGGCAGAGGCTCACTCTTGCCATCTGTCAGCGATCTATATCCCAGGTGTAGAGAACTGGGAGGCAGATTTTCTAAGTCGTCAGACTTTTCATCCGGGGGAATGGGAACTCCATCCGGAGGTGTTTGCTCAGCTGGTTCGGCTATGGGGCGCACCAGAATTGGATCTGATGGTGTCTCGTTAGAACGCCAAACTTCCTTGTTATGGCTCCAGGTCAAGGGATCCTCAGGCTGTACTGATAGATGCTCTAGCAGTACCCTGGTCGTTCAACCTGGCTTATGTGTTTCCACCTTTCCCTCTCCTTCCACATTTGAATGCCAGAATCAAACAGGAGAGAGCATCAGTGATTTTGATAGCGCCTGCGTGGCCACGCAGGACTTGGTATGCAGACCTGGTGGACATGTCATCTCTTCCACCATGGTCTCTGCCATTGAGACAGGACCTTCTGATTCAAGGTCCATTCAAGCATCCAAATCTAATTTCTCTGCAACTGACTGCTTGGAGATTGAACGCTTGATTCTATCAAAGTGGGGTTTCTCTGAGTCAGTCATAAATACTTTGATTCAGGCTCGAAAGCCTGTTACCAGGAAAATCTATCATAAGATATGGCGTAAATATCTTTTTTGGTGCAAATCCAAAGGCTTCTCCTGGAGTAAAATCAGGATTCCTAGGATTTTGTCTTCTCTCCAAGAGGGATTGGAGAAAGGTTTGTCAGCTAGTTTCCTAACAGGACAGATATCTGCTCTGTCTATTTTGTTGCACAAGCGTCTGGCAGAGGTTCCAGACGTTCAGGCTTTTTGTCAGGCTTTAGCTAGAATTAAGCCTGTGTTTAAACCGCCATGGAGTCTAAATTTAGTTCTTTTATCTTGGAAAGTTTTGTTCCTAGTTGCTATCTCTTCAGCTCGAAGAGTTTCTGAACTATCTGCATTACAATGTGACTTATCTTGTGTTCCATGCTGATAAGGTGGTTTTGCGTACAAAGCCTGGGTTCCTACCTAAGGTTGTTACTAACAGGAATATCAATCAGGAAATTGTTGTTCCTTCTCTGTGTCCTAATCCTTCTTGTAAGAAGGAACGTCTGTTGTACAACTTGGACGTGGTTCGTGCTTTGAAATTTTATTTGCAGGCAACCAAAGATTTTAATCAAACATCTTCTTTGTTTGTTGTCTATTCTGGAAAGCGTAGGGGTCAAAAGGCTACGGCGACTTCTCTTTCCTTTTGGCTGAAAAGCATCATCCGTTTGGCTTATGAGACTGCTGGACAGCAGCCTCCTGAAAGGATTACAGCTCATTCTACTAGAGCGGTAGCTTCCACATGGGCTTTTAAAAATGATGCTTCTGTTGAACAGATTTGTAAGGCTGCAACTTGGTCTTCACTAAATACCTTTTCAAAATTTTACAAATTTGATACTTTTGCTTCTTCGGAGGCTATTTTTGGGAGAAAGGTTTTGCAAGCAGTGGTGCCTTCTGTTTAGGTTTCTGTCTTGTCACTCCCTTCATCCGTGTCCTAAAGCTTTGGTATTGGTATCCCACAAGTAAGGATGAATCCGTGGACTCGGTACATCATGCAAAAGAAAACAAAATTTATGCTTACCTGATAAATTTCTTTCTTTTGCGATGTACCGAGTCCACGGCCCGCCCTGTCTATTCAAGACAGATAGTATTTTTTTATGTAAACTTCAGTCACCTCTGCAGCTTATAGTTTCTACTTTTCTTCTTTGGCCTTCGGTCGAATGACTGGGGGGTGGAGTTAAGGGGGAAGCTATATAGACAGCTCTGCTGTGGTGCTCTCTTTGCTACTTCCTTTCAGGAAGGACAATATCCCACAAGTAAGGATGAATCCATGGACTCGGTACATTGCAAAAGAAAGAAATTTATCAGGTAAGCATAAATTTTGTTTTCTTTTGCATGATGTACCGAGTCCACGGATTCATCCTTACTTGTGGGATACCAATACCAAAGCTTTAGGACACGGATGAAGGGAGTGACAAGACAGAAACCTAAACAGAAGGCACCACTGCTGCACCTCTCTGCGAGTCCCTTCATTGGCTCCCCATTCACTCCCCATTCACAGCAGAATTAAATTCAAAATTCTCACCCTTACATACAAAGCTCTCACCAACGCCTCTACCTATCCTCTCTAATAAACAAGTATACTCCAGCCTGCCCACTAAGATCCAACAATGACCTGCTCCTTGCATCTGCGACTATTACCTCTTCTCATGTTAGACTGCAGGACTTCTGTCATGCAGCACCTACCCTCTGGAACACTTTCCCTCGTGCTCTCAGGCTTTGCCCTAATCTTTCTTCCTTTAAATGCTCCCTGAAGATCTTTCTGTTCAGGGAAGCCTACCACCCAACTCAATAATAAATTAATTTCACTTACCTAACATTTCCCTCATCTAACTCTGCATTAACATCTTTCTCAATCTTGCAGTCCTCACCTGCTGTCTCTCAACCTCCTACCCTTCTAGATTGGGCCCCCAATTGCTCCTGTATGTGTTTGTAAATTTTGTCCTGTCTCTTACAAGTTTTATATAATTGTTTTATTTAAATTAATTGTATACATGGACAGTGCTGCAGAATATGAGGGCTTTATAAATAAAGTATAATAATAATAATGTATATAGACTTCAATCTGCTTCTGTTTGTATAATGGGTCTTTTCATATCCAGGGGAGGGGGGAGGTTCGGCTATTAGCCCCCTTCAGTGGGTGTCCCAGGCTTATCTCATTAACAGCTTCTAAGTAAGTTTTTAAAAGGTTTTACACTGGATTTTTATATCAGTATCTGTGCATATTCTTCTTTATAGTAGTGTCTATTACATGCAGTTATATGAAAATTGGTGTATACTGCCTGTTTAAACAGCTTTATGCCTAGGTCAATAACTTTAACAAGGGAGAACAAACAGACCAGACCGCTGCAGATCCTCGTGTAGACAAAGGGAAGCCAGACGCCACCGGAGCTGGGGGAGGAGCCACACACAGACCCAAGAGGTGCAAGCCGCAAAAGATATACCAAAAAACAGAATGGTGCAGCACTCGGGAGGCACGGAATGAAATAAAAAACACTGTTTATTGATAAATCCTTATGCGTTTCGTGCCGCAAATGGACACTTAAGTATAGGAAAGTTTCCTATGATTAAGTGTCCAGTGTTTTTATTTCATTCCGTGCCTCCCGAGTGCTGCTCCATTCTGTTTTTCAATAACTTTAACAGCCAAAACAAGGTTAACACAGCTACAAAAGTATCTTTTATGCCGATCAAAATCAGATTTTTAACCAAAAGGTTGAGGCAGTTTTTTTTGCTGCATGTCTAAATAATCAAATTTGGCCTTCAGTTGGTGGCCAGACCCCCAAGCCCGTGCCGTCAATGTTTTGTTTTCAAACCTGGCCAATTCAGGGAGCTAACAATTTCCCTCCATACTTGATGATCTCCAAAGTACTAAAAATTATACTCCATTCTTGAACTTCTTTGTAGTTACCACTTTTCTCTGACCTTCCCAGTCCTGGTACCCCTCTTTCCTTAAAATGTCTTTGTAGTTTCCCATACCTGTTCTGTTATTTCACTCCCTACTGTCCTTCTGTCTCTTCCTCTGGTCCTTCAAGGTTTATTTTGTCTAGTATCTTGGAACATTTCACAGGATCCTTGTTACTGGCTGGCCTTTCTAGAGGAGCTAAACACCTCATGTTGGATTCTTAAGACTAGGTACCCAGAAATGCTATATTTCCAGATTGGCCAAATGTGTTTACTGGTGCTCTCAACAACAACTGGATACCTTTAAATTTAATTTAAAATTTTCTTTGCAATCTTTCTGACTTGGGTCTGGCTTACCTTACTATTAATTTACCTCACTCTGCTATTACCACGCTACATGTTCCCCTTTCCGATACTCCAGTCTACTTTCTTGAAAACGTCTCTCAGATTAATTAATTAAGATTAAAAAATGTTCTCCCTTCAATGTGTCATTCTCTCACTATGTCCTAGAACAAAAAACTTTTTCTTTTTATAAGGTAATTAGAGGATTACTTAGTTTTCTGTCTAGAACCAGTCCAGCAGAAGATGGGTAGTAGAAACCAGTCAGTGTGGCAGAAGGAAAATCTGTATCTGCATAGGCTACCCTGAGAATAAGATTCAACAGCAGTAGAGCTTGTAAATGCCTCTCTTGATGTGTCTCACAAAGTTATCTAGTAGTATGGTAAGCCAACATGCATAAAGTATAAGCACAAACAAAAGAGTCCCAAGTATTAATAATCTCATATCTCACTATTCTTCTGTACAAGGTTATAGGCCCAACTTTGGGGTTTGCCATTTAGTAAGGCTATGGCAGTGAGAACTTTAACAAAATCTGTAGCGTACGTTCCATGTTTTACAGAGAACAAAATCTGAAAGTGCAGAACTGCTGCCACTCTCAATTAAACTTCTCCAGTAAAGGCAGGCTTGGGTCAGCATGTGACAGGTAACTGGGTTGCTGAAGGCCAGAGGCTTATGACAAATTTATCACAGCCAAGCAGCCTGTCTTGAACCAGATGGGTAGAAGAAACCAGTCAGGAGGATGATACTATAGCAAAAACTAGGGAACAGTTCCAATAATCATAAGCCAGTAAATCAGTCCACACACAATGTATCTCAATAGATGGGTCAGACAGATTGTAAGCCTGAAATTTTGCCAGGGTCAAGGTCAGCAGAACAGGTTAAGAATAAGAATGCTTCAGTCTTCATGCAAAATAACCAAACACTGAATGGGAGTCTGAGATGAATTTTAAACTCCTCCAATGTAGGCTTAGAGCCAGGAACAAGGCCAGAATCACTTCCTAGTAGAACACGTATAAAGAGAGCTAAAACTAGCGTTGGTAAAATGCACATAACAGGCAGAAGAATATCCAGAGAGCTGGTCGCACTAATCCGGCATGTCCCTTTAATTTTTTACATTGCTCCTATTTCTTTCACTACTATTGCCAGATGGGTAAGATAGATCATGTTTAAGACTGTAGTACATATTTTCTTTTCTGCACTCTCTATTAGAGGAGCTGCTGCTTCCAAAACGTTTATTAACTCAGCTTCTCTCAAAGACATTTTAAACATGGCTGAATGGTCTTCAGAATCTTTTTTTTGCAAATTTTATTTCTCTCATAGATTTTTTGGATTGGTCTGTTTAGCTTTAAACTGGCAAAATATTTGTCTCTGGTTTTGTAAAAAATTGTGATTATCCTAACTTAGTGATGGAATAATTTAGATTTTATTAGACACATAGGGCCAATTTACAAGTGGAGGGCAAAATATCGATTTAGCTAAAGCAACATTTGCGATATTTAAAGGAGCCTCATTTTGATGCCGTCACAGCCAGCATCAGAACCTCACGCAACGAAGAGGTAAGTAGCGCAGCGATGGGCAGCAGTTAGTAAATATATATGTATATGACTATATACATATTTATTTATTTATGTGTTAATATATGTATCTACACATATTAACACATAAATATATATGTATATAAGCATATACATATATATTTACTGGGAATAGTTCCCATAGGCCGCAATGTAAAGGCACTTTTCAGTGCAGATTTTTTTCTAAAACTCCACAAACTTTAAAGCCCCAACACAGCCTAGTACAGTTTTTTCTTTTTTAAATTTAAAAAAAAAATGCTATTTTTTTTTAAAATAAAAAACTATAGTGCCCTCTATTTTGAGGGCATTATTAGAAAATTAACCAGAGATCAGATCTCAGGTTAATTTTCAGAGTGCTAATTGCTACCGCAAACACGTGGTAGCAATAACCAGCCACTTGTAATGGGTGTTTAATTATCATGCTCCCGCAAACGGGCAAATTTGCCTGTTTGCGGGAGGGCGATAATTGATCGCTCCACTTGTAATCTAGCCCATAGACAAGTATTTATCTCCCCTTGCTTTTTATAAAAAACTTAACTGATTTTCATCCTGTTCTTTAGTTTCTTAATCAAATGTTTATTTTATGTAGTATGCCTTTTCTTATCATCATTTTTGGTTGACCTATTTGCTTACTTTTAAACTAGGTGGATCTTCTTTTTTTCACAGTAAAAGGAAAGTTGTAACAAAATATTTGTCTCTATGGCCTCTAGTTATCAACGTGTCTACTTTCCTGCCTTCGCCGGCCCCAATACGCCCGCCTAAGTTCGCCTAACATCGCCGCCACAGACCTGAATACGCTCGCCAAAGTTATCAAAAAAGCTGTCAAAAAGCCGCGCACCAAGTACGGGGCGATGAGCAGCGGACTGTGATAGTTATCACTCATCAGATCTCGCTGCTCTTCGGCTTTTCCCCAGCTTTATTGATAAGCTGTCACTAAGCACCCACACTAAACTACACTGTTCTACCCCCTATACCGGCGCCCCCGGAGCCCACCGCAACTAAATAAAGTTATAAACCCCTAAACCGCCGCTCCTAGACCCCGCCGCAACTAAATAAATTGTTTAACCCCTAAACCGCTGCTCCCGGACCCCGCCGTCACCTATATTAAACTTATTAACCCCTAATCTTCCCCCCCTACACCGTCGCCACCTATAATAAATTTATTAACCCTTATCCTGCCTCCCCCTATACCGCCGCAACCTATAATAAAATTATTAACCCCTAAACCTAAGTCTAACCCTAACCCCCCTTAACTTAAATATTAATTAAATAAATCTAAATAAATATTACTCTTATTAAATTAGTTATTCCTATTTAAAACTAAATACTTACCTATAAAATAAACCCTAATATAGCTACAATATTACTAATAATTATATTGTTGCTATTTTAGGATTTATTTTTTATTTTACAGGCACATTTAAATTTATTTTAACTAGGCACAATAGCTATTAAATAGTTATTAACTATTTAATAGCTACCTAGTTAAAATAAAGACAAATTTACCTGTAAAATAAAAACTAACCTAAGTTACAATTACACCTAACACTACACTATCATTAACTAAATTATTCCTATTTAAAACTATATACTTACCTGTAAAATAAACCGTAAGATAGCTACAATGTAATTAATAATTACATTGTAGCTATTTTAGGATATATATTTATTTTACAGGTAACTTTGTATTTATTTTAACTAGGTAGAATAGTTACCTAGCTAAAAGAAATACAAAATTACCTGTAAAATAAATCCTAACCTAAGTTAAAATTAAACCTAACACTACACTATCATTAAATAAATTAAATTAATTAACTACAAATACCTACAATTAAATACAATTAAATAAACTAACTAAAGTACAAAAAATAAAAAAAACTAAGTTACAAAAAACAAAAAACATATTACAAGATTTTTAAGCTAATTACACCTAATCTAAGCCCCCTAATAAAATAACAAAGCCCCCCAAAATAAAAAAATGCCCTACCCTATTCTAAGTTACGAAAGTTAACAGCTCTATTACCTTACCAGCCCTTAAAAGGGCCTTTTGCGGGGCATGCCCCAAAGTATTCAGCTCTTTTTCATGTTAAAAAAATACAACCCCCCAACATTAAAACCCACCACCCACATACCCCTACTCTAACCCACCCAAACCCCCCTTAAAAAAACCTAACACTAACCCCCTGAAGATCATCCTACCTTTAGCCGTCTTCAGCCAGCCGACCACCGATGGAACAGAAGAGGACATCCGCAGCGGCCGAAGTAATCATCCAAGGGGCGCTGAAGAGGTCTTCCATCCGATAGAAGTCTTCATCCATGCGGCGTCTTCAATCTTTATCCATCCGGAGCGGAGCCTTCTTCAAACGAGCCGACGCAGAGCCATCCTCTTCCAACGACGCCTACCCGACGAATGGATATTCCTTTAAGTGACGTCATCCAAGATGGCGTCCCTCAAATTCCGATTGGCTGATAGGATTCTATCAGCCAATCGGAATTAAGGTAGGAAAAATCTGATTGGCTGATCCAATCAGCCAATCAGATTCAAGTTCAATCTGATTGGCTGATCCAATAAGCCAATCAGATTGAGCTCGCATTCTATTGGCTGTTCCGATCAGATTTTACCTTAATTCCGATTGGTTGATAGAATCCTATCAGCCAATCGGAATTCAAGGGACGCCATCTTGGATGACGTCACTTAAAGGAATATCCATTCGTCGGGTAGGTGTCGTTGGAAGAGGATGCCTCCGCGTCGGCTCGTTTGAAGAAGGCTCCGCTCCGGATGGATGAAGATTGAAGACGCCGCATGGATGAAGACTTCTATCGGATGGAAAACCTCTTCAGCGCCCCTTGGATGATGACTTTGGTCGCTGCGGATGTCCTCTTCTGTTCCATCGGTGGTCGGCTGGCTGAAGACGGCTAAAGGTAGGATGATCTTCAGGGGGTTAGTGTTAGGGTTTTTTAAGGGGGGTTTGGGTGGGTTAGAGTAGGGCTATGTGGGTGGTGGGTTTTAATGTTGGGGGGGTTTGTATTTTTTTTAACATGCAAAAGAGCTGAATACTTTGGGGCATGCCCCGCAAAAGGCCCTTTTAAAGGGACAAGACACCCACATTTTATCTTTCATGATTTAGAAAGAGAATGCAATTTTAAACATCTTTTTAATTTACTTATATTATCTAATTTGTTTTATTCTCTTGATATTCTTTGCTGAAAATCATATCTAGATATGCTCAGCAGCTGCTGATTGGTTGCTGCACATAGAAGCTTCGTGTGATTGGTTCACCATGTGCATTGCTTTTTCTTCAACTAAGGATATCTAAAAAATGAAGCAAAATAAATAATGGAAGTAAATTGTAATGTTATTTAAATTTCTATTCTCTATCTGAATCATGAAAGAAAGATTTTGGGTTTAGTGGCCCTTTAAGGGCTGGTAAGGTAATAGAGCTGTTAACTTTCGTAATTTAGACTAGGGTAGGACATTTTTTTTTATTTTGGGGGGCTTTGTTATTTTATTAAGGGTCTTAGATTAGGTGTAATTAGCTTAAAAATCTTGTAATATTTTTTTATTTTTTGCAATTTTTTAGTTTTTGTACTTTAGTTAGTTTATTTAATTGTAGGTATTTGTAGTTAATTAATTTAATTTATTTAATAATAGTGTAGTGTTAGGTTTAATTGTAACTTAGGTTAGGATTTATTTTACAGGTAATTTTGTATTTCTTTTAGCTAGGTACTTATTAAATAGTTAATAACTATTTAATAACTATTCTACCTAGTTAAAATAAATACAAAGTTACCTGTAAAATAAATATAAATCCTAAAATAGCTACAATGTAATTATTAATTACATTGTAGCTATCTTAGGGTTTATTTTACAGGTAAGTATTTAGTTTTAAATAGGAATAATTTATTTAATTATAGTGTAGTGTTAGGTGTAATTGTAACTTAGGTTAGTTTTTATTTTACAGGTAAATTTGTCTTTATTTTAACTAGGTAGCTATTAAATAGTTAATAACTATTTAATAGCTATTGTGCCTAGTTAAAATAAATTAAAATTTGCCTGTAAAATGAAAATAAATCTTAAAATAGCTACAATATAATTATTACTTATTTTGTATATTGTAGCTATATTAGGGTTTATTTTATAGGTAAGTATTTAGTTTTAAATAGGATTAATTTAGTTAATAATAGTAATTTTATTTAGATTTATTAAAATAATATTTAAGTTAGGGGGTGTTAGGGTTAGTGTTAGACTTATGTTTAGGGGTTAATTAGTTTAATATAGATGGCGGCGGTATAGGATAGGGGTTAATAAATTTATTATAGGTGGCGACGGTGTAGGGGGGGCAGATTAGGGGTTAATAAGTTTAATATAGGTGGCGGCGGGGTCCGGGAGCGGCAGTTTAGGGGTTAAACAATTTATTTAGTTGTGGCGGGGTACGGGATCGGCAGGATAGGGGTTAATAAATTTATTATAGGTGGTGGCGGTATAGGGGGGCAGGATAGGGGTTAATAGGTATTATGTAGGTGGCGGCGGGGTCCGGGAGCGGCGGTTTAGGGGTTAATAAGTTTATTAGAGTTGCGGTGGGCTCTGGGAGCGGCGATTGAGGGGTTAGCATGTTTAATATAGGTGGCGGCGGTGTAGGGGGCAGACTAGGGGTGTTTAGACTCGGGGTACATGTTAGGGTGTTAGGTGTAGACAGCTCCCATAGGAATCAATGGGATGTCGGGCAGCAGGGAACATGAACTTTCGCTATGGTCAGACTCCCATTGATTCCTATGGGATCCGCCGCCTCCAGGGCGGCGGATTGAAAACCAGGTACGCTGGGCCGGAAAAGTGCCGAGTGTACCTGGTAGTTATTTGATAACTAGCAAAAGTAGTCAGATTGTGCCGAACTTGCGTTCGGAACATCTGGAGTGACGTAAGAATCGATCTGTGTCGGACTGAGTCCGGCGGATCGAAGCTTACGTCACAAAATTCTACTTTTGCCGGGCAGCAGGGCTTGATAACTTAGGTGAATCAGCCTCGCCACAAATACGCTGCAGAATTCCAGCGTATTTGAAGTTGACAGCTTGATAACTAGAGGCCTATGTGTTTAATAAAATCTAGATTGTTCCATCACAAATTTAGGATAATCAGAATTATATTACAGTTGTGAAACTTAAATATATGTGTATGGTTATCTAGATATTGTGTGATCTTCTAACTTATGTAGTCAATATAAGTAAATGTATGTCTAAGCTCTACTACTTACACATGTTAACATTAATTTCACAGGACTGCAAACTATTTTTTGTTTTGTGTATAAAGAGCTGGTTTTGGATTATGGCTAAATGCCTTTGCACTAGATATAAAAATAATATATTCCCTATGACTCAATGACAGTAACATCACACATTACAAGACATATGATATCATCAGTGACATTATCACACGTTATCAAATTTACCTTTGCTGATACATAATAGATGATAATAAATATTAATTGTACCAGTGTACATTTACATACAATGTAAGCAAAAGGTTCAACAAAATAATAATATATGTCATCCTTTCTTACTTATTAAAGAAACTTGAATAAACAGTAGATAAAAGTAAATTAATACAGTTAATTTGTAAGCAATGCACTTAAAGCTATATTTTAAAGTACTAACTTGTTGGCACTGGATCCATACCAGGGTGCACAAGATCTCTAAAAACCATCCTCCTACTTGCTGGAGAAATTGTGGAGCTAAGGGCACAGACCTTCACATTTGGCGGGAGTGAACATTTGGCGGAAGTGTCCTCGAATAAGAAGCCTTTGGCTCCAGATTGCGACTCTCTGAATGAGATTAGGTATCCCCAATAGCTTTAGCCCAGACCAATGCCTTCTGCACCTCAATCTCCCAAAAATGGCCAAACTTAAGAAACACTTATTCATATACATCATGATGGCAGTGAAGCTATCTCTAGCTAGATATTGGAAACAAAATTCAGCCCAAACGATATTCAAAGTGCGAGAAATTTTGGACTACATTAAATCCATAAAGGAAAGTGTATATCTAATTAGGGGTAACCCAGATCTTCATTGTGAAATTTGGGAACCATTGAATGCCCTACACTATACTTCCACTGGGCAAGCTAGCTCGTAACCCAGTAAATAAGATCTAACTAAAGTAGTTGCCACAAAGAAGTTTTTAAGGAAACAAATCTTTCTCCCTCCCCTCCTTTTTTTTTTTTTGGTTATTGTTCCTTCTCCCCTGGGATGAGCTTCCAACCCTAAAAGTAGTTGACCCCACCACACTGACCCTAGACTGAAAAGGGCAGGTGATGGTATTTTTAGTTGGTCACGCTACTAAGGTAGCCTATATGTGGTGATAAAAATCACATTTTTGGGGAGGGGAAGGGAGGGGGCTCCTTTGTGGATTCTTGCACCGGGGCCCTGAGGTTGCTAGTTACGCCTCTGGCCACAACCCATAATATCAGGATGCTTGTCCATGAACTTGCAAGGGAGCATGCACCTGGCATGTGTAGGCACAGTCATATTTTCCTCCTCAACTTATAGGGACAGTAAACCTTAAAAATAATGTTATATAATTCTGCACATAGTGCAGAATTATATAACATTATATTAGCCAAACATTTTATAAAACATAATTGTACCCTATTATTTTTAAAAAAAAACAAAACGCTGTTTTACAGACCCCCTCTCTATACTTTGCTGAGCGGGTCTGTTATATTTACTCAGCGCATTGGGCCAGCTGTATAGTCATAGCCCGGCACGACCGCGCCATAAGACTAAGTGCAGCTCACTCCTGTTCTGTCTGACAAAAAATAAAGTAAATATAACAGACCCGCTCAGCAGAGTACAGAGAGTGGGTCTGTAAAACAGCGTTTTTAAAAAAAAATTAATAGGGTACAATTATGTTTTATAATGTTTGGCTAATATAATGTTATATAATTCTACACTATGTGCAGAATTATATAACATTATTTTTAAAGTTTACTGACACTTTAAAGAAGTTTATTATGAAATCTTTCAAAATGATGTTGAAATCCCATGAGATCACGGTAAAGCAAAGAGTGAACTGAGCACTGGTGATGCTGATTGGTTGTTGTTTTTTTCACCATGCAGGTAACAGTAAAAAGGGTAGTTCTGGATCATGCATCATTTTGAAGGGTTTAGCATATAGGTATTATGTCTCTTTAAATGATTCTAGTGAAGTGTGTTCTAAAGGTGAACTTTACAGAATGGTGAGTGTTCAGGTAAATTAACCTCTCTCTCAAAATCCTCACACCATACTATGCCTTTCAAGGATAACTCCTCTTCCTCAGGTGGAAAATATAACCTAAGGAAGAGGAGTTTCCTTGAAACGCGTAGTGGCTTTGTGAGGGGTTTCCAGCCGGTGATCCTGTCTGTGGTTTGCAGTTTGAGTGTACATGCTTTGTATTGCAGCCAAGTCGACCATCACCATTATACATTTAGTACAAGTATATATTTTTTTGACAATTGTTTTATGTGTATGTTTTTTTCATGCATTTGGTCCTATATCCTTTTCAAGTGCTGCCCCATCTTTATCTTTTTACTGAAAGAACTAATATATTATTTGTTTGTATCATGGATAGCAGCTAAATTGTTACGATTAGTAACATAAAAATCGTAAAGACCCATTGCAGATTGCAACATTGTCTTTTTTATAATATAAGGAAACTTCTTAGGAGTTACATCTATTTTTCACTGCTTGTTCAAATTATGTTTATGTCACAATTTCAAGCACATCTTTAGGCAGACAAATTGAACTGAGATAGATGGGTGCCTTTACTGAAAATACTTAATCCCTAATCTCACATGAAATTGAACTGGGAAGTAATAAACATATTTTAAAAGCCTTCCTGATAAAAATTAGTGTACATTTGCTATGGGTCCAGCAACCCAAACACACTCTGCTCAGTAGATGAAAACACCAGGTAACAACAGATAAAAGCAAAACACTTTATTCCATCACACATAGAAAAAACACACTGATAGAAAAACAGGCAGCACAGAAAACTTGGTCAAACGAGTTTTGTTGTTAAACTGACTTTTTCAATGACCATAACCTTACTCTGACAAACACTGCTACCTTATACACCTTAGGAGCCCTCCTCCTATACTTGATTGGATACCTATACTGAATCTAATAGGATGAAAAAACATACCTCCAATTAACACAAGCCGTGCTGAACAGAAATAAAAGGAGAGAAGGGTTTAAATATCATGTATGCACATACCTCAAACTATCATTCTGCTCCACTAAGATAACAATTGAATATCAATTCATTTTAATACATTTATATATATATATATATATATATATATATATATATATATATATATATATATATATATATATATATATATATATATATATATATGCAATCAGAACAATATCCATAAATTAAATATATACAAATATGCAAAAGTTTCTAACACATTAGTATTAGGGAAAAAGAGGAGGACGAGAAAAACTTAATTTCATTTCTTTCTACAGAGTTTGACATCCCACTCAGAATTTAGACCTTTTGGCATTCGAGTGTCCGGCTCAAAAATTCAAAAAACTTTTCTCTTACTGAGGACAATGCCTTTATTACCCCCTCTTGGGTGTTTTGGAATCAGATGGATACCCTCAAATTTCAAAAGTGAACTGTCAGAGTTATGAAACCTCTTGAAATGCAGAGATACCGAAGTACTCGATTCAGGGTCTTCAACAGAACGTAAGTGCTCCAGAAATCTATCTATCTTTCAAGGCCCTTGTAGTTTGTCCTACATAGTTCTTATGGCACCCCCTGCAGGTCAAGAGGCAAATTACATAACAAGAAATACATGTTATGTTTTCCTGTATTTTAAAACTTGGATGGATTTGATAACATGTTTTGGATGACAATATCTTGTATTCAAGATAGTGTTAGCTGCTATTTCTGAATGAAAAAGTTCAACTTCAATACAAGACTTGTCAGGGTTGGACAATAACTTAATGTCCAAAAAGGACATGTTTTTTTTCATTATATTCCATTGTGAACCTCAAGTTCAAGTCATTATCGTGCAAATACCCAAAGAAGTGTCGAAAAAGCTCTTCAGGTCCCCTCCAAACTAGCAACAAGTTGTCAATATGTCTACCATAAAAGTAGATATAATCCCTAAAGGGATTTCTGTCTCCATAGACGTGGAACAGCTCCCACCAACCCAAGTACAGGTTGGTGTAGGAGGGGGCAAACTTAGCCCCCATAGCTGTTCCACATCTCTGGAGAAAGAAATACCTCTCAAAAAGAAAAAAATTGTGTCAACAGGTATTCAATAGAAATTTTGATAAACTGTTTCTAATTCTCATCATATGTTGAATAATTATCCAGAAAAAATTCTATTGCCTGTATACCTTTCTCATGCGGAATGCACGTATATAACGACACTACATCAGTGGTCACAAAGAAAAAGTTAGATTTCCACTCAAGATTTTCAACCTGTTTAATGACATTTGTAGTATCTTTGATATAACTCATTAGACTCAATACAAAGGGTTGAAGGTAGCTATCCATAATTTCAGAAAGAGGCTCATTTAGTGAGCCTATTCCTGCCACGATTGGCCTTCCTGCTGGATTAAATTTATATTTGTGAACCTTTGGAAGGTAGTGAAAATTTTCTGCTTTGGAATAGTCTAGAAGTAAAAAGTCAAAATTATTTTTCGTAATTACCCCACTACTGAGAGCTTTATCTAGAATTCCACTCAGTTCAGTTTTAAATCAATGTATGGGGTTATTAGATAATTTCTTATATACTTGTGTGTCAGATAGCTGCCTGTCTGCTTCTTTGAGGTAATCATTCCTATCAAGAACCACTACCTTAGCCCCCTTATCTGAGTTACGTATAGCCAACTCTTCATTAGCCTCCAATTCTCTAAGGGCCAAATACTGCATACGAGTTAAATTATTTTTCCTGTAGTCAGATATAGATTTCACCTTACTTAATTCTCTCAATTCCATTTCAACTTTCTTTTGAAATACTGATCTGGCTTTTGTGGGATAAAAGGTAGATTCGCCTTTCATGATACTAGTGTTGACCATTTCTTTATTAACCTCTGCATTGACATTCTCATTGTCTTTATCTAAAGAATAAAGATCTAGTACTGCACATTTATCAGCAAAATCTAAAATGCCCTTATCCAAGACAACCATTTTATAAGCATCTTTAGCCTGTTGTTTAGATTGAGCCCCCAAGAAAGGTTTCTTGAGGACTAATATTCTCACAAGCCTATTCAAATCAACAACTGTGTTAAACAAGTTAAAGTGACTTGTGGGAGAAAAATTAAGATCAAAAGACAATACTTCAATATGAGTGACAGAAAGATGACAAGAAGACAAATTAATAACATTGTCCTGCTCTATATGTATCTTTGGGATTGTGGCATTCACCTCCTCTGGGGATATCGCCTGGGCTTGGCTTGTGCTATCTCCGGAGTTGCTTTTGTTTTTTGGAATTTCCACGTCCCCCTCTGCCTATTTTCTTATATTTGATTTTAAATGTTGCTGCTTGTTTTTTGACTGTGTAGAGAGGGATATTCCAGAGGAAAACTCCTGGGCCTGCAACACAAAAGATCACTCTTCTCTGGTAGTAATGATACTTCTCCTATGATATCCACATCTGAGGAGTCATAGTTAAACAATTTCATAATTATGTAGATTCATTATCTAATATAATACTACATGAGATTTAAACCCTTCTCTCCTTTTTCTTTCTGTTCAGCACTGCTTGTGTTTATTGGATGTATGTTTTTTCATCCTATTAGATTTAGTATATGTATCCAATCAAGTGTAGGAGGAGGGCTCCTAAGGTGTATAAGGTAGCAGTGTTTGTCAGAGTAACGTTATGGTCATTGAAAAAGTCAGTTTACCATCGAAACTCGTTTCACCAAGTTTTCTGTGCTGCCTATTTTTCTATCAGTGTGTTTTTTCTATGTGTGATGGAATAAAGTGTTTTGCTTTTATCTGCTGTTACCTGGTGTTTTCATCTACTGAGCAGAGTGCGTTTGGGTTGCTGGACTTGTATTTTGGAGCTGTGGTGGATCGCTTCTTTTCCTAACGGCACCTGCTATTTTCTGTATTGCTACACTCAAATATTCGCTATGTTGCTGACGTCAACGGATATCGAAGGGGGTGTATCATTTGCAGCGTGAAGAACAATGCGTTGTTAGTTTACCGCTACACAGAGAAAGATTTTCTGAGTGCTGCCCTGAAGTTTGCTTGTTACATTTGCTATAGTAATTAAAACTCTGACACTGTGGGCTAGATTACAAGTGGAGTGCTAACAGCACAAGCGAAAAGGGGTTTATTGCGGGTGTTTGCTCACATTGGGTTTTTCACTCGTATTACATGTTGAAAGTAAACGTGATCACTTGAGCGCAATTGAAGTTAATGCGCGTAGGGTTAGCGTGACCCCAGAGCTCTGGTTTACTGTTTTGCTAAACAAAAAAGTGTCACAAAACACATCAAAAATACATTACAGTACAGTTACACTTATAACACCATCTAATAAAAAATATTCAAAAAAATATTGCACAAAAAAATGATAAAGATAGATATGATCAAAGATATGATTTCTCAGGCAAAGGTATTTAACATAGGGATACATACTGTACATATACATGTCTAAATATGGATATGTATATATACAGTATATATATACAGTGGGGGGAAAAAGTATTTAGTCAGCCACCAATTGTGCAAGTTCTCCCACTTAAGAAGATGAGAGAAGCCTGTACTTTTCATCATAGGTATACCTCAACTATGAGAGACAAAATGTGGAAACAAATCCAGATAATCACATTGTCTGATTTGGAAAGAATTTATTTGCAAATTATGGTGGAAAATAAGTATTTGGTCAATATCAAAAGTTCATCTCAATACTTTGTTATATATCCTTTGTTGGCAATGACAGAGGTCAAACATTTTCTGTAAGTCTTCACAAGGTTGTCACACACTGTTGCTGGTATGTTGGCCCATTCCTGCATGCAGATCTCCTCTAGAGCAGTGATGTTTTGGGGCTGTCGCTGGGCAAAACGGACTTTCAACTCCCTCCAAAGGTTTTCTATGGGGTTGAGATCTGGAGACTGGCTAGGCCACTCCAGGACCTTGAAATGCTTCTTACCAAGCCACTCCTTCGTTGCCCGGGCGGTGAGTTTGGGATCATTGTCATGCTGAAAGATCCAGCCATGTTTCATCTTCAATGCCCTTGCTGATGGAAGGAGGTTTGCACTCAAAATCACACGATACATGGCCCCATTCATTCTTTCATGTACACGGATCAGTCGTCCTGTTCCCTTTGCAGAGAAACAGCCCCAAAGCATGATGTTTCCACCCCCATATGCTTCACAGTAGGTATGGTGTTCTCTCTCCTCCAAACACGACAAATTGTGTTTCTACCAAACAGTTCTACTTTGGTTTCATCTGACCATATGACATTCTCCCAAACCGCTTCTGGATCATCCAAATGCTATCTAGCATACTTCAGACAGGCCCGGACATGTACTGGCTTAAGCAGGGGGACACGTTTGGCACTGCAGGATCTGAGTCCCTGGCGGCGTAGTGTGTTACTGATGGTAGCCTTTGTTACGTTGGTCCCAGCTCTATGCAGGTCATTCACTAGGTCCCCCCATGTGGTTCTGGGATGTTTGCTCACCGTTCTTGTGATCATTTTGACCCCACGGGGTGAGTTATTGCGTGGAGCCCCAGATCGAGGGAGATTATCAGTGGTCTTGTATGTCTTCCATTTTCTAATTATTGCTCCCACAGTTGATTTCTTCACACCAAGCTGCTTGCCTATTGCAGATTCAGTCTTCCCAGCCTGGTGCAGGTCTACAATTTTGTTTCTGGTGTCCTTCGACAGCTCTTTGGTCTTCACCATAGTGGAGTTTGGAGTGTGACTGTTTGAGGTTGTGGACAGGTGTCTTTTATACTGACAACAAGTTCAAACAGGTGCCATTAATACAGGTAATGAGTGGAGGACAGAGGAGCCTCTTAAAGAAGAAGATACAGGTCTGTGAGAGCCAAAAATCTTGCTTGTTTGTAGGTGACCAAATACTTATTTTCCACCATAATTTGCAAATAAATTCTTTCCAAATCAGACAATGTGATTGTCTGGATTTGTTTCCACATTTTGTCTCTCATAGTTGAGGTATACCTATGATGAAAATTACAGGCCTCTCTCATCTTCTTAAGTGGGAGAACTTGCACAATTGGTGGCTGACTAAATACTTTTTTTCCCCACTGTATATATATATATATATATATATATATATATATATATATATATATATATATATATATATATATATATATATATATATATACACAGTATATATATATATATATATATATATATATATATATACACACAGTATATATATATATATATATATATATACTGTATATATATATATATATTTTTTTTTATATGTGTGTACATAAAGGCTGACAGCACAATTGATCTTTTGGACTTGTCTTTGTTGATCTTACATTAAGATTATAACATAAACAGATTCAAAATCACTGTAATTCATTAATTTGCTAAAAATATGGCGCTTTTACAGACCCGCTCTCTGCTCTCTGCTGAGCGGGTCTGTTATTTTTAGTCAGCGCATCGGGCCAGCTATATAGTCACAGCCCGGCCCGACCGCGCCATAAGACTAAGTGCAGCTCGCTCCTGTGAAAAGCGCCATATTTTTAGCAAATTAAAAGGTAAAAAAGGCGTTTATGGCTATAGCACCTAAATAATGTTATATAATTCTGCACTATGTGCAGAATTATATAACATTATTTTTAAGGTTTACTGTCCCTTTAACCATAAAATAATAATAATTTCCATTATTTGATACTTGGGGGCATAGTTTTCAATCCGCCACCCTCAAGGCCGCGGATGCCATAGAAATCAATGGGAGTCTGAAAACACAGAAAGCTTATGTTCGATGCTGCAAGAGAATTAAGTATATCACATAATTAAAGTAAATTAGAAACTCTATTAAAATTGTATACCCTTTCTAAATCAAACAATATTATTGCTCCACATTTGGTGCACTAGTAGATATAGGGATACAAATGAAAAATACATTACTACTTATGGATTATGTTACAAATTTGTCTCTCATTACAAAGCAAGTGGACAATATTATTTCTCCAAATTTGTTGAAAAGTTTTGCCCCAAACTTAATGCACTAATAGATATAGAGATAAAAATGAAATAAATACGGGGCGGAGCCAAGCCTTGCTGGGACATGGCTGCCTTTCTGTGAAGCTCCGGAGCTGTTGCTGCTCAAATCATAGGAGCTGATATGGTGGGGACCCAATTTGCTTCTTAATTTCAACCCTATCAACCTACGTCAGCTTAAGGGTGCCTCTGATCCCTTTCTCTACCCTTCCTCTCCCTCCCTCCCGACCCGACACTAGCAAACACCGGAGGATCAATATAGCCCGGTCGCCATCTTGGGCCGGATCACATTCTGCCTCCAGCCACTGATACCGCCTTCAAGCAAGCCAGGACCAACACCTCTCGCAGAACAACGGTATCAGACTCCTGACATCTGATCCCGGAGGTTACCTTTTGAGGATTACTATCATTCACCTTCTGGTGCTTAGTAGAGCCCGTCGCCATCTGACACGCGCTGCTCCCACGTGGCAAACCGTTAGCCTGGAAAACGTTAAGGGCTGAATAGCACAGCAACGATCTCAGCTGCAGCCTCCGGATTACTGGTACAGTAGTTTTGCTTACGGGTATAACTCTATAAAGTGGGTTGGGAGAGAGGCGGCCTTTAACACTCACTAAGATAAGCCTGGGGAAATATACATAGAGGTTTGAAGCACTTAAAGGCCTACAAAATAAACAATCTCTGAGTGGGGCAAACATTGCTAAGTTCCTAACGATATTGTGCCAAGTACAGAAGTCTCTGTTGGCCCACGAATTACTAATAATTAGAGACGCTGTGTACTCCATGCAGCCTTGATTTGAGTGCCAGAAAAAGACCTATCAGATCCAAACATCTTTTGAAAAAGAGATATTTATTTGAACACAAAATCGTCCTGTCTACTTGCTGGTTACAGGTTCCTATTATATTTAAGGAACACAAATACAAGAACTTGCAGCCCTGGACATGGTTTTATATACCTGCAGTTCCCTTGAAGCTCAAGGGCATATACAACAAAATTAAGCTGAATCCTTACACAAAAGCTACTAATCAGCTTCCTACACATAGCTGGCTAACTTATATATATAAAGGAAGGGAGGAGGAAAGAAGAGAAAAATAAAAGACTCTTTCTATTAATCCACTGCAGGGGGGCTTGGAGCTACACAGTCCTCACATTGACTATCATGAGCAGAAAAAGATGTCGCAGCGCAAAGGGCCTAAACCAGATAAATGCAACAAAGCACTAGCAACTACCCCATCAGTGTCCACGTTTTTCCAATCCTCGGACGCTAGTCAAACAGAACACACTTACTCACAAGAACAACTTTCAACAGATATGCCAACAGAATATAACCCTTCGCAATATAAATCATTATTGACCTTGCCATCACAAATTGCGGATTTACCCTCTAAATCAGACTTTGAATCATTGAAGTCCTTCATAAAAGGCGAAATGAGAGATCTGAAAAAGGATCTGAATGATATGAGCTCAAGACTTGATTATATTGAGGAAGGCCAGGAGGCCCTCAACACCATGGTTAGCACTAACTCCCAACAACTCTCCATCCAAGACTCCATGGTCCAGGCCTTGCAAGAAAAAATTGAAGACCTGGACAACCGTGGGAGATGAAATAACATCAGGATTAGAGGCATACCCGAAGAGGTCTCGACAGAGCAACTAAAATCCTATGTCACAGAACTTTTCCATTTCTTACTTCCTAGAGCACCACCACTATTAAATGATGAAATAGAACGGATACACAGAGCCTTGAGACCCCCATCTAAGCCCCCAGCTCCGCCTAGGGATGTGATTCTCAGATTTCTGAGGTATACCATTAAAGAAGAAATTTGGCAAGCAGCGAGATCTAGAAGATCTATAAGTTTTAAAGAAAATACTATACAAATCTTCCAAGACCTCTGCCCACAAACCATCCAGAGGAGAAGAGAAATCAGGTTCCTCACTAAAGCTCTACAAGATAATAATATCAGATACCGCTGGGGATTCCCATTTAGCCTGATCATCAATCATAATGGCTCACAGATCATCTACAAAACATTTCAAGACCTTGACGAAGTGTCCAAGAAACTGAACATTAATATAGAACTTCCTGATGAAGATGTTCTTGAAACTTCAAAAAGAATTACAGATAAAACTAAAGATCCACCCAGAGAACAACGATCACAATGGAACAAGGTCCAATCTAAAAGGAGAAAGACTGACAATACAGCTTCAGGACCCTCAAGATCTCAGGCCCCCTAACCTCTAAAACTGCCTGGTAATAAACACCAGATGACAACTTTTTTTTTTTTCTTTTTTTCTTTTTCTTTTTTTTTCTTTTTCTCACCATTGCAGATGCTGGACTGTTCCTGGCCGTAAGGGGTGTGGTAAGACCAACATTTTACTAAAATAATTGTAAGTTCATATACGAGACTGTCACTGATATGGCTTAGTTATATGTGGCTATCAGCACATTGTTCTGCCATCAATAGACTCTCTTCATCGCAACCAGAACTAGTTCTAATTATATTCGCTGATTTATAGTTTAGTCTCTATCATCTTATCCATGCTGGGACTGAGCTTCATTGTTAGTAAAATAATGGTGACAATATGATC
Source organism: Bombina bombina (assembly GCF_027579735.1). Lineage (NCBI taxonomy): Eukaryota > Metazoa > Chordata > Amphibia > Anura > Bombinatoridae > Bombina > Bombina bombina. The sequence goes on from NC_069504.1 coordinate 424,211,836, forward strand.
ATGATATATATAACTCCTACCCACCCTTGTCGATATTCTTCTCCCCTTCGCATTTTTCTCCAACATCTTCTATACCCCTCTACCTCTTCTCTATTTCCCTAAACCCATACCCTCTTTACAGGTCCCCACCTGAAACTCCAATTGCTATATAACCATCGACTATGAGCTACAGGCAACACCATTTACCCCCCAAGTAAGGTGTATAGTTACACGATTACACTCTATGTTGGTTTAGTGTGTTGTTTATGTTTACATTTCTTTACTATGTTTACACATGTTATTTTTAGGATACCTCATGCTGTCTACAAGCAAATGTTCATTTATGCTCCGATATGCAATTCAAAACTGTGCTTACCAATTGTAATGTTATACATGTTAAAATTTCTCAATGTTGATAGATAAGTGTCATTTCAAATTAATCTCCCATAATGTGAAAGGGCTCAATATTCCTCAAAAGAGAACTATTGCTTTTAAGGATTATAAACGACTCAAATGTGATATTGTGATGTTGCAGGAGACCCATTTTAAAAAGGGAAGGGAGCCTCGTGCTTCACTTAAAAAGTTCGGCACACCATATTTCTCCTCTAATAATTCTAAACATAATGGTGTATGTACAATGATTAGCAAGAATTTTCCCTTTCAGGTAACCTCGATAGATAGTGACAAACAGGGTAGATACTTATTCATTTCGGGATTTTTAAACCGCAAACCCCTGACTTTAGCTAACATTTACGCCCCTAGTCTAGATGCCCCTACTTTCTTTCACCAACTATGTAACAAACTTCTAGAGTTCTCAAAGGGAGGGCTGGTGGTGGGGGGAGACTTTAATGTAGCATTAGACCCTTCGATAGACTGTTCAGCAGGCAGGTCGGCCACCCCTACCAAAACTCTGAAGCTAATTAAATCTAAACTGACCACACTAGCAATACACGACATCTGGAGACTTCACCACCCACACGAAAGGGATTACACCTTCTATTCACACCCACACCAAAGTTATTCAAGAATAGATTACATACTTACAGACGTTAACAACCTGGCCCAAGCACGTCACTCCAAAATACACCCTATAACATGGTCTGACCATGCAATGGTCAGCTGCACATTCGATTTACCTATAGACACAACACAGTCACGTACCTGGAGAATGGATGAATCCCTCCTGAGAGATCCATTAATAAAGATACATATCTCTAAGGCTATAGAGAACTATTTTGAAATTAATAATACTCCAGGTATGTGCCAGCAGCATATCTGGAACGCCCACAAATGCGTTATCAGAGGTGAGCTAATTGCCCTAAAAATAGCCAGATCAAAGCAACAACAACATTACCTACAGTCTCTACTGGCTGACCTAAACAAACTCCAAGACATACACAAAATACACTCGAAAGACCGATCTCTTCTAGATAGTCTCGAGCATAAACGACAACAGCTCAACTATTACTTAGGAAGGGAAGCTAAGCGCAATGCTCTCTTCCTTAAGAAGTCTTACTTTGAAGGTGCTAACAAACAAGGCAGGTTTCTAGCTAGGCAGCTTAGGAAAAAAACTCTCAGCAGATATATCCTTCACATTAAAGATGAAAAAGGCAAAGACAGGCACTCATCAAAAGATATAGCCGATAGCTTCAGGAAATATTATAACTCGCTATATAATCTATCTACAAATACACCACCTCCAACACAGGAAATTATACAAGGTTATTTGTCACAACTTCAGTTACCTCAAATTAGCGACGAACAGAGAACTAGTCTAGAAGCTCCAATATCGGCTGAGGAGATTAAATTGGCTATAAAAACACTTAAAACAGGGAAATCCCCAGGCCCTGACGGACTTAGCAACACCTACTACACAACCTTTCGAGACATATTATCCACACACTTGCTGGCATATTTCCAAAGCTTAAATAATGATAAGCCCTTCCCACCTATAGCCCTACAAGCCAACATTTCGCTAATCCCAAAGCCCAACAAATCACCCCTATCCATGTCAAATTATAGGCCGATTTCCTTACTAAACTCAGACATTAAGATTTTTGCCAAAATCATTGCTAATAGACTTAATCTAATCTTACCCACCATTATACATCGTGATCAAGTTGGCTTTGTGCCGTACCATGAGGCAAGAGATAACACGGTGCGCAACTTGCACTTGATGTGGCATGCCAGGACAAACCGTATTCCTACACTATGGATATCCACTGATGCAGAGAAGGCCTTCGACAGAGTCGGATGGCCTTTTCTGCATGCAACATTACGGGCTTTTGGATTTGGTGATAAAATATTACAAATGATCTTTGCATTATATAATGAACCCAACGCCAGAATAGCACTTAATGGAATTCTATCACCCTCATTTCAAATTACCAACGGTACCAGGCAGGGTTGTCCCTTGTCCCCTTTGCTTTTTACCTGCCTCATTGAGACACTGGCCACTAAAATTAGATCCAATAATAATATCAGGGGCTTGAGAGTAGGGGGGGAAGAGTACAAATTGTCACTTTTTGCAGACGATGTCCTATTTACTGTGACATCACCCGTGGAATCTATTCCTCACATCCTTAGGGAACTAGAGACATTTCAAAACCTAGCGAATTATAAAATTAACCACAATAAATCTGAGATGCTAGGGATAGCCATCGACCCTCTAACCGAAGACCTAATCACAAAAATCTGCCCATTTAAATGGAGCAAAGACTCAATAAAATATTTAGGGATCTACCTATCTGGCAACTCTGACCTATTGTATAGGCTGAATTATTTGAATATAAGGAATAACTTAATGCGAGATCTATCATCCTGGACCAGGAAACGTCTGTCCTGGCTAGGAAAGATAAACACAATTAAAATGAATATCTTCCCAAGATTGCTTTACATTATGCAAACCCTCCCTATCCAACTCCCTAATACATACATTCCACAAATGCAACAACTATTTAGTTCGTTTATTTGGAATAGACGCCCACCCAGGATTAATAAACTCATAATGTCCCGCCCTACTTCTCAGGGAGGCTTAGGGGTTCCGAACATAGATTCATATCGTAGATCTATATTCCTCCAAAGGATCCTCGATTGGAGAATCCATAGGGAACACAAAAGATGGGTTTCATTAGAAGGGGCGCTCAGCCCAAATCTTAACCTCCCTACTATATGCTGGGACCCGGGTTTCCAGTCACTTCATAGACAAATAGACAATCCTATCACCCTAGAAACCTTGAGAATCTGGGACTCATCTAACAGGATAAATCCTTATATTTCCTCCTGCCCAAGCCCCCTGACATCACTGCTTTATAACAGTGAATTTTCATTGCTCACCCTCTCTGCAGGTACGAGTACCCAATATAAAGACTCAGACATCCAACTCATGACCTTAAACACTAATGACAGAATAAAATCCCAAAGTGAACTTACTGAACTGGGTCACAACTGGGCCAATAATTGGTTCACTTATAGAAAGATACACCACTATATCACCACCCATCAACAGCACCTAAATATGCTACGACCTTTGACTAACATTGAGAAACTTTTCACGTCAACTCCACCTGTCAAACATAGCCTTTCATATATCAACACTATCATCACTCAGGCACCTCCTGGCAACCTTCCCTGCTCTATGGAGAGGTGGGAAAGGGAACTGGGTATCACCATTACACCTCAGACAGCGACAAACATCTTTCACAATATTAAATCGACTTCCACGTCGGCAGCAATTACAGAACTCAATTATAAAATATTACATGGATGGTACCTAACTCCCAAAAGACTTCATAGGCTCTTTTCACATACCAATAACCGCTGCTGGAGATGTGGACATGTGGGTAGCGGCATGGGTCACATGTGGTGGTGGTGTTCCCAGGTGAACTCCCTATGGAGGGCAATAATCTTGGAAATAGAACATATCTTCCAAATGACCATCACCTTAGACCCACTTGTTTGGTTATTACATAAACCACTTAAGCTGCCACATCCCCACTTCAAATATTTGCTAAAAATTATGATAAATAGTTTGAAAGTTCTGATAGCACAAAACTGGAGATCGCCAGGGGTCCCCACGCTAGCAATGTGGCGTAATAAGGTCACAGATCTAATTGAACTAGAAGAATATGGCTTCATGGTTAAAAACAAAAAAGAACATTTCATAGAAGTGCAGATAACATGGGAGAACTATAACAAGTCTCTTGAGCCCCCATGTAGCCCACTTGTTAATACCTGAAAGTCACTAGGCCAACTAAAATCATCTGTTCTTAACTAAGCACGACCACGATTTCTAGGAAATTTACATAGATAGACGCTATCACATGAAGAGACAAGCATTGAGGTATCTCTGATTTTATATTTATTAGTTTAATTTGTTAAAAATGTTAAAACAAGAGTCTATGATGCAAGATAATTATTTGGTTACTTTCATGGTAAGATTGATCCTTTGACTGGTATTATGGTACTCCTTTTTCCTTTTTTCTGTGTTCATATTGTCAATCTTGTTGTATCATTGATTCTTAATAAAAATACTTTTGAAAGAAAAAAAAAAAAAAAATGAAATAAATACACAACATAATATAGCTAACTTCCTTTTTATTTTTTTGTGAAAAATCTATGTGCACCATGTTTAACCCATGCAATACAAGTCACACTCTCCACTTCGCACCAATTTTGATGCAACACTTTTCACACCAATTATGACGCAAACTCCTAAACAACCCACACACTAGTAAATTTTTTAACCAATTTTGATTGGAATATGCATAATCACATGATTTATGACATCAGCCAATCTGATTCAAATATACAATTTAAACTATCACTAACAAATCAAATTGCTCGATACTTGTGTCATTGATCACTCATCAGAACTTGTAAGTGCCATTTGTTTCATTGTGTATTATATATGTGAAATTAGTATTAAAGATAAACATTGATGCTGACATCAGGACACACAGTGTAATATTTTAGATAATTTAAAAATTTGAATTGATGTTTGATTCAATATAAACTTAAGATGATAGCTTAAAGGGATAGCCCACATAACATCAAACTGTCATGATTCCGATACAGCAGAAATAAAAATCACCTCTTTACTGTCATGCTATTTTCAGTGTATTTCTTCCTTCTCTTGAATTTCTTTATCAGTAAGAAATGTCATTTTATATGCCAGCCCATTTTATAACACCTGTGTAAGGGTGGTTTTTAAGACTAGATTGCAATTATGAGGGGTTACACAGGTACAGAGAGAAAACTGGCCCAGCTCTTAAAATATCCATTGATTGCAAATAAATACATATGATACCCTGATTACATGTTATAGTCGCAATTATTCCTGATCAGAATAATAATAAATTTACACTATATACATATAGTGGTATAAATAAACATAGAGCTATGCCAGACAACATTGTTTAGAACAAAAATAGGAACTTAGGGATATGTAAATAATATATTTGCAAAAGATTTCTGATGTAACACACACACACACACACACACATATATATATATATATATATATATATATATATATATATATATATATATATATATATATATATATATATATATATATATTATATATATAGTATGTGCAAAGATATATGTACAAATTCTAGCATTAATAATCATTTATAAAAAAAAAAAAAGAGATAAAAGCATATCATGACTTCTAGAAATACAAATACACATAAATTTATGTGAAAGTATCATATAACAGATTTTTTTTGTTTAACAAATAAATATAAAAATAACTTTCTATGATATATTGTTTGTTGAGGTATATATCTATCTATTTCTTTGACATTAACAGATGAAAAATAAAAGATAAGCTTTAGAGAAATGTGCTTGTTCATGGGCAGTAATGAAAGGGTATAAACAAAGTTGGGAAAAACTTGAATAACCGCGTCATTAATGACTGTTAGTTAACAACAGTCCGATGCTCATCGCGCCGCACTTCACGCGCATGTTTTTGATGTTTTTTTTAAAATAAGGGGATCGTATGTGGATGTCTGGCGAGCATATTGACGCCAGCGAATGCACTGAGATTGACACTTTGATAAATATGCCTCTTCGTCTTTAAAGAAAAACTGACATGTCCAATTCTTTATTTAACCCTTTTGGTTCCATTGCCTCTAATTTATGGATCCAATATTAGAGGCAATATTACTTTAAGTAATATACAACCCCAATTCCAAAAAAAGTTGGGACAGTATGGAAAATGCAAAACAACAAACAAAAAGAGTAATTTGAAAATTCAATTTACCATGCACTATATTGAAAACAAATTATTTGATGTTTTACTTTGTGAATTTAATGTATTTTTTAAAATATACACTCATTTTAAATCTGATGACTGCAACACGTTCCATAAAAGTTGGGACAGTCAACTGTTTACCATTTTGTAACATCAACTTTTCTTTAATAACACTTATTAAGCGTTTGGGCACTAAAGACACCAGTTGATTAAATTTAGCAAGCAGAATTTTCTTCCATTCATCCATTATGCATGTCCTCAGCTGCGTAACTGTACGGGGCCTTTGTTGCCTTATTTTGCGCTTCATAATGCACCACACATTCTCAATCGTAGACAGGTCAGGACTGCAGGCAGAGCATGCTAGCACTCTTTGCTTACGCAACCATGCCCTTGTTATCCGGGTAGAATTTGGTTTGGCTTTGTCCTGCTGGAAAATGCTGGGACGTCCCGGGAAATATACCCCCATACTATGACAGATGCTGGCTTTTGAACCTGACACTGATAACAGCTTGGATGGTCCTTTTCCTTTTTGGCCCGGAGAACATGACGGCATAAAGGAACAGCAGGCAAGAGCCACTCCAATTTAGACCCTAAGTATCTAGGGATATTGATTGTAATGGCTAAAGAGATGTAGAGTTATTATAGACATAGGAACCCTGTAAATAAAATGACAAACATGTATTTATTCGACTAACTTATTAAACCCCTCTAAAGCTGCCATACAGAAATATGGACCCTAGAATATTCTAGTACTTTTAAAAAATAAAATGTTTAGCCTTTTAAGGTTGTGAATATGCATGTGAACTTAGGAAATATTTATAAATGTAACAATATAGAGTAAATCTTTATACAACATAGACCTGCAAAAGGTTCAGGATGGAGATCCAATCTACAAATGTGGCACTAAAACTACCCATGAACCAACAGAGGAAATGCTTTTGCTAAATGGGAAAGTAATAACCTTATCTTTTTGTCATATAAAATAACTGACATACCACATTCCTTCTTTATTGTATGCTATGCTGCCCTGGCTGCTGGCAACATCTACACTGAGGTTGATTAACAAATTATAAAGACTAGGAATTCAAATAGATTCTGTAACTTATATAAACTAAGTACTTAATATATAGAGGTATTCATAAGTATAAATATAAATAGACCCTATTGCTAAGTCAGTATCAGTTCCCCCGTAGCAAAGATGGCTCCTCTATCTCAAGGGAAACCAAGGTCCCCCTAGTTTATGCTATATGCAGGTCGAAGTGTGTAAGGTTTCTGGAGCTTATTATCCCTATTATTTATGTATTTAACTAAGACTATGGAAATAACGTAAATGGTCTAGGTAATGTTTCCACTACTGCACCAAACTTATTAGTAAAACATTATCGCCTAGATTTAGAGTTTGGCGTTAGCCGTCAAAACCAGCGTTAGAGGCTCCTAACGTGGGTTTTGGTCTACCGCTGGTATTTAGAGTAGTGTAGGTAAGGGTCTAACGCTCACTTTGCAGCCGCAACTTTTCCATACCGCAGATCCCCCTACGCCATTTGCGTATCCTATCTTTTCAATGGGATCTTTCTAACGCCGGTATTTAGAGTCTTGGCTGAAGTGAGCGTTAGAAATCTAACAACAAAACTCCAGCCGCAGAGAAAAGCCAGGAGTTAAGAGCTTTCTGGGCTAACGCCGGTTCATAAAGCTCTTAACTACTGTGCTCTAAAGTACACTAACACCCATAAACTACCTATGTATCCCTAAACCGAGGTCCCCCCACATCGCCGCCACTATATTAATTTTTTTTAACCCCTAATCTGCCGACCGCACACCGCCGCAACCTACGTTATCCCTATGTACCCCTAATCTGCTGCCCCTAACACCGCCGACCTCTACATAATATTTTTTAACCCCTAATCTGCCGCCCCCAACATCGCTGGTACCTTACCTACAATAATTAACCCCTAATCTGCCGACCGGACCTCACCGCTACTATAATAAAGTTATTAACCCCAAATCAGCCTCACTAACCCTATAATAAATAGTATTAACCCCTAATCTGCCCTCCCTAACATCGCTGACACCTAACTTCAAGTATTAACCCCTAATCTGCCGACCGGACCTCACCGCTACTCTATTAAATTTATTAACCCCTAAAGCTAAGTCTAACCCTAACCCTAACACCCCCCTAAATTAAATATAATTTTTATCTTACGAAATAAATTAACTCTTATTAAATAAATTAATCCTAATTAAAGCTAAATACTTACCTGTAAAATAAACCCTAATATAGCTACAATATAAATTATAATTATATTGTAGCTATTTTAGGATTTATATTTATTTTACAGGCAACTTTGTATTTATTTTAACCAGGTACAATAGCTATTAAATAGTTAAGAACTATTTAATAGCTACCTAGTTAAAATAATAACGAAATTACCTGTAAAATAAATCCTAACCTAAGTTACAATTAAACCTAACACTACACTATCAATAAATAAATTAAATAAAATACCTACAAATAAATACAATTAAATAAACTAACTAAAGTACAAAAAATAAAAAAAGCTGTTACAAAAAATAAAAAAAATATTTACAAACATTAGAAAAATATTACAACAATTTTAAGCTAATTACACCTACTCTAAGCCCCCTAATAAAATAACAAACCCCCCCAAAATAAAAAAATGCCCTACCCTATTCTAAAATTAAAATAGAAAAGCTCTTTTACCTTACCTGCCCTTAAAAGGGCCTTTTGCGGGGCATGCCCCAAAGAAAACAGCTCTTTTGCCTGTAAAAAATAACATACAATACCCCCCCCCAACATTACAACCCACCACCCACATACCCCTAATCTAACCCAAACCCCCCTTAAATAAACCTAACACTAAGCCCCTGAAGATCATCCTACCTTATCTTCACCACACCGGGTATCACCGATCGGTCCAGGCTCCGACGTCTTCATCCAAGCCCAAGCGGGGGTTGAAGAGGTCCATGATCCGGCTGAAGTCTTGGCCCAATCGGGGGCTGAAGAGGTCCATGATCCGGCTGAAGTCTTCATCCAAGCGGGGGCTGAAGAGGTCCATGATCCAATCGGAATTAAGGTAGGAAAATTCTGATTGGCTGATGGAATCAGCCAATCAGATTCAAGTTCTATCCGATTGGCTGATCCGATCAGCCAATCAGATTGAGCTCGCATTCTATTGGCTGATCAGAACAGCCAATAGAATGCGAGCTCAATCTGATTGGCTGATCGGATCAGCCAATTGGATTGAACTTGAATCTGATTGGCTGATTCCATCAGCCAATCAGAATTTTCCTACCTTAATTCCGATTGGCTGATAGAATCCTATCAGCCAATCGGAATTCGAGGGACGCCATCTTGGATGACGTCCCTTAAAGGAACCGTCATTCGTCGGGAAGTCGTCGGTGAAGATGGATGTTCCTCGTCGGCGGGATGAAGATGGATCCGGAAGAAAGAAGATTGAAGATGCCGCTTGATAGAAGACTTCAGCCGGATCATGGACCTCTTCAGCTCCCGCTTGGATGAAGACTTCACCCGGATCATGGACCTCTTCAGCCCCCGCTTGGTTGAAGACTTCAGCCGGATCATGGACCTCTTCAGCCCCCGCTTGGGCTTGGATGAAGACGTCGGAGCCTGGACCGATCGGTGATACCCTGTGTGGTGAAGACAAGGTAGGAAGATCTTCAGGGGCTTAGTGTTAGGTTTATTTAAGGGGGGTTTGGGTTAGATTAGGGGTATGTGGGTAGTGGGTTGTAATGTTGGGGGGGGGGTATTGTATGTTATTTTTTACAGGCAAAAGAGCTGTTTTCTTTGGGGCATGCCCCGCAAAAGGCCCTTTTAAGGGCTGGTATGGTAAAAGAGCTTTTCTATTTTAATTTTAGAATAGGGTAGGGCATTTTTTTTATTTTGGGGGGGGTTGTTATTTTATTAGGGGGCTTAGAGTAGGTGTAATTAGCTTAAAATTGTTGTAATATTTTTCTAATGTTTGAAAATATTTTTTTTATTTTTTGTAACTTAGCTTTTTTTATTTTTTGTACTTTAGTTAGTTTATTTAATTGTATTTATTTGTAGGTATTTTATTTAATTTATTTATTGATAGTGTAGTGTTAGGTTTAATTTTAACTTAGGTTAGGATTTACTTTACAGGTAATTTAGTAATTATTTTAACTAGGTAGCTATTAAATAGTTCTTAACTATTTAATAGCTATTGTACCTGGTTAAAATAAATAAAAAGTTGCCTGTAAAATAAATACAAATCCTAAAATAGCTACAATATAATTATAATTTATATTGTAGCTATATTAGGGTTTATTTTACAGGTAAGTATTTAGCTTTAATAAGGATTAATTTATTTAATAAGAGTTAATTTATTTTGTAAGATAAAAATTATATTTAACTTAGGGGGTGTTAGGGTTAGGGTTAGACTTAGCTTTAGGGGTTAATAAATTTAATACAGTAGCGGTGAGGTCCGGTCGGCAGATTAGGGGTTAATACTTGAAGTTAGGTGTCAGCGATGTTAGGGAGGGCAGATTAGGGGTTAATACTATTTATTATAGGGTTAGTGAGGCGGATTAGGGGTTAATACATTTATTATAGTAGCGGTGAGGTCCGGTCGGCAGATTAGGGGTTAATTATTGTAGGTAGCTGGCGGCGACGTTGTGGGGGGCAGATTAGGGGTTAATAAATATAATATAGGGGTCGGCAGTGTTAGGGGCAGCAGATTAGGGGTACATAGGTATAATGTAGGTTGCGGCGGTGTACGCAGCGGCAGATTAGGGGTTAAAAAAATATGCAGGTGTCAGCGATAGCGGGGGAGGCAGATTAGAGGTTAATTAGTGTAAGGTTAGGGGTGTTTAGACTCGGGGTACATGTTAGGGTGTTAGGTGCAGACATAGGAAGTGTTTTCCCATAGGAAACAATGGGGCTGCGTTAGGAGCTGAACGCTGCTTTTTTGCAGGTGTTAGGTTTTTTTTCAGCTCAAACTGCCCCATTGTTTTCTATGGGGGAATCGTGCACGAGCACGTTTTTGAAGCTGTCCGCGTCCGTAAGCACCGCTGGTATTTTGAGTTGCAGTGGCGGTAAATTATGCTCCACGCTCCTTTTTTGGAGCCTAACGCAGCCCTTCTGTGAACTCTAAATACCAGCGGTATTTAAAAGGTGCGGGAAAAAAAAGCCAGCGTTAGCTATGCGGGTCGTTACCGACAAAACTCTAAATCTAGCCATATGGTTCTCCATGAGGAAAGAAGACTTAAAAATGTCAAGGGAGTATGTTAAGATAAACCAGCATAGCTCTAGATTACTGAGTATGAATAATTAGATTTAAATGTTTTTTTTGTTTAGCTCATAATTCTATGGCAGTCTGGATGGTATAGCGTATAACCTTCCCAAGTCCCATGTGTATCCATGTCTCGCAGTATAAGAGCAGTCAGGGAGGAATTATGGCTCCTGTGAAGTAGCTGACCGAGTGCAATTTATCTCCAGTCACTATAAAAAACCATGTTGTTGGTTTCTCCACTCTTCTGTTACTGTCTGCTGAAAAAGAAATTGCAGGGTTGCTCAGACAGTCTCTTAGGGCAGGAAGCAATACGCTCCCACTCGGCAAGAACCAGTATGAACTAGGAGAGATGGTCTCGGTACAAGGGCTCGAACACACAAGGTAGGGCAGATCATCTGCTCTATATGGTAGATCATGGTAGTTAGGTTTGTCTCTTCTTGAGTGGGCTGCTCTCGATATTCCCCATGGTCTGAATCATGTAGTGTGGTTTGTGGTATTTGCTTAGTGTGCAGTAGGCTCTGTTTGAGATCTTCAAAGTGATGTTCTATATTTTGTAGAACAACGCTTTCCCATCCGTCTAGTAACTCCATATTGCTGCAAGGTTAAATCAGAAGGCTTTTCGTGAAGCATTTAGAGCGTATGATATAGTATGCCAATCTAGTCTGAATACAATACTTAAACTTGTGTGTCAAAAAAGGATGAGTGGGGATTCTGCGACTCTGATCCCCGGGTCAATTAGTAGTAAAAAAATGACTCCACCCTCTGTCTATGTATAATTTTAGTAATCAATTTGCTATATGGGTTAAACTGTGACACAAATACCATCCTTTGCCCATCTTCTTCCTTTTCTTTTTTAATTTTACCACCACCATATTCCTGTACATCCTTAACATGATCTTTTATTAATATTACTGAGTAACCTCTTTCTATGAATTTCTTACCCATTTCCTTCAGCCGCCTATCTAATATGGCCTCATCACTCACCATTCTTTTTACTCAATTAACAATTGGCTACAGCATAAAGGATTTTCTAAAATTTTAGGCCAACAAAGTATCCCTGTCAGTATCTTTTTCTATAAATATCCATTCAATTGCCCTGTAACCATATCTTTATAAACCCTTGTTCTAGGAATACTATCATCTATTCGCTATAATTCAAAATAAAGTAAAGCCTTCTACAGCCATATTTAACTGATTTACAAAAGCCATATGTCACCGCAAATTTCTATTTCTGTAATATAATTTCCCCTGTCCAACACAACAGTGGCTCCGACCTTATCAGCATTTGTTACCACTGTTTTCTTGTCCCTTAATTAAAGGGACACTGAACCCAAATTTTTTTTTCAGATAGAGCATGCAATTTTAAGCAACTTTCTAATTTACTCCTATTATCAAATTTTCTTTGTTCTCTTGTTATCTTTATTTGAAAAAGAAGGCATCTAAGCCATTTTTTTGGTTCAGACCCTGGACAGTATTTGTTTATTGGTGGGTAAATTTATCCACCAATCAGCAAGAACAACCCAAGTTGTTCACCAAAAATGGGCCGGCATCTAAACTTACATTTTTGCTTTTCAAATAAAGATACCAAGAGAATGAAGAAAATTAATAATAGGAGTAAATTAGAAAGTTGCTTAAAATTACATGTTCTTCTGAATCACGAAAGAAAAAATTTGGGTTCAGTCTCCCTTTAATTAATAGCATCCTCTTCCTTTTTAGATACATGATGTGTATATTTCTAAGATTTTTCTAAAAGGGACAGTAAACACTAAAAATTATATTGTTTAAAAAAGATAGATAATCCCTTTATAATCCACTCCCCAGTTTTGCATAACCAACACTGTTATATTAATATACTTTTTACCTCTGTGATTACCTTGTATATAAGCTTTTGCAGACTGCCTCCTTATCTTAGATCTTTTGATAGACTTGCATTTCAGGCAATTAGTGCTTACTCTTAAATAACTCCACAGGCCTGAGCACAATGCTATCTATATGGCACACATGAACTAGTGCCCTCTAGCTGTGAAAAACTGTCAAATGCATTCAGATAAAAGACGGCCTTCAAGAGCTTAGAAATTAGCATATGAGCCTGCCTAGGTTTAACTTTCAGCTAAGAATACCTAGAGAACAAAGCAAATTTGAGGATAAAAGTAAATTGGAAAGTTGTTTAAAATCACATGCCCTATCTGAACTTTACTGTCCCTTTAACTTTATTATGCAATTCTACTACATAATTCATAACCAGTTTTATACATGTATTGATACTGCCATTATTCGCTACTGGTGTAAAATTACTTTTCTTAAATAGTTCCACAGATTTTAATATTAGTGCAAATCCATCATTGTCTTTCACATAAGCCAAATTTATATTGCCATCAATGTTATTTGAAGATGAAAAAAAACTTTATAAGTTTTACACTTCTAAAGAACCTACAGTATATAGGTCCTATATAGGTTTTCAATGTCAAAAAAGCTAATATCTCTAGAGAGGCAGAATGTCAAAGCCCTTTTCAATAGTTCCTACTCACCCTCCTGTAGTTCACATACCGATATGTGGAATCTGTTTGTGTTATACTTGGAGAGACTAAGCAGCTACCCCTGAACCCACAAGTGCTTTTATACTAGTAAGGATTACATTGGTGCCCGTCCCTCCGTGATTTGATAAATGTGGCCGGATTAGTGTTTATGTGGGTAGTCTTGTAATTGCTCATTGTTATATGAATTTTTTTTAAATAATCTTTTATTGAGATTCTTGAGACAAAAAAAAAAAGTCAACAAAATAGTAGAACAAGTAAGTACTATACATGAACAAGGTAGGCAGTTACCACACAGTGGATACACAATTGATCGTTAAATCACACTATAAAAACAATTGCCAATTTTACAATACTTAGTTATCTATAACTTGAGAATCTCGTTTTATAACATATTGAATAGCATTTAACAGTGGTTAATTCAATGGCTACTAATGAGCCAATTGATATAGGAAACAATACAGCACCTAAAATGGTAACCACAAAAAATATACATTTCTAGTGATATATTTTAGAATGAGAACATTGCACTAATGTACAAAAAAATCTGTTAATGTTTGACACCTTCATTACAAGACATTTGGGTGTTCCTCAGGAAGGAGAATAATAAAAGGAATGGAAAAAATAAAATAATTAATGTATAAACCCTCTGTCCTTATGTCTTATAACAAGGTATCTAACAAGGCAAAGAGAAATAAAGAGGTCTCAAGGTTCTAATGTAGCAATGTTTTATGCATGTAGTAAACAGTATGGGGGGCATTATAAAGCAAATATAGATGAAATAATATGAGCTCAGGCCTAAGCCTGGGTTTGGCAATGGGGATAGGAGGGCGGAGCCACCAAGAGCAGAGTAACTATTTCCTAATATGAATACTGACATAAGTATATATGTAAAACATCTACTTATTGGCCCATAATACGAAGGTCATTTTACAAGCTCATGGCATTTATGTTAAAACCACTATAAGTAAGGAATGTAATTTGTATCTCCCCTCAGGGACTGTTGTCACCACTGGACACAGACGGGAAAGGGATATTGGGTATGACCCACTCTGATACACAGAGTGGGAAAGGGTGAGGGGAGATACCTTCCCTATCTTTTCTATTTTAGTAAGGTATTTAGTCATACATAGTATAAGAATAGGGCATTGTATTTAAATTATCAGGATGATTATAAGCACATGTCTATGCATCCTATACACAACATCTTAACTGGAGACTGTGAATATTTACCTAAGACATAAGACAATATAGATGCTTATCAAGATCATTGTACTCAGATAGAGGGAGCATAAACTGAGTTTAAAGTTTCTAGGGGATACTAAGTCGAAATCATGAGCATAACAATATAGATATGAGTATATATATACAGCATCCAAACCTATAGTGCATCATATCACAGAAAAGACAAGAAAGAAAAAGAAAACTGCATGGAACAAAATCAACATAAAATTATTATGATCTGTTCTCAACAAAGGAACAATGAGGTCTTCACAAGCTACAATACTAGAGGGTGGTCTAGGGCTGAATTAAGAGTTAAACACTTGGGGTGTAAGTTATAACAGGTAAAGGTATGTCTACAGCTATAAAAAATTGTGCCAATATAGCACTAATATAAACATATATGAATATGCATTTAGCAAATACCATTCATACTAAGTAAGCATAGGGTATAGGAATATTTTGTAAATAATATGTGCATGTTTCTTCTCCTAATGCTAAGAGCGATACAAATATCTTACCCCAATTAGCTAGGAGCACTAAATCTAAGTTAGGGAAATTATAAGTGGTTCAAGTTAATATCTAACATTTTCACTGCATGGCATATACTCAAAAAGTACTGGGATAATCTGCATAATAAAACAATGGTGCTGTTGTTGCATATATTATATATTTCCTGCTTTTTACAGTTAGTATAAAGTAGTATGTCAGGATAGTAGGCATTGCATGTGGGAGCACAAATATTTGTTATGCACATCTATCTAACACAGCCAAACCTCTCCAATCTAGCCGACACCTAGACGGATCCAATTCATGAACTGCACGATGGTCGGGCAACTCAGAACACCTAACAGCAGGATCAACACTAACTGAGTTCCACCCGGCAGTGAAACGAGCGACGCCATGTCGCATGTGTTTTCAAGAGAGCCATGGTATGTTGTGCTACCAAAATGTCCAGAGACAATAAAAATGCTGTGGGGTGTCAGATTCCCGGCATATTTTGCTGTGACCCATCTTATGACCCCATGATCAGATAAACTCAGACTGAATAGTAAGTAGTAGCCGATGTTTATAATGTCATGGTAGGTATTAGTTGGCTTTACCGTTAGGAATAGTCTCTGTGGTTCCTGGGGAAGCGGGGTCTCTTGAGCAACGTCCTGATTCAACATAAGCTCACCACCCTGTCCATGGATCACATGCACTGCCGGACTCAGCGTGTCGGCCAAAACTAGGGAGTAATTTCCAAGCTCCGGGGTGGTAGCTTGGAGTTGGGCCAGAGGATTGTAGTGAATAGGTGAGGCTGAAGAAGGTGTCTCATCATGTGCGCTCATAGCAACAGAGCACTGTGTCTCCCCGGGTTCTAGTTTCACCGGCATAGATAGTAAAAGGGGAAGATCCGATAATCGATCTACCTCGCAAAGCTCAGTACACTCCGTGTCAGCAAGTGTCTCGCAGCTACAGACACACTGCACAATATCAGAGCTCTCAGCTGCATGGTTCATCTGTGAAGCAAGGGCAAAAAGTAGCGACGTTAAATCGTCATTCAGACTCTTAAAGTGCCGTTCCAATATTTGCTGGGTACGTTGCTCCCACAGTTCTAGGGCTTCCATATCAGCAGTGCCGCTGGAGTGTAAGTGCTGTCTGGTATCTCCACGTGGCGCAGCTTGAAAGTAAAGATTAGCGTTGTGCTCGCTAAGTAGGGTATCTTCAGCTTCAGGAAGTATATGATGTATGAAGTTAGTTTTCTAGGCTAATATAAGAAAAGTTTGGGCTCTTTATATATTGATTAAATCCAATACTTATATCTAATAGCCCGGAGCTGCACAGATACACGTCTAGCTGCCTCAGTAGTTGGCTCTGCCCCCCGTTATATGAAATTTTTAAGTGCACAGACATGTCATTAATTGATATGAATGCTCCATCTAAAAGAATTTTTAAAAATTATTCCTGTATTGAATAAAACCAACTTTTTCTGTGGGAGTTGTCCCTATCAGCCAATGAGTAGTGGAGTTCCAGGACTTAGTTATACATAATTGCGCACTTTCTGTTAGTTTTACTTTACATTTGTATAGTTTTTACATAACGCTTTCAAGCAAAAAAATATTTTGAATAGATTTAAGTGCTGCTCTTTCATATACTCCATAAGCAATTTTTAAGTGAAATGTCCCTTTAAGTGAAAATACCTGCATTAGGCATTTATTGTCATCAATATTGAATTATTAGCTGACATGTTAAATTGGTAAAATGTATGATAGAAATTAGAATTACAATGACACAGGTAAAGTCAGGGATACTGACAAAAAAGTACATTCTCTACTGCAATCTGTTTGTTAATAAAAATGATTCATTCCTTACACTACACACCCAGGGAGTAGCTCATGCTACTGTTACATTAGTACAAATGGATCTTTCAGAGCAGTCTTCTTCATCATCTAGTGAGAGTTTTACTTTACATAAGCTGCTGGTCTTGTTTAGTTGAAATAATTTTTATTGCAAAAAATATAAAGAGTACATCACACCTTATACATTTCTTATTCAATACCTTCATCTCTCTTTCTATTCGATATAAGTCCATCAGTTAAGAGTCAATGATAAATGGTATGATTCCGCAATCAAAGTTTGTCATGAGAAGGATCTACCCATTGAGTAGCCAATAGTTGGTTGTGTAGATCAGCTAAATCTAGTGATCAGTGTGATTTAACATACAATCATTAACAGCGACAAGGATTAGGAAATGCAGCAGATCAATAACAGAAGACATGAAATTTTCCATGACATTCCCTGTCTCTCCGTGTCGCTTCGCTGTGTTTTCTTAAAACTTTTCCCTCCTTTCCCTCCCCTTTAAACTATAACAATAAACAATAAACTCCCCCCCCCTCCCACACTCAATGTAGTATCAAACATCAACCTGCCTGTTCATTCTCATTATCTGTCGGCGATCCGGGGAGAGAACCCCACCTCCTTCAGACATTTATAAGTGCCTACAGTCCATTGTCGTCTTTTTTTTTATATAATTAATCTTCTACCTGGTACAGTCCTTGCATCCAAGCTAAAGTGATAAGGGAGCTAGCTTTTCATTCTATATTTAATTAGTGTCCACTAAGAATCCAATAGTTCCAGACTTTTAAAAACTGTTCATGGTTGGCTTGTATAAATGAAGCTGATTCAGATAGCTTGTATATTGTTTCAATCTTCCCTATTACCTCTCCCCATGATGGTATCCCTACCTTCCAGTAACGCGCCACACATATCCTAGTAGCTGTACATATGTAGCTGTGCATGTGTATGAATGTGTTTGTGGCTGAATTGAAGGGTTTTATATGTTCATTTAATAAAGCTTGGGTTTTAGTCAGGGTAATATTTTCTGCGAGCACATCACTCAACAATTTAGATAAGTTAACCCATATCTGTTGTACCTTAGGGCATTCCCACCACATATGTATATATGTTCCAGCCTCCTCACAGCCCCTGTAACAATTTCTACTGCCGTTTTGAGTGTAATGTGATGTGATCATCGGAGTAAGATACCATCTAAAAGCAGTCTTAATACAATTTTCTTTCAAATCTGCGCTGATCATGCCCTTACCCGAGCTATAAAAGATCTTTTCCCAATCTTCTTTGGAATTTGTTATATTAATGTCTCTTTCCCACTTTTCCATTAGGAGAGATTTAGAAGGATATTTGGCTGTCTGTAATGTTATGTATAAGGTGGAGATTAATTTTTTTTGTCGAGAATCAGTATTACAAAGTTTTTCTAGTGTCGTCAAATTGTGTCTGGAATGTTGGGGTAGAACTCCAGAGATAGTGGATGCAATCTGTAGGTATAGAAACCAATGCAGTTTGTCTGGCAATATTTTTTCTTGTATTTGTTGGTGTGTAGCTAATTTCCCTTTGTGTAGAAAATCTGCTAATCTATAGAGCCCCTTGTTTGCCCATTTATCAATTAGTCCCTGAAAATCTGGACCCATCAACGTCCGCAGTGGCCTCATTAGTGAATCTGACGGTAAAAGCTTAAAGGTTGTGGAGAGCGAATGCCACATTGACATCATCTCTCCTGTTATTTTCGAGGTCTTAGTCAATTTAGATATATCTTTCGGATGTTCCCACAAGACATCTTCAGGATGGTTATATCCTGCCATCAAAGCCTCCACCTTCACCCATCTCAATTCTTTTTGTTTTTTGCTCATTAGGGTAGATTGTGCTAATCTCGCTGCTTGAAAATAATTAAGTAAATTAGGTATTTCCACCCCTGCCAATTGTTTATGTTGTAATAATACTTGTGAGGGTATTCTGGCTTTCTTGCTCCCCCTTATAAACCTGATTAAATGTGTTTGAAGTTTGTTTAATTCTGGTAATGGGATTTTAATCGGTAAAGCTCGAAAAAAGTATAAAAGCCTAGGGAGAACATTCATCTTGACTGCCGAGAATCGGCCATACCAAGAGAAACCTCCAGCTTTCCAAGTTTTAATCTCTTTTCTAATTATTTTGTACAAAGGAGCATAATTTAATCTGTAGAGATCTGAGATGTCACTTGATAACCGAACCCCTAGGTATTTAATTGTCTCTTTAGCCCATGCAAATGAGAAATTAGCCTTGATGATCTTTTTAGTATGGGCTGGAAGGGCAATAGATATCGCCTCACATTTCTCCTGATTGATCTTATACCCTGAAATGTCAGCATAATCTTGTAGTATACGATATAAGTGGGGTAGGGACTCCATCGGTTTGGTCAGGGTGAGAAGAGATATTTTAAATTCCTCTCTACCTATCGAGACTCCATGGACTTCTGAGGTTAAACGGATCACTGCGGCCAAAGGCTCTATGCATAGTGCAAATAAATGTGGCGATAAGGGGCAACCCTGTCTTGTCCCATTACGGATATCAATCCTTTTAGATTGGTAACCTGCCGCTCTAATGTGTGCTGTGGGATTAGAGTAGATGCCTCTAATGGCTTGGACAAATGGGCCTTGAAATCCTAGCTTGTTTAAAACCTCAAACATAAAATCCCAGTCTATTCTATCAAACGCCTTCTCCGCATCCAAAGACAGGACCAGAGAAGGCGTTCGTGTCTTATTCAGGTAGTCGACCAGGGAGATCGTGCACCTTATATTATCGGGGGCCTCTCTTCCTAAAATGAATCCCACCTGATCCGGATGGATCAAGGTCGGTAGATGTATTTTAAGTCTATTTGCCAGAATCTTAGTAAAAATCTTTATATCCTGATTGATTAAAGATATGGGCCTATAGTTTTGGCATAATTTTGGATTCCTTCCTGGCTTGGGGATCACCACTATCTTTGCCTGTAAGATTTCCTTTGGGATTTCCCTACCCTGTAGGATGTCATTGCAAAGTGTTACAACGTGTGGGGTTAAAGTTGATTTAAAAAGTTGATAATATTCGCCTGGAAACCCGTCCGGGCCTGCTGCTTTTCCCGGCTTAAGTTCTTTAATGGCTATCAAAACCTCCCTGGCCGACACCTTCGCATTCAATTCATCCCTTACTGTTTTATCAATTGGTGTTAGTTTAGCTTCATCTAAAAATGTGTGTAATATCTATCTTGTCTGGTCATTTTGCGTTGTTTTTTCTCCATCATAAAGATGGGCATAATATTGAGCAAAGCTATCAGCTATGTCTTGTGGATTCGAAGTGTATGTGCCATCATTCTTTTGCAAGATTGGTATGGAAAAGAACTTCGTCTGTTCTCTAAACTTATGTGCTAAATACTTATCTGGCTTATTAGAATAGAGAAAATAGTGTGCTTTAAGCCTATGAGCTGCTCTAAGAGACGCCCTGTTCATAATTGTTGATAATTCTACCCTTTTTGCCTGTAACTCCTGGAACACAGTCTCTGATTGGCCCTGTTGGTGTAGTCTTGTAAGGTTGTCTATTTGGGCTTGTAGAGAGTCTGTCTGGGATCTGTTAGCCTTGGTGAGGGTCGCCTTTTCTTTAATAAGTAGCCCTCTAATGAAAGGTTTATGTGCTGCCCAAGTGTTGATTGGGTTGGAGGTCGAGCCCATGTTTAATACCCAATATTCTGACATAGCTTGTAAGATAGAGTCATGTGTGCCTGGTTGCTGTAGGACATAAGGGTCATAATTCCAAGAGCGTGCTGTGCTAACCTGGAATGTTTCTTTAATGTTAACCTGAACTATGGAGTGGTCTGACCAAGCACAAGCGTGAATGGTGGAGGAAGTGAGATCAGGAACCCAAATCTGTCTCAAATAAATATAATCTAATTTTGAGTATTTTTTATGGGCGTGAGAATAATAAGTGTAGTCTGACGTTTTCCCATATAGAGTGTCCCAGGAATCTAGAATGTTATGAGATAGAAAGATCTCTTCTATTTTTTTAATCAAAGAATTATGCCTCAATTGTTTCTGAGTGTCTATGCATTTCTATATTAAAATCACCGCCTAGTAGGATCCTATCCCGTGACCATTGGGTTAGTAGATAGGAAATATGTGTGAAAAAAGATATCTGTGTCTCATTGGGTGCATAGATGTTGCATAGGACAATTTGTTTATCTCTTTGTCTCCCCCTTACTATTAAAAACCTCCCTTCTGGATCTCTAACCACCTCCTCCACTACAAATCTTAGGGATTGATGTATCAGAATCGATACCCCTCTTTTTTTTTTGTCGGTGGTTGAATGATAGTGCTGGGTAAAGCTTCTCGACCAATATTTCGGAACTACATCTTTGGTGAAGTGTGTTACTTGTAGGAATAGTATATTGGCTTTTATTCTCAAATATTGGGTCAGCGCCGTTCGTCTTTTAAGGTCTGTGTTAAGGCCTCTAACATTATGTGAAACTAAACGAATGTCAGTTGTCATTACTTACTATTTAAAGGTTGGGGCTCCCCCCCCGGATCCGCCTTCGCTTCTTCCATTACACTTTTCCTTAGAGCTTTCAAATAGACACTTCTATTTCTAGGAATTTCGCTTAAGCAAGGAAAGTAATATAACTGAACAAAGACAAAAAGCAGGAACAGTCAAGTTACAAAGTATTTTCAACATACTATCTCTGTGACAATGAGTGAAAACATAAAGAACAGTAAAAAACAAGTATCTTCTACATTTGGTAACGATATGCAGAAGTACAACATAAAAAATGAAAAAACCCTTCAATTCCTCCCTCCCCCCCCCCTTTGTTCTCTCCACTTTATGAGTGTTTGCATACTCTCACTGCTATAAGGTTGATGGGCAAAAAGAGAATGTTCACGTTTACCTTGAGTCTTTTACAAAACAGACCTGTCTCAGGCCATCTGCCCCAGCAGATGGTTTTTGCAACCTTCATTTCTTTATCTCCCAGATTTGCATCCTCAGTATCACCACAATTAAGTGACTTTTAAATTGTGTATAAAGCAGGAATTTCATGTCTTGGTTTTCTTCTTGGGTAGATCCAGATGCTAGCTGAGCTGTGTCCTCCTTCTGCTGCATTTGTGGTAATTTCGGCGTCTCCAGATTCAATTGCTTGCAGATTGCTGGGATCTCTGCCGGCTCTCTAAGACTCATAGATCTGCCATTGTGTAGAATATATAAATTGAAAGGGAATCCCCACCTATATCTAATTTGATGTTTCCTCAGGAGTGTGGTAAGAGGTCTCAGGCCGCTTCTCCTCTGTAGCGTCTTGACACAGAGGTCTTGATAAAACTGGATTACTGATCCTTGAAATTTAAACGTAGGGTTCTTCCTCGCTGCTGCAAGGATTTCCTCTTTTTCCTGAAATCTGAAGAATTTGACTACCACGTCTCTAGGTGGGGCTTCTTCGTTTGGCTTAGGTCGAAATGCTCTGTGTGCTCTTTCTAATTGAAATTTCTCTTCATTTACTTCGCCTGTGATGGCCTGAAAGAGTTGATGTAAATAAATGTTCAATTCATCTGTCACAACAGATTCCGGTATCCCTTTTAATCTGAGATTACATCTACGGCTTCTGTTCTCGAGAGCTTCTACTTTATCTTGTATCTCGGCCATTTCTTGTTGTTGAGTTAAAAGTTGTTGGCTAACACTCGTGAGCTCTTCTGTTACTGAAGTCTCAGCCTCTTCCAAAGCCGCCACTCTAGAGCCTAGTTCTGTAACATCTTGTTTTATTTCTGTCAGGCTGTTTGTCACAGTGCTTTGGAATGCATCAAATTTTTCCCAAAGTTTATTAAAGTTCTTATCAATATCTCTTTTAGACACCAATGATCTGAGGTCAGCTTTGGTAGCAGGAATAGAGTCTTCCTCAGCGAACTGCGAGTCTGTTTCAGAGTCTATATCCTCTTCTGCGGCATTGTTAGTTGTTTCCAGAACCTTTTCACGTAAAGGTTTAAAGAACAGGGTAGCTGTTGGTGTTTTGAGTCCCTGAGAGGATTTAGTTTGTTTTCTTGCTGCCATGTCAGCCGTAGGATTTTAGCCTCCTGAGAGAAAGACTGTCAGTTGCAAATTAGGTACACCAGCGTATGTTTTGTTGTGTTATTCAGTCTTGCACATCACTAGTTGTACCTGCAGTATATGTCTATCTTGCACTCGCCTAGATGGTCATCTCTGCTTATTGGTAATTAACTTAACTTGGCGGTGTTTATGGCAAACTAATAATTTTTATTGCAATTTCCCAGGAGCTTGCTTCCCCTGCACTTGATAGACCACATGTATCTGTAGCTATTTCAGTATCTCTTACAACGGTTTACATGTACATCTATATTACAGGCTTTATAGCATTTCAGCAGCAGTTTTTTAAGTTGTTAGCTGTGTTAAATCATTGCTTAGTGTCTATTGTATTAATATGATATGCTGTGTAGAGATTTCAGCCTTAGTAGTTTAGATGCGTAGCAATAGCAGCTTGGTAGCCATCTCCCTCAGCACACATTTGCCATATGTTAGTTTAAAACTTCTTTTATTTTATTTTTAGTAAGTACAGAGCCACATGTTAGTTCAATTTCTAATTTTCCTTTTGCTTTTATGAGCCGTTATTGCCAGCTGTTTATAACTAAGCTGCGGCTGCTGGATTTCAGGGTTTTTATGTAGTCTGTCCCCTTCAAAAGGTAATTGCCTACAGCTTTCGGTATCTATTTTTTTTAATCGGCATCCCGCCGTTTACATCTTTTACTTCTGTGTCAGAGCTATTTATATTGATGTCGGACAGGTTAAGAGCCGCTCATATCTTCCACTGCCCCTCAAACTTTTTGTCCCCTTGTCAATCCGGTATAATACCTCTGGCATACATAACCGGGTAGTACCTTGAGTCCGGTGGTAGTAGTTTGCCGTTTTCCTCTCTGGTTCCTTAACTGTGTTGCGGCGTCTCTCTTATTTTGCAGCTAATTGACCTCGTGGTCAAGATGGCGGGCGGCTCTGCTTAAACTTTTCTGCTTGTCAGATCCTGTAGTGCCCGATTTCACCTCCGATCTGCTCCCTGGGGGTTCACAACCCCTTCATTGTCACGTCTAAGTTGTTTTAGTTAGCTGCTTGCCCTTATGTGATAGTTGTGTATGCAGTGTGCAATGGAGCTCTATTACTACACCTCCATTTGCACTGAGCTCCAAGCTCCTCTGCTGGTCTTGTTTATGTTTGAATATTTTTTATTTCTCATAAGTAATAAACATTTACAGAAACAGAAATACCTTCCTCTGCAGCAATCTCAATGATTATGGGATCCAGAGTGTAGGTTTGTACGTAAACGTTTCTAAACAGTAAATGATACAGTTAATAATTGTTATGACAACTCAGTCATTGCTACTGAAATTTACACAACCATGGTGGGCCAGCAGTTGAAGATTAAATACTTTTTCTTCACACTGTCGTGCAATCCTTGGCAAGAGATAGTACAGTACTTGTGTCTGATAGAAGGCTTGCCCTCCGCTGAACCCTACCAAAACTTTTAGGTAGATCTGAGCCAACCCACTCAAGTCACATACTGCTGAACTATTAAAGAATACAACTCTAAGGGGAGGTAAGGTTAGGTAAAATAGGTTATCAAAGGTCAAAGGGGGAAGGGATGGGGAAGGGGAGTGACAACACATTCTGTCTCAGTGTTTGTTATGTATGCTGCTATAGATATAGGTATCAATGTGCAGATTAGCCATCTAAGATCAACTTTTCCATTAGTTTTAAGTGTCTACCCTTCATTTTGCTATCCAATAGTACCATATCGCCTGGACTACTTCCTTATTATCTAAGGTGTTGGATGTTAAGTCGTACATATTATATGTGTACTGAATTTTATTATATATCTCTGTCCAGGTGGGGCTACCTGTCTTCCAGTACCTGGCTATACATGTCCGGGTGACTGTACATAATATCCTAATAAATGTATTTATGTGTTTGTTAAGTCTATTTATAGGGATGTGCAATAAGGCCTGTTGAATTGTGAGATCTATTTTTTCGTTCAGGATCCGACTAAGGAAAGAAGACAGAGTTTTCCATAGACCTGAGATTACTCCACAGTCCCACCACATATGTCTATATGTTCCTCTTTCTCCGCACCCTCTATAACACAGTGGGTTTCCCTGTGCATGCATATGGGCTGTTCTAGTGGGTGTCAGATACCATCGGTGTATAGTCTTAGTAATATTTTCCTTTAGGTCCACACTTAGGAGTCCTTTGTCTGCCCTTTGAAATATTGATTCCCATTCTTTATTGTCTTTACTAATATGTAGTTCCCTCTCCCATGCCAACATAGCAGAGGTTTTGGTCGTGATCTGTGAATCCTGTATGGCTATATATAGAATGGATATAGTGTGTCTAGTACGGTCCTTTGTTTTACACATATCTTCTAATGGTGTTGTGTGGCCATCTCTAGTTTTCCTTGTATATGAGTGCATTGCGGATTGCATCTGTAAATATAAATACCAATGAAGTTTAAGGGGGCTCAGTTTTGTCTGCAATTGAATGAATGAGAGTATAGCTCCGCCTTCCATAAAGTCTGCTACTCTGTACAATCCCTTGTTTTCCCATTTCTGTATTTGAGCCCTGAGTTCATCAGGTAAGATATATCTCATCGGGATGTATAGGGAGTATTGTGGCAGAAGCTTAAATTTATTACTTGCTTTTTTCCAAGTGTTTATAGTGAGATTTGTAGTATAAGGTTTATCCGTCGCTCTAGGGGACTGTGTTTTTTCGGAATCCCAAAGTATAGCGTCAGTCTCGTCCCATCCTCCCAAAGTCGCTTCTAAAGTGGGCCATATGACCTCTGTGTTCCTCTTCAATAAGAGGCTATCTTGTGCCAATCTGGCAGCATCATAGTATTCTAATAGGTTAGGGACCCCAATGCCTCCTAGATTTTTATGTCTGTACAAAACTGGCCTCGCTATTCTATTTGTTTTGTCTCCCCTGATATAGCCTAGTATGTATTTTTGTATTGTCTCTAAGTCTGTTTTAACCATTTTAACAGGTAGGGTTCTAAATAGATATAGTATCCTCGGCAAGATGTTCATCTTAACCGAGGCCACTCTGCCCAGCCACGAGAACTTGTAACTTTTCCATTTTGCTATGCCTTTCCTAATCTGCCTGAACAGTGGAGGGTAATTAACTTTATACAGTAGTGATGGGGAGGAGGGGAGGTAGATCCCTAGGTATTTTAGAGTATGCTTCATCCATTTAAAGTGAAAATTTGTTTCTAGTATCTCCTGTGTCTGTCGAGGGATCGCTATGGGAAGAGCCTCACATTTCTCTGCATTTATCTTAAATCCCGAAATAGATGAGAATGTGTCCAGTGTTTGGTGGAGAATAGGCAATGATATCAGGGGGTTTGTCAAAGTCAAAAGTATGTCGTCCGCAAATAAGGCCATTTTATATTCCATCTTGTTTGTCTTAAGTCCTGTTATATCTGTCTGTGAGCTTATTTTAGCAGCTACAGGCTCTATGCAAAGAGCAAAAAGCAATGGAGACAGAGGGCACCCCTGTCTGGTTCCATTACGAATTGGGAAGTGTTGAGATTTATATCCTGCTGATGAGACCTGAGCTCCCGGCGTGGAATAGATGGCCCTCAATGCTTTAATAATGGCTCCCTCAAACCCCATCTTATGTAACACCAAAAACATATATCCCCAGTCAATGCGATCAAACGCCTTCTCCGCATCCAATGATAGGAGCAGAGAAGGCGTTTTTGAGTCTGTCAGGGCCTGTACCAGGTTAGTTACTTTGCGTATATTGTCCGGGGCTTCCCGACCTTTGATAAAACCCACCTGATCCGGGTGTACCAGGTGGGGTATGATATGTTTGAGCCGGTTCGCTAATATTTTAGTAAAAATTTTAAGGTCCTGATTAATTAGGGATATTGGGCGGTAGTTTTGGCATTTTTTTGTGATCCTTCCCAGGTTTAGGAATTACTACTATCTTTGCAGTCAGGAGTTCGGGTGGGACAACCCCTCCCTCCATAATATAGTTACAGATTTTAACTAGATGTGGGATTAGTATGACTTTAAATAGCTTATAGTATTCACCGGGGAATCCGTCCGGCCCCGCCGCCTTCCCTGGTTTGAGGTCTCTGACAGCCCCAAGCACCTCCATAGAGGATATGGGGGCATTTAGGGTTTCTCTCTGTTCCTCAGAAAGAGTCTGCAGTAGATCTTGATTGAAAAAAGTTGAGGTTAGTTCCTCTGTCTCTTTATCATGTGAGATCTTTCTGCCATCGTATAATTCCCCATAGTAAGTTGCGAAGGTGTCTACTATTTCTTGGGGGTGTGAGGTCACTGAGTTATTAGATGTCTCTATTGAGGAAATAACTGAGGCTTTACATCTTTCTTGGATTTTATGCGCCTGATAACTCTGACTGGCTCTAATGGCACGGGATTGTAGGAGAGCGGCTAGGGCAGTTCTTTTGGATTGGAGAGTTTTTTGAATGGCCGTTGTTTTAATAAGTCTATGTTTCTTTTCTAATTCTTCGATTTCTGTGTGAAGTTGTTTTAACTGTTGTCTGTACTTTCTAGTCTGTATTGCTTTCTCCTTAATAAGTATCCCCCTTAATACTGCTTTGTGGGCCGCCCACGTGATCCCTGGATTAGTCACTGTGTCAGTATTAATATTCCAGTATTCAGTAAGAAGCTTAAGTATATTGTCATGTGTCTGGGGACTTCTGGTGCACGACCCATCAAAGGTCCATGTCTTACTTCTGTGCGGGTCACAAAGTCCCTCTAGCTGTAAAGTAATGATCGAGTGATCAGACCACACACAAGCATGAATCTGTGAGCCTTGCAACAGAGGTTGCAGTATTTGGCTTACATATATGTAATCCAATCTGATGTAGGATTTATGTGGCGCCGAGTAAAACGTAGCGTCATTAGTCGGACCATAAAGTGTGGCCCATGTATCTATCAGGGAGTGAGGTAGTAGTGTGTCTTGTATTGCTTTAACAATACGGTTATGTCTGATTTGTTTATTGGTTAAGGGTCTTCTTGCCGTGGGTTCGATATTTGACATTGTGATATTAAAGTCCCCTGCCATAAATATTTTAGTATGGGACCATTGTGTGAGTAAATATGATATATGTTGAAAGAAGTTATGCTGATTTTCGTGCGGTGCATAAACGTTGCATAGAGTAATTTCAGTGTCTAATATTCTCCCTTTAACTATTATATACCTCTCTTCAGTATCTGCAATTACCTCTTCTTTTATGAAAGTAAGTGAGGAGTGGATAAGGATAGATGTGCCTCTTTTTTTAGTTGTTGTTGTGGAGTGAAAATGGGAATTAAAGTGTTTTGCCCAATACTTTGGAATTCTATCGTTAAGTAGATGGGTCTCTTGAAGAAATAAGATATTGGCATGTAGGGAGGTGTATTGTGTCATTGCCATACGTCGTTTTACGTCAGTATTCAGTCCCCTTACATTATGGGACAATATCTTTATCCTAGGGATCATGTTATTGTGTCTATTGTGGACTAGTGAAAGTTTGTTACCTGTGGATCTCTGGTCTGGTCTAACGGTATAGATTGCAGGTACTTGGAATTGTATATGGTGAACTTTTCTGTGTTGTCACTGGGGATGGGGAGGGAGCTAGAAGAAAAATACAATGTTAATAACATAAAAAGCAATTTTTTCGGGTCTCCAACAGCAGGACCCTTAATGATTGGACTTTGAAATAGCATAGGAACAAGTTAGAAAATAAATTAACTTATATTATTATACTCTGGGGGAAACTAAAGGCCCCACAACATCTTATTACATCTATCTTAACAGATTAGTGAGAGTCTCTGAGAAGGAATGTCAGTGGAGAGGACTACGCCTCCCGGGGAAGGAAACTCAAAACAGTGGTTCCAGATATTTTAATGGTAATCCAGATTTATCTTCGTTCAGTGTTCCTTTTGTCAGCCTTCCCACCTCTCAGACTCTAAAAAAAGGGGAAAGAGGAAAAAAAATTGATTCCACCTTCCGTGTCTTCAAGATGGAGACGCTGTCATCTATGTTGTTTTCCCTCTTGTTTCTTTAGTTTTTTGTTTTTTATGGTTGATAGTCCGCCATTTAGATGGATCTGGTGGTCTGCTTGGGTCTTTATTCTTCTCTGGGTTCAGCTCTGTGGTTGGGATTATAGGTGTCTCCAAAGCCAAAATCTTGCAAATTTCAGGTATGTCTTCTGGGTCTTTAAGTGAAATTGTTTTAGAGTCTTTTGTAATGTGTAAAGCAAATGGAAATCCCCATCTGTATAAAATTTGGTGTTTCCAGAGTAGAGTAGTGAGAGGACGAAGGGCACTCCTCCTTTGTAATGTCCTAACACTGAGATCCTGGTAAAATTGTATCACGTTGCCTTGATGTTTATATGTGGGATGTTTCCTGGCCGCTTGCAGAATTTTTTCCCTATCTGGGAAGAAGGTTAGTTTGATTGCTGGTCTTGTTTAAAGGGACATTGTACTGTCATTCCCCCTTAATCTGTTCCTAAGGACTTGTTACACCAGCAGCATAGTATTACATGGTGTCACGCTCAGCTGCTGGGAAGCTCTGCAGTCCTCTCTGTGTGCTTGATTGACAGGTGTCTGAGCCACCCCTTCCTGATGATGTCCCAACCAGGCTTTTTATTCTGGCTTCCTGTTTCTCCAGTGTCCGTTTGTTTGTTAACTTTGAGGCTTCTGTTAGGATTTCGCTGAGGAATCTCTCTAACTGCTGCTTTTCTGTTGCCAATCTCTTCAAGGACTTACTATGCTGGATTAACCTTCAACCTCCTGAATACCTGTCTCCAAACAATGCAAGTACTGTTTGTTTTGTGAAACTTTCAAACTTCCTGTTTACCTGCTGCAAACCCTGCATATTCAGACTACTCTGTGTAGTGCAAACTATTCAAATACTGTTATTTCTGTGAATCCTTCAATCTGCATGTTTACCTGTTTCCAAACTCTGCAAATACAATTATTCAGTGTAAACCTTCAAACTGCTGGATATCCTGTTGCCAATCTCCACAAGTACTGATTAATCTGTGTTAACCTTCAAACTACCAGCTTACCTGTTGCTATCACTGCAAGTTCTGACAACACAGTGTTAACCTTCAAACTACCTGATTACATGTTATTAATTCTGCAAGTTCTGACTACACAGTGTTTACCCTCAAACTGCCTGATTACCTGTTGCATACTCTGCAAAGACTGTCTACACAGTGTTAACTCTCAAACTGCCTGATTACCTGTTGCATACTTTGCAAAGACTGTCTACACAGTGTTAACTCTCAAACTGCCTGATTACCTGTTGCATACTCTGCAAAGACTGTCTACTCAGTGTTAACCCTCAAACTGCCTGATTACCTGTTGCATATTCTGCAAAGACTGTCTACACAGTGTTAACCTTCAGACTGCCTGATAACAAATTACCTACTCCTGCATTATTAACTGTTTCCTATTTCACCCTTCTTCTGTCTGAGTATAAGTGACTATCCCTGCTCTCCTGATTCTGTGGAAGGCATTTCCTGAAACCAGTTCCTTATTCAGAAGTCTATCTGGCTGATATCATGAATTACTTTGGCACAGGCTAACCCTGCTCCATATTGAGAGTACTTTGTTTTTTGGAGGTTGTCGTGGGGTCACATCCTGGATTAAACTCAGAGTGCAAGGGTGTTGTTTAAGTTCGCCCTCGCATTTGGGTCTACTTCTGGATATTTCCTAACCTGACAGTACAAACGGACCCTAATATGGACCCTGACGAGTTATCCAGGGCTGTGGCTCTACAAGGGCAACTTCTAGGAAATCATTCTGCTCATTTGCAATCTTTGGATTCCAAGCTTGACCAGATTACTGCTCTGCTACATAACCTCTCCGCTCCTTCTCAAGCGACGGTGACTCCTTCTGCCACTGCTACTAGCACCAATGCTGTCTTTAATCCACCTCAAACTGTTGGACAGAATATACCACGAATCCCACTTCCGGATAAATATGACGGTAATCCTGAAGAATGCCGTGGATTCCTTAATCAGTGTCGTTTACACTTCAGAAACAATCCTCAAGTTTTTTCCAATTCTACTTCCAAAATCACCTTTATTATTTCTCTCTTGAAGGGTAAGGCTCTAGCCTGGGTGTCCCCTCTTTTAGAGAAGAATGATCCGTTACTACAGGATGTGGAATTATTTGTGTCCATTTTTTCTTCTGTTTTTGACAAGCCTGGGAGGTCTGCAGCTGCTGAGGCAGGATTGTTGGATCTGAGACAGGGATCCCTTTCGGTAGCTCAATATGCTATTGAATTCAGGACTTTAGCCGCAGAAACTGATTGGAACCATGGAGCCTTACGGGCAGCCTTTCGCAAAGGACTTTGCGAACGCCTTAAGGATGAACTAGTATTTCGGGAACTCCCTGATTCATTGGAGGGTCTTATCAATTTATGTATTACTCTTGACGCCCGGCATTCTGAACGTCTTCAGGAGAGAGATAGGAATCGGAGATCCTTTGTTAAATCTTCATTTCGTCCTCCTATTCGAACCTCAAGTCTTTCTAATAATAATTCCCAATCTCCTGAGTCTGTGGAACCCATGGAAATAGGAGCTATTAAATTGTCAGAAGCTGAATGCCATAGAAGGCGTACTCTTGGGTTATGTCTGTATTGTGGTACCAAAGGACATTTACTGAAGGACTGTCCTATCCGGCCAGTAAAAGCCAAGGCTTAACTTTTGATAGAGGGACAGAGTTAAGCCAGAATCCCATGTCTTCCCTCAATTCTAAACTTTTTGTTCCTGTAACTATCTCTTTTGGAAACACCAAGTTTCGAGCTCAAGCTCTCATCGATTCTGGAGCTGCTGGAGTATTCATTGATTCAAACTTTGCTGACTCTCTCAGGATTCCTCTTCAAGCCAAGAAACAGTTAATTAAGGTAACTACTGCCAGTGGACAGCCTCTAGGTACTGGTATCATACAACATTCTACCATTCCTCTTCTTTTGACTGTGGGCATACTTCATTCTGAAATTATTCGTTTTGATGTCATCTCTTCTCCCCACATACCATTGATTCTGGGGTTACCTTGGTTGCAGCTTCATGATCCAGTTTTCTCATGGTCTAAAGGAGAACTTATTTCCTGGGGAACTACCTGTTTCAAACATTGCCTGCAAAATCCCTCTAAACCATCCTGTCCTGTCGTAGCTATGGTGGAAGTTCCTTAATCATTGCCCAATTACTATCATGCCTTTAGTGATGTGTTTTCTAAAAAAGAGGCTGAGACGTTACCTCCACACCGGATATTTGACTGTCCCATCGAATTGTATTCAGGGGCTCCTCTACCTAAGGGAAGGACCTATCCCCTCTCTCGTCAAGAAAATGTCTCTCTTGAGGAATACATAAAGGACAACTTAGCCAGAGGATTCATTCGTTCTTCCTCTTCACCTGTGGGTGCAGGTTTTTTCTTCATTGGGAAAAAAGATGGAGGTCTTCGTCCCTGTATTGATTATCAAGCCTTGAATCAGATTACTGTCAAAAACAGCTATCCTTTGCCGCTCATTTCTGAGTTATTCGATCGTCTTCAAGGTGCTTCTATTTTTTCCAAGTTAGATCTCCGTGGGGCCTACAATCTGGTCAGAATCCGTAAAGGAGACGAATGGAAGACGGCATTTAACACTAGATTTGGTCACTATGAGTATCTAGTAATGCCATTTGGATTGTGCAATGCACCAGCAGTATTTCAGCACTTTGTTAATGAAATCTTCAGAGATTATCTAAATCAATTTGTTATCATTTACCTCGATGACATTCTAATCTATTCAAAAACATTACAGGAACATGTACATCATGTAAGACTGGTTCTTCAGAGGTTACAAGACAATTCCCTGTTCGCTAAATTGGAGAAATGCTCTTTTCATCAGAGTTCCATCCCCTTTTTGGGGTATATCATTTCTGAATCAGGTTTTGAGATGAATCCTGCTAAACTGTCGGCTATCAAGGACTGGCCCAGACCAACTACTCTCAAATCCCTGCAGAGGTTTCTTGGCTTTGCCAATTACTATAGAAAGTTTATAAAGAACTTTGCTGACATCACGTCTCCACTCACTTCTCTTACTAAGAAAGGGCAAAATTGTAAGAACTGGTCCTCTTCGGCAGTACAGGCTTTTGAAACGCTAAAATCAGCATTTTCTTCTGCACCTCTTCTCAGTCATCCAATTCCTGATTTCCAGTTTATTTTGGAGGTTGACGCTTCCTCTATAGCAGCTGGAGCTGTTCTCTCCCAACGTGATCCGACTAACAGCAAGATACATCCTGTGGCGTTCTTTTCGAAAAAATTCAATCCTGCCGAGTTAAATTATGATGTGGGCAATAAGGAGCTTTTGGCTATAAAATTAGCTTTGGGTGAATGGAGGCATTGGTTAGAGGGTACCAGTCAACCTTTTTTCATTCTGACAGATCACAATAATCTTTTATACCTCCAAACAGCTACACGTCTCAATCCTCGTCAGGCTCGGTGGGCCTTGTTCTTCTCCAGGTTTAATTTTGTACTTTCCTATGTTCCTGGTTCAAAAAATTCCAAGGCAGATGCTTTATCTAGGCAGTTCCAATCTTCTGAACCTTCTCCATTGGATTCAGAACCTATACTACGTCCAGTCAAAGTTTTGGCTCAAGTATCCTCTTTTCCAGTACAGGCTTTACATGCTGCTCAAGTCCGGGTACCATCTTCTTGCAAACTACCTTCTGGTATCCTGTATGTACCCAAAGGATTACGTCTTCAGCTTCTACGTTGGGCTCATGACAACATTTCAGCAGGTCATCCGGGAATAACCAATACATTGTGGAAACTGAAGCAGCATGTTTGGTGGTCCACTATGAGGAGGGATGTTAAGGATTATATTGCTGCTTGTAGTTCTTGTGCTTCGAACAAACAATCTTCTCATCGACCGTTTGGTCTATTACACCCTCTTCCTATTCCTCATTACCCTTGGTCTCACTTATCCATGGACTTTGTTACAGATCTTCCTGTTTCTGCTGGAAATACGACCATTTGGGTAGTGGTGGATCGGTTCTCCAAGTCTGCTCACTTCATACCTCTTCCAGGCTTGCCTACAGCTCAAAGACTTTCTGAACTCTTTGTTCTACATATATCTCGTTTACATGGTTTTCCCACTGACATAGTCTCAGATCGTGGAGTCCAATTTGTTTCCAAATTTTGGAGGTCTTTTTGTCAACACTTCAGAATCAACATATCACTTTCTACTGCACACCATCCTCAATCCAACGGACAGACTGAGCGTGTAAATCAAGCCTTGGAATCTTTTCTAAGACATTATGTAGACCATCACCAATCCAACTGGTCTCAGTTATTGCCTTTGGCGGAATTAGCTCACAACTCACGTTATAACGCCTCATTACAGACCTCTCCCTTTAAGGCAGCTTATGGATTTGAACCTAGAACCTTTCCTATGATTACCAGTTCTACTGAAGTCCCTGGAGCAGATCGTATAGTAAAAAATCTCAGTAATCACTGGCAACTCATTCGTCAAAATCTACTCTCTTCTTCCTTAAGACATAAGAAATATGCTGATCGCAGAAGGTGCAAGGCTCCTTTACTTCGTACTGGAGACAGAGTATTTTTATCCACCAGATTCATACGTCTAAAACAACCTTGTACCAAGTTGGGTCCTAAGTACATTGGACCTTTTCGAATTGTTTCCAGAGTTTGTTCTTCTGCATACCGCCTGGCCTTACCCAAGACTCTCAAGATCCATCCAGTGTTTCATGTCTCCCTACTCAAGCCAGTCATCTACAATCGGTACTCTATCAAGAGTAAACCACCTCCTCCACTTTCCGTAGAAGGAACTTCTGAGTTTGAAGTCAGCCAGATTCTCGATTCCAAGCTACGGGGCAATCGGCTGTACTACTTGGTCCATTGGAAGGGTTATCCTATCTCTGAACGATCTTGGGAACCGGCCTCTCATGTTCATGCTCCCGCTCTTGTCAAGTCTTTTCACAAGAAATACCCTGACAGGCCCGGTCGGGTCCCCCGGAGGGGTCCTTGAGGAGGGGGCACTGTCACGCTCAGCTGCTGGGAAGCTCTGCAGTCCTCTCTGTGTGCTTGATTGACAGGTGTCTGAGCCACCCCTTCCTGATGATGTCACAACCAGGCTTTTTATTCTGGCTTCCTGTTTCTCCAGTGCCCGTTTGTTTGTTAACTTTGAGGCTTCTGTTAGGATTTCGCTGAGGAATCTCTCTAACTGCTGCTTTTCTGTTGCCAATCTCTTCAAGGACTTACTATGCTGGATTAACCTTCAACCTCCTGAATACCTGTCTCCAAACAATGCAAGTACTGTTTGTTTTGTGAAACTTTCAAACTTCCTGTTTACCTGCTGCAAACCCTGCATATTCAGACTACTCTGTGTAGTGCAAACTATTCAAATACTGTTATTTCTGTGAATCCTTCAATCTGCATGTTTACCTGTTTCCAAACTCTGCAAATACAATTATTCAGTGTAAACCTTCAAACTGCTGGATATCCTGTTGCCAATATCCACAAGTACTGATTAATCTGTGTTAACCTTCAAACTACCAGCTTACCTGTTGCTATCACTGCAAGTTCTGACAACACAGTGTTAACCTTCAAACTACCTGATTACATGTTATTAATTCTGCAAGTTCTGACTACACAGTGTTTACCCTCAAACTGCCTGATTACCTGTTGCATACTCTGCAAAGACTGTCTACTCAGTGTTAACCCTCAAACTGCCTGATTACCTGTTGCATATTCTGCAAAGACTGTCTACACAGTGTTAACCTTCAGACTGCCTGATAACAAATTACCTACTCCTGCATTATTAACTGTTTCCTATTTTACCCTTCTTCTGTCTGAGTATAAGTGACTATCCCTGCTCTCCTGATTCTGTGGAAGGCATTTCCTGAAACCAGTTCCTTATTCAGAAGTCTATCTGGCTGATATCATGAATTACTTTGGCACAGGCTAACCCTGCTCCATATCGCGAGTACTTTGTTTTTTGGAGGTTGTCGTGGGGTCACGTCCTGGATTAAACTCAGAGTGCAAGGGTGTTGTTTAAGTTCGCCGTCGCATTTGGGTCTACTTCTGGATATTTCCTAACCTGACACATGGATTGGAAATTGTTTTTTTTAGGTTTATTATTGCAAATGAAATCACCACTGATATTAAAAAAAATGAATACCTAAGTATTCACCTTGGTGGATAGAGTGAGATTGATAAAATATGCTAAGCTGCTCTTTCTGCAGGCTCAGTTAATACAAGTGGACATGTTATTGAGAGCAATGGGTTGTGTCTTCAATGAGCAAAAACAGTTATTTCAAATACCAAAATCCAAAGATGCATTAAACACTCGTCAACTGATATAATAAGTCTTTGGAAACACATCAAAGGGAAACAGATTTTACAGCACACTGTCCCTTCAACTATTGTCAGCATTAAGAGAACAATACAAGTCTGATGGCAATCAGAGCTATAGTTTTCTATGAAAATCTGAAAATGAAAAGCACTCCAGGATATCTGGGAAGAGTTGTTGATGTACACATTCACCCTTTAGGTGCTCTCCTTTATCAGAAAATGTAATTGCTGATAAAAATGATGGCAGCATTAGAGATAGAATTATAGCTGGATGACTCACATCAAGTTCACAAACTCTTGCTTCAAGGATTAGTCATCAAGCTGGAGAAAGAAAACTTAAATACATACAAGTATTTATAATAGAAGAATAAGCTTTACAAATACAATATATTGAAGAAAAAAAAAGAAATGCAGTCATTTTAAATCTCAGGGCATGTAATGTTTATAAATAGAAATGGGAACGCATAACTAGACAGTAGAACATGCAATGTATTATTTAACCATTTTATTCCAACCTTTACAATTTAGAGGCTACCACAGGATTGTTGAGACAATGTTAGAATTCTTTTAGTCAAAAAAACAAACAAGTCTTAGAAAAAATATTAAATAACATTTCTACAACTTTATACAAACACATAGAGCTCTAGTTATCAAGCTGTGGATGTAGTTCTGGAGCCTTTGTGTTGTTGGCTAGCTTATGTAAGTCTACCAACTGCTAGTTAAAGGGACAGTCTACTATAAAATGTTCTCCCCTATACTGTGTTCCCAACTATCTATTGTAACTGTTTACAAATAGATCATTTACTTTTATTAGAAATAATGCTTTTGCCTATTAAAACCACAGCCTATACTGAAAATTTCAGTTCTGCAGTAATGGCTACAGAAATGCTATGTATACTATACCCAGGAAAAAAAATATACTCCTTATGGTTGTGGGAGATATAGATACTAAAAGGCTCATTTTCCATTGTTCTCTCCAAGGGCCTATTCCTCTAAAGCTCTCTGGGCTAGTGACATTCTCTAAGAAATCTTGACAGTACTATGAAAATCCCTGTTGTAATTATCTAAAGGCAATTATTACCTTGAGAACCGTTTATCCCTCAAGGGGGTGTTCCCTGCATTTAAGTATGAGAAGGAGATGCATACATTACAACATGGCTCACGAAAAATGATTTAAAAATGGAATAAACCGAATTATTGAAATACTGAAATAAAAATATACAGTAAAAAATTGTATTGTTCAATCGCCTTAGAAATTGTAACAAAACTGTACAAAATCATATATTATGGAAAATTAAAATTCATTTTGAAATTACAGAAGAAAAAAAACCCATTTGAAATACAGAGTAGAAATTGTATTAAAACCACACTGCACAAGCAAAAAATGCTGTGAAATTCATATTTATAATACAAAATTCAAAGTGAGTTTCCCTGCCTCTGCTAGTGAGCTGAAAGGGGACTTTCAATGGGAGTAGCTGACATTTCTTCATCAGGTCTGGTACATTCCCTTGCAAACTAAAAGGGGGCAAGATTGTGTCAAAATACACAAAACACATTGGCCTCTATTTATCAAGGTCTGGCGGACCTGATCCGACACTGCGGATCAGGTCCGCCAGACCTCGCTGAATACGGAGAGTAATACGCTCTCCGCATTCAGCATTCAACCAGCAGCCCACAAGAGCTGCTGGTGCAACGCCGCCCCCTGCAGACTCACGGCCAATCGGCCGCCAGCAGGGGGGGTGTCAATCAACCCGATCGTACTCGATCAGGTTGATTTCCGGCGATGTCTGTCCGCCTGCTCAGAGCAGGCGGACAGGTTATGGAGCAGCTGTCTTTGTGACCGCTGCTTCATAACTTGTGTTTCTGGCGAGTCTTAAGACTCGCCAGAAACACAGCCCTTCAAGCTCCGTACGGAGCTTGATAAATATGGGCCATTACCTCAATAGAAAAACATGCATACCAAAATAGAGGTGATTGTAATATACAATAAACTGATAGCAGATTAATTTTGTATTTGTATTTGCTGCAGTATTTAATTTTTAAAGTGCGCCCTCCTAACTTATTTATATATGCCTCTTGTCATTGATTTGCCAGAAGTGTTCAGTTAGCTCCCAGTAGCGCATTGCTGGTCATGATCCTTCCTAGCTATGCGCACTTATTCCACACCTTTTAAACAGTTTAATTATATAAATTAATTGGTCAGCCTATAAACACAAGAAGCAGACATTCTGACCTTCCTATGCCATTCATTTGTTTGCGATATAGATATTATATTAGCCATATCTTTAAGGGACCATCCCCCCCAAAAAAAATATTTATGCTTACTTGATAAATTAATACATTTTATGGTGGGAAGAGTTCACAAGCCATAACCTGTGGAATTCAACTCCAGGCCACTAGGAGGAGGCAAAAATACCCAACATTATACAAACTTTTAATCCCTCTCACCTATCTAGTATCACAGTCTAACTTATAGTATGAAAGTAGGAAAGGACAAAGCTGGGTAAAAGAGGGTATACTAAAACTGCTGCCTATTGGAAAAATATAATAGGGCAGCTCTCGTGGGCTCTCAACAGCATAAAAGAAATTAATTTATCAGTTAATCATAAAAAAAAATTCATTCATAATGTGGTGAGAGTCCACAAGCCATAACCTGTGGGATATAATACCCAAGCTGTGGAGTCTACACAAAAAAAAAAACTGTGGAAGAAAAATTATGACAGGCACCCATTTGCCAGCCACTAAGACTGTAGTACTCTCTTGAAACAAGTATCCCAAAAGAAAAGAGTAAAAAAGACCAAGTTGCTGTAGTGCAATCAATATAACAGAAGCTCTCCAAAGGGAACTAATCTAGTAGAATGGACAGTAAAATTTCTGGAAGATATAACAGATATAACACAGAAACCTAGTCTGCTGAGGAAACCAACTCCTTGCACTCTCCTCAAATTCCAGACTGTACCTCAACCCGATAGGCTAACATAAGTAGAAAATATTTTCCAAAAAGACAAATAAAATGCGCCTCCAGAAGACTGGCGAAAAAGCCACTATGACAGAGACTGTTTTAAGGAGTAGTCCAAAAGAAGTATTAAGAAAACAGATTTTAATTTCTACACAAAGTAATTAGCAAGCTAAATTGATAAAGCTGAAATAGACTGTGCGAAGGGATATCAGATGGTGAAACCATTCACGCAAAAATTTAATCTGCATTGATCCGTAAAAGCAAGTTGCATGGTATAGACTACAAAGACTCTCAGAAATAAAGCTCAAAACTGAAAATAAATAACTTTCTGAAACTGTTGTTAAAGATACATAATGATACAGCTAAAGTAGTTTACAGAGCCCATGCAAAAATCTGTGAGCTATAAGGACAAATGTAATTTCTAGAAGTGTTCCTTCAGAAAAGGAATATAAAGAAAAATATCCTTCAAATCTATCTGGAACATAATGACCCCTGATTGACTAGGAAAAATGACCAAACAGAATTCATCTTGAAAGTAGGAACTCTAAGAAACCTAAGGTTTTGAAATCTAAAATAGGTCATAAAGTTAATTTTTTCCTAAGGTCAAGAAAAAACTAGATTAAAAACCTTATTTCACAAAACTGGAAGCAGAACATCACCACCTAGGTCCTAAAACAACATCTGAAATAAAAAGAACTCCTGTCTGTAGAGAATCTTTCAAAAATAAGCCATTATAACTTTAATCCAAGGAAATGTTGTCCTGAAGCTTAAAATATAAACACAGGGAAATATGATTAGAATACAGAGATTCTGCCCATAATGTGGCTAGACCTTTTAAAAAAAGGAGTAACCTACCATATCCATAATAACAACTGTATTGGCGGTACAAGTTATTTGTAAGATGAAGAAGGCTTCTGAGATTGTTTAGCCTTATTCCCCAAAAACACTAGATTTCTAGGCAGTTCTGGAAAAAAACTACAGGTAATGAAAGGCGGAAAATTTTCCTTTAGACTTCATGCCCTGAGGAAGAAGGGTGTAAAACCTCCAGTTGTAAAAGAAGTAAAGCCTTATCCAGAAAAAAAGCCTACTATGAAGAATATTTATTTTGACCCTGAAGAGAGCTACGAAGCTCTGAGGAGGACTGTAATATTGAAGCCTTAATTTGAATAATGACTTTAATGACATGGCAAGAAAAAGTTTGCTGAATCAAAGGATTTAGAATTCTTCAAAAGTAAAATATTCTAAAAGTAAAACGGATAAATTGGTAAGAGAATAAAGATTAGACTGTAATTAGCCCAGCAATTACAAAGCTGTTGACAATAAGAAATTTGCTTTGAAACCTATTTCTCAACCATAGAATCCCAGATAAAAGTACTACCCCAAAGGGAATAGTAAAACATATGGTAACAGTGGAAATTGTGCACTGTGGAAAAAATACCTAAAGCTTTACTATAGAGACTGAAAGAAGGAATATATTTTAAACTAAAAAAAATTAATTTGAATAAATTCATGACGTAGCCTATTCCTAAGAATAATTTTGAAATGTTCCCAGGAAAGAAGGAAAACAGCTAGAGGTTTAGTAGAAGTAGTGGATATCAAATAAAACTGTACCTATGCTTTTCGTGCCACACCCAGCACTTCATCAGGGCTAATTAGTACTCACTTCCTCTTGCTACCATAGCAGTACATGCCATTGTCTGTTTTCAACATAGGAATGGTGATCCTTATGAGGATTTGGAATTATAGAAGGTAATGAAGCAGACTGCGCTAGCACCACCATCTGTATATAGAAACATAGAAACATAGATATTGACGTCAGATAAGAGCCATAGGCCCAGCAAGTCTGCCCGACCTTACCTAACAGTATAAACTTATCTAGTTCGTAGGATAGCCCTATGCTTGTCCCATGCATTTTTAAAGTCCCCCACAGTGTTTGTTGCTACTACCTCTTGAGGAAGTTTATTCCATAAATCAATCACTCTTTCTGTAAAGAAGTGCTTCCTCAAATTACTTCTGAATCTACTACCCTTTAGCTTGAGCTCATGACCCCTTGTTCTTGAATTTTCCATTTTATGTAAAATACCCACAGCCTCAGTTTTACTAAACCCTTTAATGTACTTGAAAGTTGCTATCATATCACCTCTTTCCCTTCTCTCCTCTAAGCTATACATATTTAGGTCATTGAGCCTATCCTGGTAAGTTTTATTTTTTAGACCATGTACCATTTTGGTAGCCCTCCTTTGCACAGATTCAAGTTTGTTAATATCCTTCTGAAGATATGGTCTCCAGAACTGCACACAATACTCAAGATGAGGCCTAACTAATGATCTATAAAGTGGCATAAGAACCTTACTATTTCTGCTGCAAATACCTCTACCAATACATCCAAGCATTCTGCTAGCCTTACTCGCTGCATTACTACATTGTTTACTAAGTTTTAAATCATCTAAAATAATAATTCCCAAGTCCTGTTCCTCGTCTGTAACAGTCAGTAAAGTGTCATTGAGTCTGTAATTAACATTTGGATTTTTCTTCCCTAAATGCATTATTTTACACTTTGCTGTGTTAAACTTTAGACCCCAGTCATTTGCCCAATCCTCCAATTGTTGTATATCACTTCTCATTTTGTCTACCCCCCCTGGAACATCCACTCTGTTGCTAATTTTTGTATCATCTGCAAAGAGACATACTTTCCCCTGTAGCCCTTTGCTGATATCGCAGATAAATATGTTAAACAAAACAGGCCCCAGAACTGACCCCTGAGGAACACCACTAGTAACAGCCCCCTCTGCTGAATGAACTCCATTTACTAAGACACTTTGTTTTCTGTCCTTAAGCCAGCATTCCACCCAGTTCACAATTTTTGAATCTAGACCAAGGAGATATAGGCCTAGATTTGGAGTTCGGCGGTAGCCGTCAAAACCAGCGTTAGAGGCTCCTAACGCTGGTTTTGGCCGCCCGCTGGTATTTGGAGTCAGTGATTAAAGGGTCTAACGCTCACTTTTCAGCCGCGACTTTTCCATACCGCAGATCCCCCTACGCCATTTGCGTAGCCTATCTTTTCAATGGGATCTTTCTAACGCTGGTATTTAGAGTCGTTTCTGAAGTGAGCGTTAGAGCTCTAACGACAAGATTCCAGCCGCCTGAAAATAGCAGGAGTTAAGAGCTTTCTGGCTAACGCCGGTTCATAAAGCTCTTAACTACTGTACCCTAAAGTACACTAACACCCATAAACTACCTATGTACCCCTAAACCGAGCCCCCCCCCACATCGCCGCCACTCGATTAAATTTTTTAACCCCTAATCTGCCGACCGCCACCTACGTTATATTTATGTACCCCTAATCTGCTGCCCGTAACCCCGCCGACCCCTGTATTATATTTATTAACCCCTAATCTGCCCCCCACAACATCGCCGCCAGCTACTTAAAATAATTAACCCCTAATCTTCCGACCGCAAAGCGCCGCCACCTACGTTATCCCTATGTACCCCTAATCTGCTACCCCTAACACCGCCGACCCCTATATTATATT
Source organism: Bombina bombina (assembly GCF_027579735.1). Taxonomy (NCBI): domain Eukaryota; kingdom Metazoa; phylum Chordata; class Amphibia; order Anura; family Bombinatoridae; genus Bombina; species Bombina bombina. The sequence goes on from NC_069504.1 coordinate 424,255,310, forward strand.
TATTAACCCCTAATCTGCCCCCCACAACGTCGCCGACACCTGCCTACACTTATTAACTCCTAATCTGCCGAGCGGACCTGAGCGCTACTATAATAAAGTTATTAACCCCTAACCCGCCTCACTAACCCTATCATAAATAGTATTAACCCCTAATCTGCCCTCCCTAACATCGCCAACACCTAACTTCAATTATTAACCCCTAATCTGCCGACCGGAGCTCACCGCTATTCTAATAAATGGATTAACCCCTAAAGCTAAGTCTAACCCTAACACTAACACCCCCCTAAGTTAAATATAATTTACATCTAACGAAATAAATTAACTCTTATTAAATAAATGATTCCTATTTAAAGCTAAATACTTACCTGTAAAATAAATCCTAATATAGCTACAATATAAATTATAATTATATTATAGCTATTTTAGGATTAATATTTATTTTACAGGCAACTTTGTAATTATTTTAACCAGGTACAATAGCTATTAAATAGTTAAGAACTATTTAATAGTTACCTAGTTAAAATAATAACAAATTTACCTGTAAAATAAATCCTAACCTAAGATATAATTAAACCTAACACTACCCTATCAATAAAATAATTAAATAAACTACCTACAATTACCTACAATTAACCTAACACTACACTATCAATAAATTAATTAAACACAATTCCTACAAATAAATACAATTAAATAAACTAGCTAAAGTACAAAAAATAAAAAAGAACTAAGTTACAGAAAATAAAAAAATATTTACAAACATAAGAAAAATATTACAACAATTTTAAACTAATTACACCTACTCTAAGCCCCCTAATAAAATAACAAAGCCCCCCAAAATAAAAAATTCCCTACCCTATTCTAAATTAAAAAAGTTACAAGCTCTTTTACCTTACCAGCCCTGAACAGGGCCCTTTGCGGGGCATGCCCCAAGAATTTCAGCTCTTTTGCCTGTAAAAAAAAACATACAATACCCCCCCCCCCCCCAACATTACAACCCACCACCCACATACCCCTAATCTAACCCAAACCCCCCTTAAATAAACCTAACACTAATCCCCTGAAGATCTTCCTACCTTGTCTTCACCATCCAGGTATCACCGATCCGTCCTGGCTCCAAGATCTTCATCCAACCCAAGCGGGGGTTGGCGATCCATAATCCGGTGCTGAAGAGGTCCAGAAGAGGCTCCAAAGTCTTCCTCCTATCCGGCAAGAAGAGGACATCCGGACCGGCAAACATCTTCTCCAAGCGGCATCTTCGATCTTCTTCCATCCGGAGCGAAGCGGCAGGATCCTGAAGACCTCCAGCGCGGAACATCCATCCGGACCGACGACTGAACGACGAATGACTGTTCCTTTAAGGGACGTCATCCAAGATGGCGTCCCTCGAATTCCGATTGGCTGATAGGATTCTATCAGCCAATCGGAATTAAGGTAGGAATTTTCTGATTGGCTGATGGAATCAGCCAATCAGAATCTAGTTCAATCCGATTGGCCGATCCAATCAGCCAATCAGATTGAGCTCGCATTCTATTGGCTGATCGGAACAGCCAATAGAATGCGAGCTCAATCTGATTGGCTGATTGGATTAGCCAATCGGATTGAACTTGATTCTGATTGGCTGATTCCATCAGCCAATCAGAAAATTCCTACCTTAATTCCGATTGGCTGATAGAATCCTATCAGCCAATCGGAATTCGAGGGACGCCATCTTGGATGACGTCCCTTAAAGGAACAGTCATTCGTCGTTCAGTCGTCGGTCCGGATGGATGTTCCGCGCTGGAGGTCTTCAGGATCCTGCCGCTTCGCTCCGGATGAAAGAAGATCGAAGATGCCGCTTGGAGAAGATGTTTGCCGGTCCGGATGTCCTCTTCTTGCCGGATAGGAGGAAGACTTTGGAGCCTCTTCTGGACCTCTTCAGCACCGGATTATGGATCGCCAACCCCCGCTTGGGTTGGATGAAGATCTTGGAGCCAGGACGGATCGGTGATACCTGGATGGTGAAGACAAGGTAGGAAGATCTTCAGGGGATTAGTGTTAGGTTTATTTAAGGGGGGTTTGGGTTAGATTAGGGGTATGTGGGTGGTGGGTTGTAATGTTGGGGGGGGGGGTATTGTATGTTTTTTTTTACAGGCAAAAGAGCTGAACTTCTTGGGGCATGCCCCGCAAAGGGCCCTGTTCAGGGCTGGTAAGGTAAAAGAGCTTGTAACTTTTTAAATTTAGAATAGGGTAGGGAATTTTTTATTTTGGGGGGCTTTGTTATTTTATTAGGGGGCTTAGAGTAGGTGTAATTAGTTTAAAATTGTTGTAATATTTTTCTTATGTTTGTAAATATTTTTTTATTTTCTGTAACTTAGTTCTTTTTTATTTTTTGTACTTTAGCTAGTTTATTTAATTGTATTTATTTGTAGGAATTGTGTTTAATTAATTTATTGATAGTGTAGTGTTAGGTTAATTGTAGGTAATTGTAGGTAGTTTATTTAATTATTTTATTGATAGGGTAGTGTTAGGTTTAATTATATCTTAGGTTAGGATTTATTTTACAGGTAAATTTGTTATTATTTTAACTAGGTAACTATTAAATAGTTCTTAACTATTTAATAGCTATTGTACCTGGTTAAAATAATTACAAAGTTGCCTGTAAAATAAATATTAATCCTAAAATAGCTATAATATAATTATAATTTATATTGTAGCTATATTAGGATTTATTTTACAGGTAAGTATTTAGCTTTAAATAGGAATCATTTATTTAATAAGAGTTAATTTATTTCGTTAGATTTAAATTATATTTAACTTAGGGGGGTGTTAGTGTTAGGGTTAGACTTAGCTTTAGGGGTTAATCCATTTATTAGAATAGTGGTGAGCTCCGATCGGAAGATTAGGGGTTAATAATTGAAGTTAGGTGTCGGCGATGTTAGGGAGGGCAGATTAGGGGTTAATACTATTTATGATAGGGTTAGTGAGGCGGATTAGGGGTTAATAACTTTATTATAGTAGCGCTCAGGTCATCTCGGCAGATTAGGGGTTAATAAGTGTAGGCAGGTGTCGGCGACGTTGAGGGGGGCAGATTAGGGGTTAATAAATATAATATAGGGGTCGGCGGTGTTAGGGCAGCAGATTAGGGGTACATAGGGATAACGTAGGTTGCGGCGATTTACGGAGCGGCAGATTAGGGGTTAAAAAAAATATGCAGGGGTCAGCGATAGCGGGGTCGGCAGATTAGGGGTTAATAAGTGTAAGGTTAGGGGTGTTTAGACTTGGGGTACATGTTAGAGTGTTAGGTGCAGACGTAGGAAGTGTTTCCCCATAGGAAACAATGGGGCTGCGTTAGGAGCTGAACGCTGCTTTTTTGCAGGTGTTAGGTTTTTTTTCAGCTCAAACAGCCCCATTGTTTCCTATGGGAGAATCGTGCACGAGCACGTTTTTGAGGCCGGCCGCGTCCGTAAGCAACTCTGGTATCGAGAGTTGCATTTGCGGTAAAAATGCTCTACGCTCCTTTTTTGGAGCCTAACGCAGCATTTGATTAAACTCTCGATACCAGAGTTAATTTTATGGTGCGGCCAGAAAAAAGCCCGCGGAGCGTTAACAGCCCTTTTACCGCCGAACTCCAAATCTAGGCCATAGTTTGTGAATAAGTTTATTGTGTGGGACGGTGTCAAATGCTTTGCTGAAATCTAGATATGCTACATCAACTGCTCCTCCCTTGTCTAATACTTTTGTTACATAATCAAAGAAGTCAATTAGATTAGTCTGACATGATCTCCCTGAAGTAAAACCATGCTGATTTTGGTCCTCTAAATTGTTTGTCTTTATGTAAGTCATAATTCTTTCTTTTAAGAGGCTTTCCATTAATTTCCCTACTACTGAAGTTAAACTAACTGGCCTGTAGTTGCCAGATTCTTCTCTACTGCCCTTTTTATGAAGGGGTATTACATTTGCTATTCTCCAATCATCTGGGACAGCTCCTGTTAATAGTGACTGATTAAACAGATCAGTTAATGGGACAGTTAGCACTGATCGAAGTTCTTTTAAAACCCTTGGATGAATATTATCAGGACCCACTGCCTTTGTAACATTTATTTTTGATAATGCTAACAAAACCTCATCCTCTGTAAAAAGATTACTGTTAAGCTTGTTTCTATTTTGCGTAGCATCCCTTAATGTAGACATTGTATCTTCACAATCTTTAGTGAAAACAGAACAGAAGTAATCATTGAGACAGTCTGCAATCTGCTTATCTCCTTCTATTATTCTACCATCAACTGATTTCAATTTTACTATTCCTACCTTATTTTTTCTTCTTTCACTGATATATCTAAAGAATGTTTTGTCCCCATGTTTTACTGACTGTGCTATCTTCTCTTCTGCATGAGCTTTAACCTTCCTAATTAACTGCTTAGTCTTTTTTTGTTGGAGTCTCCATATTTTCATATCATCATCTGCTTGTGTGTGTCTGTAATTTTTATAAGCTATCTTTTTTGTCTTTACAGTATGTGCTACTTCTTTGGAAAACCAAATTGGTTTCCGCTTTCTTTTACTTTTACAGACATGTCTAATACAGTGTGCGGTTGCATCTAAAATGGCACCTTTCACAAATTCCCACTGTTCTTGAACCCCTGTAATAAGAGTTTTCCCCTTTAAATAGTTCTTTAGGTATTCTCCCATTAATGAAAAATCTGCCGTCCTAAAGTCTAAAACTTTTGTTTTAGTCTGGGTGGACAGTTCCTGAACATGAATACTAAACCAAACAGATTGATGATCACTGGATCCTAAGTTCTCACCTACAGACACATCTGAAACTGTATCACTGTTTGTAAGTATTAGATCTAATATAGCTTCCTTACGAGTTGGTTCCTTGACTAATTGTTCAAGTGATTCCCCTAGCAGAGATTCAAGAATATACCTGCTTCTAGCCGATCTAGCAGAAGGAATCTTCCAGTCTATATCTGGCAAATTAAAGTCCCCCAGTACTATAACCTTACCCTTCATGGTCATTTTGGTTATTTCATCTAATAACAGATTGTCCAGTTTTTCATCCTGCAATGGAGGCCTATATACAACCCCTATTCTAAAAACATTTTTATCTCCAATTTCCAAAGTCACCCAAATACTTTCCACCTCATCATTTGTTCCTACAATTTCAGTAACCTTTATATTTTCATTTACATACAAAGCAACTCCTCCACCTTTCTTTCCTACTCTGTTCTTTTTAAATAACCTGTATCCAGGTATGACTATGTCCCAGTCATGAAAATCATTGTACCATGTTTCTGTTATAGCTACTAAATCCAAGTTGTCCCTAATCATTATTGAAATGAGTTCAGGTAATTTATTTCCTAAGCTGCGAGCATTTGTGCTCATGGCACGAAGAATTTTTCTACTAGAATTTCTAGAATTGTTACTTGGACTAACAGTTTTGGCATGCTGTGGGGGGCAGGTGGATATATTAATGCTACCCCCCCTTTATTAGTTTAAATGATTTCTAATAAAGTATTTGAACTCCTCTCCCAGATACTCTGTTCCTTTAGCATCCAAATGCAAGCCATCTCTCCTAAATAACCTAGTATCTTTCCAAACAGAGCTATAATGGCCAATAAAACCAAATCCTCGTTCCCTGCACCACTTATCTAACCAAGAATTAAATGTTGTTATCCGCTCCATCTTTCCTGCTTCCTGGCCATACACAGGTAAAATAGCAGAAAATGATAGAGTTGATGCCACAGTCTCTAAATGATTACCTAGGACACAAAACTCTTTCTGAACAGCAGCAACATGATTACTAGCCAGATCATTTGTTCCTAAATGTACAATCACATCTAACTCACTTCCCTTTCCTGCTGCCTTAACAATTCTCAAAATACGATTCTTATCCCTGTGAGCAGTAGCTCCTGGAAGACATCTAACCTCCCTTGTTTCTCCTTTACTTTCACCTAAATACACATTCCTCAAAATAGAGTCACCCACTAACAGTCTTTTTCTCAAAAACACATCTGCAGTTCTTTCCTGTGTTATGTTACCTGGAGAATCAGGTGCCAATAGATTTAAATTACCTGTTACAGCTTCAGAGGGCTCAGAAACAGCAATCTCCTCATCACAAGTATATTCGGCAAGAGCAGCATAGGAGTTTTGCAATGGCAGAGGTTGTGGGCAATGCTTCTGGTCTACTGTTCTAATTCTTCCAGAGCCTACAGTGATCCATCTGCCTCTCCTTGCTGATCTCTGGGGAAGAGGGGCTTCTTTCTGAGGCAGCTTTGTAGAGGTAACAGGTATGTTACTTACCTTAGCTTGAAGTTTAGCTATTTCCTCCCTTAACAGGGAAAACTGCTTACAAACAGGACAGCCCCTAAATCTCCAAAAAGTAGAACGATTAAAAAGTGCAAAACACCCATTGCACTGTATATGAGACATTTTAAACTATGCAACACTTTAACAATAAGAAAAATATAAGTATTATTTACTACTGAATAAGCCTGAATAACCCTGAATAACTCCTGAAATAACTCAAATATCCTTATGTATTTAATCCTTTTTTAGTTTGATCTCTTTGCTAAGAAGCAGAGCTAAATGTTTAGCAGAGCTAAACAGATCTCTTTAAATACCCTCAGAAAGATATCTACTATTCACTACCTGCGGTTGAGTAATTATCGTCATGTTTTCACTGAGGCATTGCTATTAAATGTACTCACTGGTCAAAGGTGGCAGCCCACTCTGGGGTCATCTTTAGCCCAAGGCCAGAGGGGAACCATATCTTTTTTTAACAGACGGAAAAACATTTATCTTTGTAGAAGCAGGTTCAAATGTTAGGAACAGATGTGCAGAGGTGTCAGGTTTTGGGGTTAGAGATGTTTGGTGTCTACGTGAGTTTTTCCTTCTAGGCATAATTAAACTGGTTCAATGTATTAAGAATAAAGGTAAAGGGTTTATTGAACAGAATAATTAGCAATGCAGATAAATGCAGACTGAAGGTAAGGCAAAGTCTCTGTTCAGACAAGCATACAAGGTTGGTAACAGCTCAGACAGTCTCAAAGCAGGCAGGTAGTAGACAAAGGTAATCAGTATACTTGAGTATGCTGCATCAAGGAGTGCTAAACACCACAGCTTTTAGGACAAGTGTTAGTAGAGCAGCCAAGTTAACACTTGCAGTGCTGTAGTCAGGATACAATAGGCAGGCAGGAAATGTAGACATTTTACAATCAGGATACTTGAGTATGCTACAACAAGGAGTGCTGAACACCACAGCTTCCAGGACAAGTGTTAATAGAGCAACCAAGGTTAACTCTGCAGAGACAGGCAGAGAGCATAGATATGCTTTAGACAGATAACTCTGCAATAACTGGCAGCGTACATAGATATGCCGTAGACAGACAACTCTGCAATGGCAGGAAGTATATTTAAATTTGGTGTAGACAGGTAACTCTGCAAAAGCAGGCAGGGAAAATAGATATGCTGTAGACAGGTAACTCTGTAATAGCAGGCAATAAATGTAGATATGCTGTAGACCGGTAACTCTGCAATAGCAGAAAGAGAACGTAGATATACTATAGACAGGTAACTCTGCAATAGCAGCCATGGAATGTAGCTATGCTGTAGACAGGTAACTCTGCAGTAGAAGGCAGGGAATGTAAATATGCTCTAGAAAGGTAACTGCGATAACAGGCAGGAAACATAGATATAAATAACAGTAGATTGGCTGAATACATAGTAAATTTCCACGGGGGGGGGGGGGGTCTTGTAAAGGAAATATATCTGAACTGACCCCAATGGTTGTGTATAGGCATCAATAATTTAATTTTATTAGGACAACTCAACCCTAGATTGGGATGACCGAAGAAGAAACACCTCTAAACACAAATAAACTTAATTGTGATATATTAGACTAGGTGATATTATTTTTAGAAATCTGCTAATAGATATAAAATTACACCTTTTCCACCAACACTGAATCGGCTAGGGGTAGCATAGCTTGCTTACCCAGGTAATACATTTTTAAAAAGTAAATATTTGGATATGTCTAAAATCCCTAACGCTCAGAGACCAACGTAGCAATTATAGAAGAATAAAGCTAAGTTGACTATTATTATCGTTTAAACAAGCATAGTGGAGCAAATTAAAAAAGTAACAAACTCCCCCTAAGGGAATGTAGCTATACTGTAAACAGGTAACTCTGCAATAGCAGACAAGGAACGTAGATATTCTGTAAACAGGTAACTCTGCAGTAACAGGCAGATAATATAGATATGCTTTAGACAGGTAACTCTGCAATAGTAGGCAGGGTACGTAGATATGCTGTAGACAGGCAACTCTGCAATAGCAGGCAGGTAATGTAGATATGCTGTACACAGGTAACTCTGCAGTAGCAGGCAGGGAATGTAGATATGCTGTAGACAGGTAACTGTAGTAGCAGGCAAGGAATGTAGATATGCTCTAGAAAGGTAACTGCAATAACAGGCAGGAAACACAGATATGCTGTAGACAGGTAACTCTGCAATACCAAGCAGGGGATGTAGATATGCTTTAGATAGGTAACTCTGCAAATAACGGGCAGGGAATGTAGATATGCTGTAGAAAGGTAACTCTGTAGTAGCAGGCAGGAAACGTAGATATGCTGTAGACAGGTAACTCTGCAATAGCAGGCAGGGAATGTAGATATGCTGTAGACAGGTAACTCTGCAATAGCAGGCAGGGAATGTAGATATACTGTAGACAAATAACTCTGCAATAGCAGGCAGGGTACATAGATTTGCTGTAGACAGGTAACTGCAATATCAGGCAGGTAATGTAGATATGCTTTAAACATGTAACTTCTGCAATAGCAGGCAACTCTGCAATACAGTAATATCTATGCTGTACAGTAATATCTATGGTACAGTAATATCTATGCTGTAGACAGGTAACTGCAATAACTGTAACTTCTGCAATAGCAGGCAACTCTGCAATAACAGGCAGGGAATGTAGATATGGCGTAGACAGGTAACTCTGCAATAGCAGGCATTTAATGTAGCTATGCTATAGACATGTAACTTCTGCAATAGCAGGCAAAGAACATAGATATGCTGTAGACAGGTAACTGCAATAACAGGCAGGAAACATAAATATGCTGTAGACAGGTAACTCTGCATTAGCAGGCAAGGAATATAAATATGCTGTAGACAGGTAACACTGCAATAGCAGGCAAGGAGTGTAGATATGTTGTAGACAGGTAACTCTTCAATAGCAGGCAGGAAACATAAATATGCTGTAGACAGGTAACTCTGCATTAGCAGGCAGGGAATATAAATATGCTGTAGACAGGTAACTCTGCAATAGCAGGCAAGGAATGTAGATATGCTGTAGACAGATAACTCTTCAATAGCAGGCAGGTAATGTAGATATGCTGTAGACAGGTAACTCTGCAGTAGCAGGCAGGGAATGTAGATATGCTGTAGACAGTTAACTCTGTAGTAGCAGGCAAGGAATGTAGATATGCTCTAGAAAGGTAACTGCAATAACAGGCAGGAAACATAGATATGCTGTAGACAGGTAACTCTGCAATAACAAGCAGGGAATGAAGATATACTGTAGATAGGTAACTCTGCAATAACATGCAGGGAATGTAGATATGCTGTAGAAAGGTAACTCTGTAGTAGCAGGCAGGAAACATAGATATGCTGTAAACAGGTAACTCTGCAATAGCAGGCAGGGAATGTAGATATGCTGTAGACAGGTAACTGCCTTAGCAGGCAGGGAATGTAGATATGCTGTAGACAAGTAACTCTGCAATAGCAGGCAGGGTACGTAGATTTGCTGTAGACAGGTAACTGCAACAGCAGGCAGGTAATGTAGATATGCTGTAAACATGTAACTTCTGCAATAGCAGGCAACTCTGCAATACAGTAATATCTATGCTGTACAGTAATATCTATGCTACAGTAATATCTATGCTGTAGACAGGTAACTGCAATAACAGGCAGGGAACATAAATATGCTGTAGGTAGGTAACTCTGCAATAATAGTCAGGGAACATAAATAAGTTGTAGACAGGTAACTCTACAATAACAGGAAGGGAATGTAGATATGCTACAGACAGGCAACTCTGCAATAACAGGTAAGAAACAAGCAAAAGTACCTAGGACAGTCCTTAGGGATTATCAGGTAACCTTCCAGGGTCAGATGCCAGGAAATCAGTCCAGAAACAATGGCAAGGGAATTATCCAGTAGAGAAGCGTCAAACAAAGCAGTAGTCAGTCACCAGAAAATTCAACAGATATGCAGACTAGGAATCTGGAACAGAGGCTCAGACAGAGTATAACTCTTAATGTCAAGGCCAAGAACTCACAGCAATCCTGCCTCATAAAGCATAGTGCTGATTACATGATTACCTACAGCTGGCAGGCAGGTGGATCCAGAGAGCCACCAGATGCAGGTAACAGAATCCCAAAAACCTCAGCCTGTGAACAAGTTATCTGGTGGCAAAGAGGTGGGAAACAATTGTAGCAGATGTAGAACCAGGTCCCAGGTTCAAGTCCAGGCTGGATCATGACAAACATAAAGTATAAGTGTGTTACTGTAAAGGCTATATTGTATATATACATACATATCTAAATATGTCTATGTATGCACATATATATGTATAAATGTGTATACATATACATATCTAAATATGTCTATGTATGCACATAAATATGTATAGATGTGTGCACATATGTATTTATGTGTTCTACTGTATGTATACTTTACATATTTCACATTCCAATGTTTTTCACATACAGGATTATGGAATTTTTATTGTAAATATATATTTCTATTTATATCTGTATATACTTCTACTAGTATATCTATTCCTATAGATATAAAGATATAGACATCTATTTTACATTAACATTATCAGATACGGTATATACTGTATAGAAATATATATTTAATAATAAAAATAAAAAAAATTTCTAGGTGAAGAACATAGATATGTAAAATATGTGTTTCGTGCTCTGTGTTTTTTTATTTAGGTCTAACGTGGTGTCAGGTTAGCACACATGAAGAACTGATAACCTCAATGCGTGTTATAAAATTATTAAATATAAAATATTTAAAAAAATAATAATTATTAAAAATGATTATACATACTGTAAAAAATCTAAATAATATATATATATATATATATATATATATATATATATATATATATATATATATATATATATATATATATAAAGCAAAGTCCTGTGAAGGAATGCACACCATATATTTAGTAGCAGCTGCCAGTGTGCAATGTCAAAACAGTATGTACTATGCAAAAAAGGCAGCACTCACTGGTCATTTGTAAGTAAAAGTTTGCTTTTAATAATATAAAAAGTTAAAATCTTGGGAAAAACATGTTTTTCCCAAGATTTTAACTTTTTGTATTATTAAAAGCTAAATTTTACTTACTAATGACCAGTGAGTGCTGCCTTTTTTGCATAATATATATATATATATATATATATATTACAGTATGTATAATCATTTTTAATATTTTATATTTAATAATTCAATAACGTGCATTAAGGTTAGCAATTCTTTATGCGTGCTAACCCGCCACCACGTTAGACCTAAATTGCTAAACAAGAAGGGTATTACGTATATTTTACATCCCTATGTTCTTTACATAGAAATTTTAATTTTTTTATTATTAAATATATATTTCGGGGGGCGTGTCTGGGCAGCACCATGCTAAGGCGCAATATCAGGTGCTCCAAGAGTGAATCTGATAACCCGCTGATTATCTCAAATAATAGACAGTATCCTACCTAGAAAAGCAAATATATTTGTTTATAAATGTCTGTTGCCCTTCAGTTTGCTGTGCGTATGACCCTTGGACCCTGATCCAGACCTCTGCGGTGGGGGACCATAAACTCGGCCTCAGTTCCCCCCGGTAAGCCGGGTTAAACCGTGAAAATATCATTGCAACAGAGAGATAATTTTATCATGGAGGACTACAACGGTGAAGTGCATGTATGTATCATGACAGCTCCTACTATCATCAAATTAATATCTGATGAATATCAGCCTCTAACTATTTTATCTAGTTTATTTTGAAATTGAAGACTATCCTAAGATCTTAGTCCCTCTCCTCTAAGAGCCATTAGACTCTCTGGCACTTGCAGACCTAGGGGCCGAATTATCCGAATGGAGCTTGATGCACTGCTCCCCCATAACTTGTCTGCCTGCTCTAAAGCTGCGGACATCAATCTGTCTAGCGGCCCCCTGCTAAAACTGCTTGTGTAATGATAAATGCAAAGTCCAAGAAGCAGCCGCACCATATAAATAATCCTTTATTAGGTTAGTACAAAAGCATAAAAATGCAACGTTTCGAACCACACAGGTTCTTAGTCATGCATATATAAAAGCCTACTGAGCTCAGCCTTATATTGTATCAAAAAACTCCCCCCTATGACATCATCAATGTAACAAGGTGAATGCTAATTAATGTTGAATTACCTGCACCAATAGCAGCAATATAAACATGTGTTAAGTACAAACAGTAGTCTTATACCAGACATTTCTTGCATTACTGAATCATTTCATACATTTTATAGAAACTCAATTATCAAAACATGAACTGTATCAGTATATATATCCAGAGTCATTAGTATACAGGGTTATAAAAATAATAAATATTAATATAAACTAGAATAAACAAAAAATCACTACAAGGCTATCTATAGAAAAACTGAGAGATCCCAATCTATGTTCATTCCTTGTGGTATTCTGGTCTCTAAATGCTAGATCCAGAATGCTTCGCTCTGCTTGAGCTTTTTAACCCTGTCACCCCCTCGTCTATCAATTAGTACATGCTCAATAATCTGATATCTAAGTTGGCTCACTGTGTGTCCTGCCTCTTTAAAATGGCATGCAACAGGTGATTTGATGCAGGAGGTTCTAATATTCTACTTGTGTTCCGTGATTCTATCACGGACACGTCTGGTCGTTTCGCCTACGTAAAATCGTGCACACGGACATTTTAGAATATAAATTGCAAAATTTGTGTTGCATGTAAGAAAACCATTGATAGCAAATTTCTTGCCTGTACGGGGATGATAAAAGTTAGAACCTTTTATTAGGTTATTACAATTACTACATCCCAAACAGGGAAAACATCCATTTTTGTTGGGACCTATCAATTTCTGTCTGCTTCTTTTTTTGGGGTCCAAATCAGATTTAATCTATTGGTCCCTTATATTTTTAGGCCTCCTAAAGGCAATCATGGGGTGTTTTGAAAATTCCACTACCTCTGGATTACTGTGTTTCATGATGTTCCAATGTTTATGAATTATATGTGAAATTTTGTTACTTTGTCTATTAAATTGAGTAACAAAAACAATCCTGTCTTTGTTTGCTTTTTCTTTCTTATTAGGCAAGGTTTCAGACATCTGTGTAATATCTTCTTTTTCTTTCTCAATTAGATCATCAGGATATCCTCTAGCTCTAAACAAATTAGACATTTCTTCCAATCTTTTGCTGACTATACTTTTATCAGTAACAATCCTCTTCACTCTTAGGAGTTGACTCATGGTTAGTGAGTTTTTTTAAGGCTCTGGGGTGGGCACTATAATAGTGTAGTAAATTGTTGCGATCAATTCCCTTCCTATAGAGGTCTGTTTGAAGATTGCCATTAGTTTTGTACACAGTAGTGTCTAAAAAATTAATCCTTTCTTCACTATATTCTATAGTGAATTTGATATGTTTAGTAGCATGATTGAGGGAAGAAACAAAATCCAATAGGGTCCCAACGTCGCCCATCCATATGCCACATATATCATCTATATAACGCCACCAGGTGGCGCCATATAGAATAAATCATGGATTTTCATAAATATAATGTTCTTCAAAAATATTCATGAATATATTGGCATATGTAGGGGCGACGTTGGAACCCATAGCTGTACCTTGCAATTGCAAAAAATATTGGTCCTGAAACAGGAAAAAATTACAGTACAGAATGATCTGTAGTTTCAAAATAAATTCAATTTCTGAGTCACCATATGTCTTTGATTGTGTCAACACAAATTTAATTGCATCCATGCCGCTAGTGTGTGGGATGAACGTATACAAACTTGATACGTCTAAACTGAAAATCCAACATTTGCAGTTTACCTAGAAAATCATTAGTGTCTTTAACAAAAGAATTTGATTTTTCAACAAATGGTCTTAAAATTTTATCCAGGTAAATGGCAATGTTGTAAAAAATAGACCCCATCCCCGAGACAATAGGTCTCCCAGGTGGCTCTTTTGCATTTTTGTGCACCTTCGGCAAGGTGTAAAAAATTGGAGTTCTGGAGTGAGTAACAGTAAGAAATTTAGCCGTTTCATTAGTAATAAGATCTCTCTTTACAGCTTGAAAAATGCATACATCTATCTCACATTGTATCTTGGGCAATGGGTTATTATTGATAGGTAAATATACCTCTCTATTGACTAATTGTAGCTCAATTTCTTTAACATAGTAATCCTTGTCCAAGATCACAATGGCTCCACCCTTGTCAGCCTCTTTGAGAAGGATGTTATTATTATTATTCAATGATTTAATAGCCAATTTATTACATGTGGTAAAATTCTTACTAGTGACATTTTTGTTCTGCTTATTTTTATTTTTACGCAAATTTTCAATGTCATGACACACTAGTTTAGAAAATACATCAATGCTAGGATCGTATTGAACAGGAACAAAATCACTTTTGTTTCTTATGCCCACTTTCTTTATAGACAGATTATTAGTAATGTTAGAAGCCACAGCACCCACAGTTCCACTCTTATAAACACTATTAGAAAACTCATTCATCCTTTTGGAAAAAAATGATTTTAGTTTGAGCGTTCTAAAGAATTTAAAAAATTCCTGTTGCAGGTTAAAGAAATTGCAATCTGTCTCTGGGCAAAAGGATAGTCCCTTTACTAGGACGTTAGTCTCTTCATTAGACAGGCCATGTTTAGAAATATTTACCACTAGTTCTTTTTCTGGTTCTGGTGGCGTCTGGATCTGGTCTCCCGTCTGGCACCTCCTGCTGTCGGTGTCCCGTTTTTTCCAATGTTGTTTCCCCCCTCTCCTGAGAGGGTGTCGGGCTCTGAGTCCCCTGCCGATGATCCTGTAGTGCTATCAGATGTGGCCCCATTCTTTGTAGGGCGTCGATTTCTCCTGTGGTTCCAACCGGAAATGCCTTGTCTCTGACTTTCGGTGTTGTCGGTGCGCCACTGGTATACTTCCCCCAGCGCATAATCTTGCTCGTCTCTCTGGAACTTGGAGCGCTTGCGGTCCTGGATCACCAGCTTCAGATCTGCAGTGTTTTTATTCACCTCCTTTAGAAACTTATCCATAGCCTCCACAGACATGTTTGTCCAAAGTTCGCTCTCCATCCGTGACAGGTCTGTATCAATTTGTGCCAGTTCTTTCTGTAGATATTCTACTGTGAGCACAATGATGTCAAATGAGCATTTATTAAGGATGAACTTGAACTTTTCACAATATTCCTTGTTGTTACACATAAGGGTTGGTCTAGTGTGCATCCTGAGGCCTCTGGGAATCCTGGCCACTCTGTGGTATTCAGATAGAGTGGATGAATGCAATTCATAAGCAGTGTGTTTCTTTGTTAGTTTTTCATAATCTTTACTCACTGTCATGGTTGGAGAAGTTTTGAGAAAGTCTCTGGTTCCACGAGCCAACGTCGTAATACGGGCTGCATCCATATCAGAGTAGCAAAAACTTTCTTTTGTGACAAACCATCCTGTAATTCCATTTTCAGATAGACACTGTGCACGAACAGAGTGTGTTCAATATACAAAAAGCCAAAATAGTTCAGCACCAGTATCAGGAATGTGTTTGCTGCAGGGTTCACACTCAAAAACCCTCAAAACAATGTAAAGTCCAAGAAGCAGCCACACCATATAAATAATCCTTTATTAGATTAGTACAAAAGCATAAAAATGCAACGTTTCGAACCACACAGGTTCTTAGTCATGCATATATAAAAGCCTACTGAGCTCAGCCTTATATTCTATCAAAAAACTCCTCCCCTATGACATCATCAAGGTAACACAGGTGAATGCTAATTAATGTTGAATTACCTGCACCAATAGCAGCAATATAAACATGTGTTAAGTACAAACAGTAATCTTATACCAGACATTTCTTGCATTACTGAATCATTTTATACATTTTATAGAAAATCAATTATCAAAACATGAACTGTATCAGTATATATATCCAGAGTCATTAGTATACAGGGTTATAAAAATAATAAATATAAATAAATGCAAACTAGAATAAACAAAAAATCACTACAAGGTTATTTATAGAAAAACTGAGAGATCCCAATCTATGTTCATTCCTTGTGGCATTCTGGTCTCTAAATGATAGATCCAGAATGCTTCTCTCTGCTTGAGCTTTTTAACCCTGTCCCCCCCTCGTCTATCAATTTGTACATGCTCAATAATCTGATTTCTAAGTTGGCTCACTGTGTGAGGTTCTAATATTCTACTTGTGTTCCGTGATTCTATCACAAACAAGTCTGGTCATTTTGCCTACATAAAATTGCGCACATGGACATTTTAGAATATAAATTGCAAAATTTGTGTTGCATGTAAGAAAACCATTGATAGCAAATTTCTTGCCTGTACGGGGATGATAAAAGTTAGAACATTTTATTAGGTTATTACAATTACTACATCCCAAACAGGGAAAACATCCATTTTTGTTGGGACCTATCAATGTCTGTCTGCTTCTTTTTTTGGGGCCCAAATCAGATTTAATCAATTGGTCCCTAATATTTTTAGGCCTCCTAAAGGCAATCATGGGGGTTTTTGAAAATTCCACTACCTCTGGATTACTGTGTTTCATGATGTTCCAATGTTTATGAATTATATGTGAAATTTTGTTACTTTGTCTGTTAAATTCAGTAACAAAACAATCCTGTCTTTGTTTGCTTTTTCTTTCTTATTAGGCAAGGTTTCAGACATCTGTGTAATATCTTCTTTTTCTTTCTCAATTAGATCATCAGTATATCCTCTAGCTCTAAACAAATTAGACAATTCTTCCAATCTTTTGCTGACTATACTTTTATCAGTAACAATCCTCTTCACTCTTAGGAGTTGACTCATGGTTAGTGAGTTTTTTAAGGCTCTGGGGTGAGCACTATCATAGTGTAGTAAATTGTTGCAATCAATTCCCTTCCTATAGCGGTCTGTTTGAAGATTGCCATTAGTTTTGTACACAGTAGTGTCTAAAAAATTAATCCTTTCTTCACTATACTCTATAGTGAATTTGATATGTTTAGTAGCATGATTATGGGAAGAAACAAAATCCAATAGGGTGCCAACGTCACCCATCCATATGCCAAATATATGTCACAAAATAAAGTTTTTGCCTACTTTGATATGGATGCAGCCCGTATTTCGATGTTGGCTCGTGAAACCAGAGACTTTCTCAAAACTTCTCCAACCATTACAGTGAGTAAAGACAAAGAAAACTTGTTAGTGGTTTATATATGTATATGTACATGTTGTCAATTATGAATTTCTCTCATTTATGCATTTGTTTGTAATATTGTGTATACACATTGATGTTTTTAATATATCATGATTTTGTATCTATACATTGATCAATTGTAATGTGTTGTGAACACCTGTTGATGTTAATGCTTATGACCTTTTTAGCATGTACTCCAAGCCACACCCCTCTCAGGTGTTTCTCATTTTTTTAACCAATTTGATTTGATTGTTTGGCATATATAGCAAGTATTTTATACATATTTTATTAAGCCTGATGAAACAGCCTTGTCTTGCTGAGAAATGCATTGCTAATTTTTTTTATCATTTTATTAAAGTAAGTTATTACTTACCACTTGCTGCCCGTCTTTCTATTTTTAATTCCTAAAATTCTGTTTTTTTTTGGACCATTGAGAGTTCCTGATCGGCTGGAGTTTTAAGTCTACTAGGTGACCATATTGATCCCAGCTTGCCTCTACAGCACCAAGGGAGGTGCTCTACCAAATGTGAGTGGATATAATACATACTTACCATATATTCTGTTCCAACAGTACTAGGCCATATAGGCACCCTCTTGTGCTTTGTAACACGCTCTACAGGTCACTACACCTTGATCAGAGATCAGTCTTCTGGGTGACTGTCAATTGATCCCAGACTGCTCCTTCTATACCATTAGGGGTGTAAGACCAAATGTGAGTGAAACCATCACCTGTATTTTGACCTCTATTTCCCTACAATATTGGGCCATGTGGCGCTTCTGTTCTTTTCTTTTCTTGTCCAAAAGTGACCTAATACCTGTTAAGAGGAACACATACTAGAAAAAAAGAGGTTACAATTTAATAAGTCCAATTTCATTGTTGGTATATAGATTATTTACTATTAAGGTTAATGTTTTGGCATATATATATATCTCCTTAACAAGATATTGTTTCATTTTGTGTTTCGCTGTAATATAGTGTCTACAAGCTCTGCACATAAACCAAAGACACAATTTTTAGATCAGTGGCTTCTGCGTTACTCTGACCTGAACTTTTTTTATTTCTAATATATTTGTGTAAGGATATGTATTCTTCAATGTCATTTCTAAAAACCTCAATAAAAATTATGAAAATAATACAGTTGCAAGAAAAAGTATGTGAACCCTTTGGAATGATATGGATTTCTGCACAAATTGGTAATAAAATGTGATCTGATCATCATCTAAGTCACAACAATAGACAATCACAGTCTGCTTAAACTAATAACACAAAAAGAATGAAATGTTGCCATGTTTTTATTGAACACACTATGTAAACATTCACAGTGCAGGTGGAAAAAGTATGTGAACCCTTGGATTTAATAACTGGTTGAACCTCCTTTGGCAGCAATAACTTCAACCAAACGTTTCCTGTAGTTGCAGATCAGATGTGCACAACGGTCAGGAGTAATTCTTGACCATTCCTCTTTACAGAACTGTTTCAGTTCAGCAATAATCTTGGGATGTCTGGTGTGAATCACTTTCTTGAGGTCATGCCACAGCATCTCAATCGGGTTGAGGTCAGGACTCTGACTGGGCCACTTCAGAAGGCGTATTTTCTTCTGTTTAAGCCATTCTGTTGTTGATTTACTTCTATGCTTTGGGTCATTGTCCTGTTGCAACACTCATCTTCTGTTGAGCCTCAGCTGGTAGACAGATGGCCTTAAGTTCTCCTGCAAAATGTCTTGATAAACTTGGGAATTCATTTTTCCTTCGATGATAGCAATCCGTCCAGGCCCTGATGCAGCAAAGCAGCCTCAAACCATGATGCCCCCACCACCATACTTCACAGTTGGGATGAGGTTTTGATGTTGGTGTGCTGTGCCTCTTTTTCACCACACATAGTGTTGTGTGTTTCTTCCAAACAACTCAACTTGTGCTTCGGAAAGAGAGCGGCAGGCACTACAAAAACCAAGCGGGCTCACACTAAAGTTTGAAAAATCAAAAAAAACTTTAATGTAAGTTATCTCAAAAGTATACAGATAAGGCAGGACACAAGTACAGGGGGGTGAAAAAAGTGTGACAAGGAAGGCCTGACGCGTTTCGCGCCCCCTAGTGGCGCTTAATCATAGGCTCATGCCTATGATTAAGCGCCACTAGGGGGCGCGAAACGCGTCAGGCCTTCCTTGTCACACTTTTTTCACCCCCCTGTACTTGTGTCCTGCCTTATCTGTATACTTTTGAGATAACTTACATTAAAGTTTTTTTTGATTTTTTAAACTTTAGTGTGAGCCCGCTTGGTTTTTGTAGTGCCTGCCGCTCTCTTTCCTAATTATACCTTTGGGCGATCCTGAGTCATATCGCTGGCTACGGCACTCTCTCAGCCTTTCTCATTGGAGGACTTGGTGTGACTTTCGTATTTGCCGGTTCCGGTTCCGGATGCAGCTACACCGCGCTCACCTTGGTTTCAGCGTGTAGCAATTCAACTTGTGCTTCATCTGCCCACAGAATATTTTGCCAGTACTGCTGTGGAACATCCAGGTGCTCTTGTGCAAACTGTAAACGTGCAGCAATGTTTTGTTTGGACAGCAGTGGCTTCCTCTGTGGTATCCTCCCATGAAATCCACTCTTGTTTAGTGTTTTACGTATTGTAGATTTGCTAACAGGGATGTTAGCATTTGCCGGTGACTTTTGTAAGTCTTTAGCTGACACTCTAGGATTCTTCTTCACCTCATTGAGCAGTCTGCGCTGTGCTCTTGCAGTCATCTTTACAGGACGGCCACTTCTAGGGAGAGTAGCAGCAGTGCTGAACTTTCTCCATTTATAGACAATTTGTCTTACCGTGGACTGATGAACAGCAAGGCTTTTGGAGATACTTTTATAACCCTTTCCAGCTTTATGCAAGTCAACAATTCTTAATCGTAGGTCTTCTGAGAGCTCTTTTGTGCGAGGCATCATTCACATTAGGCAATGCTTCTTGTGAAAAGCAAACCCAGAACTGGTGTGTGTTTTTAATAGGGCAGGGCAGCTGTAACCAACACCTCCAATCTCATCTCATTGATTGGACTCCAGTTGGCTGACATCTCACTCCAATTAGCTCTTGGAGATGTCATTAGTCTAGGGGTTCACTTACTTTTTCCACCTGCACTGTGAATGTTTACATGGTGTGTTCAATAAAAACATGGCAACATTTCATTCTTTGTGTGTTATTAGTTTAAGCAGACTGTGATTGTCTATTATTGTGACTTAGATGATGATCAGATCACATTTTATGACCAATTTGTGCAGAAATCCATATCATTCCAAAGGGTTCACATACTTTTTCTTTCAACTGTATATATATATATTTCTATGTAAAATAGATATTGATACCTAAATTCCTATAGGAATAGATATAGAGGTATAGGTATATACAAATATATAGAAATATGTATTTACATTAAAAGTAGCATTGTCCTGTATGTGAAGAACATTGGAATGTGAAATATTCATAATTCCTGTTGGGTTAGTAAATGAGCGATAGGTGTTAGTTTTTTTTCTTCTGTGCTCTTCATTGACATCTATGGGGAGAATACTTTAACGTGGTTGGGATATCGCAAAGTCTTTTGCTTAGCGCACTTTGGGTTTCACTTTCGCACAAACAATTTGGTTTTAACTTGTAATATGCACACTACCCGACGTGTGCAAAAAGATTAATTCTAGCGAAGTTTACACTCAGTGCTAAATAGCGCAACACTTGTAATCTGGCCCATAATAAGCCAGTGCACATTAAATCCTCTGAAATGAAAGTAAAATATATTGCACATTAATGAAGAGGCATATAACATATAAACCGTAACACATAGTAAATGTGGCTCAAGTTTGTGTGTAACCTGTTATGTCCCCTGGCTATGCTATACACAATGTAATGCATCTACTAATAGCCTGCGGGCTATGTGAGTGTGTTATACTTTCCTGTACAGCACCCCTTCTACCTTGTGTTTACCAGCTTCAAAGAAAACTGCTCACATTTGAAAAGCCCATCCAGTGCTGTACAAGCAGCAGCAGAGGATTCTTTAGAGGAGTACGACGACAACCCAACAGGAAAAGGCTAAGGGACAAATCCTGTGACACCTGTGGCAGGCTTGTGACTAAATTCCATAGGGAAATATAGTGTCACTACCCAGTACTCCATACATCCCCCCTGTCCAGGGGATAACAGGTCTCACATAGGTCTGAGAACCCCTTTCAACGTAGAATCTGGAGCACCTCAATTCTTCACCTATTCCTGTACATGCAAACACCAGACTGGGATACCAGAGAGCTGAGAGGGATTAAAAGTGTGTATAATTCTTGGTATCTTTGCCTCCTAAAAGTGGCCAGGAGTTGAATCCCAGATTATATGTCTTGTGGACTCTCACCACCACTGTATGAAAGAAATCACAAAAGTGAAACTCAGAAAGGAAAAGAAAGGAGCTAAGTTAACCTTTAGCCTGGGCTTTGAACAGACATGCAAAACGGATCGAAAGTGTTCACTCAAAAATCAGGAAAACACATATTTGATTTGAAAATTCATGCAACTAACCAGGCTACAGTGACCAGAAAGCAACAATTAGGAATTCTAATAAATCAATAATTTCTTTTTATTTTAGAGGAAACACAACAAAAAAAAAACAGAAATATAATTAAAACTTGATTAGATTTAAAACATGTAAGCAAAGCAAACATTTGCCCATAAACAGATAAACTGTAACACATATACACTGAATAGAAATTCTACACAAAGCTGTATGTGTCCTGGGACATTGACACAAATGATGTAATCCTGTGTTCAAAATGGCGTCTCCTAATAGAGTGAGTTAACATTAAAGGACCATTAAACTTGACATTTGGCGCTTAAAGGGCTTGATTACAAGTGGAGTGCTAATTTATTGCACACCCACAAACGGCACATTCGCCTGTTTCTGGGCGTGCAATAAAAAACCAGCCATTACAAGTGGCTGGTTATTGCTACCGGGAGCTTGCGGTAGCAATTAGCGCTCTAAAAAATTAACCAGAGGTCAGACCTATGGTTATTTTTTTAAAAGTGCTCTAATTAGCCCCAAATTATAGTTTAGTTGGCCAAAAAGTGAGCGATACACCCTACCCCGTCAAGATTCGTACAGCATTTTAAAGTCAGTAGTTATGAGTTTTACACTACAACACTGTAGCTTAAAACTCATAACTAAAGTGCTAAAAAGTACACTAACACCCATAAACTACCTATTAACCCCTAAACCGAGGCCCTCCCACATCGCAAACACTGGCTGATTGGATCAGCCAATAGGATTGAAGTTCAATCCTATTGGCTGATTGCATCAGCCAATAGGATTTTTTCAACCTTAATTCCGATTGGCTGATAGAATTCTATTAGCGAATTGGAATCTAAGGGACACCATCTTGGATGAGGTCATTTAAAGAAACCTTCATTCAGCAAGAAGACGTCGATTGAAGAGGATGCTCCGCGCCGGATGTCTTTTAGATGTAGCCGCTCCGCGTCGGAAGGATGAAGATAGAAGATGCTGTCTGTGTGAAGACTTCTGCCAGTCTGGAGGACCACTTCTGCCCATCTGGAGGACCACTTCTGCTGGCTTCCTTGAGGACATCTTGCCGCTTGGATGAAGACTTCTCCTGGTAAGTGGATCTTCGGGGGTTAGTTTTAGGATTTTTTAAGGGTGTATTGGGTGGTTTTATTTTTAGGTTAGGGCTTTGGGCCACAATAGAGCTAAATGCCCTTTTAAGGGCAATGCCCATTCAAATGCCCTTTTCAGGGCAATGGGGAGCTTAGGTTTTTTTAGTTAGGGTTTTATTTGGGGGGGTTGGTTGTGTGGGTGGTGGGTTTTACTGTTGGGGGGGTTGTTTGCATTTTTTTTTACAGGTAAAAGAGCTGATGTCTTTGGGGCAATGCCCTGCAAAAGGCCCTTTTAAGGGCTGTTGGTAGTTTAGTTTAGGCTAGGGTTTTTTTTTATTTTGGGTGGGCTTTTTTTATTTCGATAGGGCTATTAGATTAGGTGTAATTAGTTTAAATATCTTGTAATTTGTTTTTTATTTTCTGTAATGTAGTGTTTGTTTGTTTTTGTAATTTAGCTAAGTTTTTTTTAATTTAGTTAATTGTATTTAATTTAGGTAATTTATTTAATTGTAGTGTAGTGTTAGGTGTTAGTGTAACTTAGTTTAGGTTTAATTTTACAGGTAAATTTGTATTTATTTTAGCTAGGTAGTTAGTAAATAGTTAATAACTATTTAGTAACTATTCTACCTAGTTAAAATAAATACAAACTTGCCTGTAAAATAAAAATAAACCCTAATATATTGTAGCTAGTTTAGGGTTTATTTTATAGATAAGTATTTAGTTTTAAATAGAAATTATTTAGGTAATGATAGTAATTTGTATTTAGATTTATTTAAATTATATTTAAGTTTGGGGGTGTTAGGGTTAGACTTAGATTTAGGGGTTAATAAATGTAATATAGTGGCGGCGACGTTGGGGGCGGCAGATTAGGGGTTAATAAATGTAGGTAGGTGGCGGTGATGTTAGGGGCGGCAGATTAGGGGTCAATAATATTTAACTAGTGTTTGCAATGTGGGAGTACGGCGGTTTAGGGGTTAATATGTTTATTATAGTGGCAGCGAGGTTGGGGGCGGCAGATTAGGGGTTAATAATATTATGTAGGTGTCGGCGATGTTGTGGGCAGCAGATTAGGGGTTAATAAATATAATGAAGGTGTTGGCGATGTTGGGGGCAGCAGATTAGGGGTTCATAAGTATACTGTAGGTGGCGGCGATGTCCGGAGCGGCAGATTAGGGGTTAATAAGTATAATGCAGGTGTCAGCGATGTCCAGAGCGGCAGATTAGGGGTTAATAAGTATAATGCAGGTGTCGGCGAAGTCAGGGGCGGCTGATTAGGTGTTAATAAGTGTAAGATTAGGGGTGCTTAGACTCGGGGTTCATGTTAGGGTGTTAGGTGTAAACATAAATTTAGTTTCCCCATAGGAACCAATGGGGCTGCGTTACTGAGCTTTACACTGCTTTTTTGCAGGTGTTAGACTTTTTTTCAGCCGGCTCTCCCCATTCATGTCTATGGGGAAATTGTGCACGAGCATGTACAACCAGCTCACCACTGACTTAAGAAGCGCTGGTATTGGAGTGCGGTATGGAGCACAATTGTGCTCTACGCTCACTTCTTGCCTTTTAACGCCGGGTTTAGAAAAACCTGTAATACCAGCGCTGTAGGTAAGTGAGCGGTGACAATAACGTGCAAGTTAACACCCCACCCCTCAAAATGCAAAACTCGTAATCTAGCCGAAAGTTTGTGCTATATCTGAATATTAGTTTGTGATTGGTTAGTAAGGGTTATTTTGTTCTAGGGGACAGGGAAATCAGTGAAATGAATAAACATAAAACAATTTACTAATTTGACAAAATAAAGCTGCAGTTTTCAATGCAAAATTATTCTTATATATGAAGGTTTATAATCATGTAGTTTACAATTTGTGTTTATAGTGCCTTTAAGGGTTGCGCTTGAGTTTTTTTCCCAGTTGAATGTTTTCACTAACAGGTGTATTGTATCTCTTTAGCTCTGTTACTGGCTTGCCTAATAACGTTTATTGATTGTATGCTGTTATTGGATATGACCTTCAATCCCTTTCAGTACAGTTTGGTAAACCTATTTAGGAGTTTATATAACACTAATCTTTGTGATTTCATCAGTTTGCTATTTTTTCCATAGTCTCTTTCCTATGCTTCTCTTCAGCATGTCATTATAAAACTGAACCCATATTTTCTATCCCTGTCATTAAAGTATATATCTATAATTTATCTTATCTATATATATAATTTATCTTAGCTAAAATGCCCCAACAATAGAAACTTTAGTACTGTATTTTCTTTCTGTATGTATTCTGTATGTCCAGAAACAAATAAGATTTTAGGCCCATAATAAATATACATATTATAAAACACATAAAAACAGCAGAATCTTTTGCATATAGAGAAATTAATTTAGAGCTCCTTTGACCTATTATAAAACAATTTCCTATCTATGAGTCATAAACTTCTCAACAACTCTAATTCACACTTCAGTACAAAAGCTGCAGGATCTCTCTTCCCTTAAAGGGACATTAAACACTATGATGCATTCAAATAAAAATGTAGTCTGATAATAACATCTAGATGTATTTTTTTTTAAAGTTTCATTAGCTGTTTAAATATTGACAAAATAAGTGTAAAGTTTTAGTGTCTATAAAACAATGGGAGCTGCCATGTTGTAACTTAGGTTGCCTTCTCTGCTGGGGCTAATTAGAGACAGTTATAAATAGGTTACACTAGTGTGCAGCCAATGGCTGTGTAGAATATAACAGTGTTCTGCACTTCCATTTCTAACAGGCGCTGCAAAGCTCACAATTTCAGAATGGAATTACAGGAAAAGGGGTCAAAATAAATAATGAAAGTATATTGCAATTTTTTTTTAAATATGGTTTATCATTTTATATTAACATCTCAAAGTGTTTAATGTCCCTTTAAGTGAAACAGCAATCCGTAACCCAGCTTTCAACACTACAACTGCACCTCAACAAAGGTTTTATTTTCTGCACTGACTGAGGTCTCTGCATGGAGATCACAAGACTTGCCAGAGCACGATTACCAGACAGCAGAATAAATTTCCACCTCCCAAAAAAACTGTTCACCAACACAACTCCCACTAAGGGCAGAACACCTTGATCTCCAAGGGCACTCATCACCAGTCCCAAGTGGTCCTTAATCACTAGCTCTTGTGCCCACAAACTAATTTTTATATCTGCCACACACACATTCACTTAAACCAGCATAGGAGAACACATTTTAAACACATATTTAAATACAACCCGCCTCCTCTACAGCAGTATTGTCTATTTGAATATGATACACACACACATACAGTATTAACATCAAGCAGAAATCTTCCCCAACCGGAAGAACCCAAATTATTATAATAATTTTTTAACATAACAGAGGACCCCACAAAGCAGTCAGTCTGTACAGTGTATAGAGTTACGGCACCAAGCTGTTGTTGTAATTTACACCATTGAAGGACAAAACCCCATTATGAGAATAATGCTGTGGAGTTTATTCACAAATGAATCCTGCGATATGCTGCTCTCCTTAGAAAACAAGCACATCTTATAATCACATGTCAACACGAGTCTTTTTATACGTAATAGATTTACTTCATGTCACAAGCAGTCATTTTTTTAAAAAAAAAGATAGGAGTTTTTATGCTTTATTGCAACAGATCACATAAGTTACAATACATTTCTAATCTTAAGTGTCACACTAATTTAAGCAAATATAGCCATTTCATAACCTTAAAATAATAAAGCAGAAGGTTATTAATAGTGTCAGAGCTCTTATAGCACAAAATTGGAAGTCTTAAGAGATCCCTACAAAATATATGTGGATAAGTAAAGTTTGAGATCTTTTAGACTGAGGGGAATATTTATGTGTCACACAGGCCAATTCTGATATTTATGATTATATGAATGCTACTTGGGATGCATATTTACTTGACCATGCACACTCCTTTTCAAGTCCTTAGACTAGCATTCTGATTGGGTGCTTAAAGTCTCTTTACAATTTTGAGGTAAATATCTTCCTTTTCTAAATAGAGATGTTCATGTGATATTTGCTAGTCAGTTTTTTTACAGGAATGCTGCCTCACTTTCAGGTGCTTTAAAATGTGGGTATCATGTCCCTTTAACATATATACAGTATTTATAAACAATCTGATATAGTGGGGATGTAACTAGATTATCTTGTCAGGCTATTGCTGAGTGGCATTAGATAGTATATGATATATGATAAGTTAAATAAAGAATTTGTAGATGAAACTGGTTAATGTAAGTTAAATTCTAAAATCAGACTACCTGCTGTGACTAGATACAAAACATTACAGGCCAGGATGTCTCAATTATCCACTTAAAATGAAACCTGTATACAGAGTTTTCCTATCTGAAGGAACAGTTGCTCAGTCTAGAGCCAACCTTTTGAAGTTCAAGTATATGCAAAGGAAAACCAGATTAACATGAAAGACAGCCACTTTGCATGCAAGAGTTAATTACCCTATGCTGATTTGAATACACAGAACCCCAAACTTAGTGGCAGCTTAAATCTTAATAGCAGAATGTGTACTTAAAAAGTCATATAAATGGGTTGTCTATAACTTTCATACAATTTAAAATACTCGGATTGTATTAACAACATATATATATATATATATATATATATATATATATATATATATATATATATATATATATATATATATATACTGTATATATATATATATATATATATATATATATATATATATATATATATATATATATATATATATATATATATATAAAACCTTTAAGATTGTCTATGCTTAAGAAGGGTAATATGGGAAGTTGAAAGCCTAAGAATTAAGATTTTAAAATATCTTAACCTATGTACTTTTGACAACAAATTATCTATATAGTTCTTAGATAAATGAATGTGTACCGCAGACTGCCTGAATAATATATATGATCTAAGAGATACATCACATGTTACATACTGTGTTGGATATAATGAATCAAAAATCAATAACTGCATTGATATTTATAAATGTTTAACTTATTTCAAAATAACAACATCTGTTTCTTTATTTTTCAGACATGTAATAAACCAACAGGATGTCCTATGAATATTGGTCATAAACATAAAGTCCAGACATTGAATATTAAAATGATATCCACAAGTATACAATATTTATAATAACTGGGAAAGAGGACAATATGCATCTTCTAAAATATTATAAGTAGTATATCATGTTTAGTATGGAAATACTCAGATTAAATAGTATTAATTAGTCCCATATATATTGAACATATAATTGATTAATTCTGGAAATTATAGGTGTGTTTAATGAACATATTAAGATATATATCCATTAAGCTGTAGCAGTTTGAAAATGAATATGTCTTTAATGCATATGTCGCCCTCTGGTGGTTTATGCGAGAATTGCAACCAAAGGAGATTGTAGTGTCGGATAACCACATACATTCCGAGTAAGCCAATGAAATGTTCAGCTCCGTTAGGGCCAATGGAAAGACAAGCATCCGTTTGGGGCGTATCCGAATATTCACCAATGATTTCAAGATAGAGTCGGGCTTATCACTTGATAAAAGCTCATGAAAGGGGAAAGAAAAGGTCTTTTGCTGGAATTTTGACTGATAACCTGGCTGCCTTTGGAACACAGTATCTATAAAGCAAAATTGGGCTAACCTTTTATATCCAGGATTGCAATACCTTTCTTATTTATGAGGTGAACGAATTTATCTGAAAAAGCTGAAACTTTAAAATTGGTTATGTGGTAATGTATGGCAGTGATTATAATTTAATATTTTATAGCAAATACCTTCATTGTTGCTACAGTTTAATTGAAGCTGGTAATTTAAAGAGCATACTTGGTATTTTAAGTTTATGTTCATAATCCTGTGTAGTTTAGAACTAGTCATATTGATGCTAAGTAATTTTATTTGCTACAGAGGATTTTACATCCAATATTTATAAGTCAGTTTTACTATTGTGAAATTTCATATAAATTGGTTATTGTAGTTAAATCTCTCTGGTGTTTATTAAGTTATTTGTAGCTATTGTGATATATTTTAAAATTTGTTTTATTGTGTCTAAATAAGAGGTTATTTTAGCTCAGATTAATTGGCATACACATTAGCTGTTGAATTAACTATACACAATGTCTGGTGTTTTAATTGAAGTTATATAGAACCATTTGTGGGCCAAATAGTTTAATGATACTTTCCTGGAAGTTATCTCAGATTTATTGAGATTTAGTAAGATTGGTGTGAAGTATCTTGTTATATTGTTTAACTAAGCACTATTCTGGTATTTTTATTGGGATATTTTAATGTGATCCATTGTGAGTAAGGTTAATTTTAGAGATATATTTTTTATGATCTGTTGTGTAGAATATTGTAACGGAATAAGCGTGCATAATTGATTCATAATCTAGTTTTTACATAAATATAATTTAAGTTATCTATAAAGGTAACTAATTGAGAACTAAGGAATAAATATTGATTTTAATAAATATATTGTTAAGTATATATATACATTTTAATTGGGGGCACTGCTAAGATAATAATAAATTATAATTTTGTAACCGAGTATATACCAACTGCAGAAGATTATTATCTTTATCACATTGATATAATATATTTTGTAGTTAATTAAAAGAATTATTATCTAGAGAAAAAAAATTACTTTTTAAAAATATTTACATTTTTTTTTTTTTTTCTCGTTGGTCAAAATTGTATTAGCGTTTTAATTTAACCAAATACTAAGCCAAAATAATATTGTCTGTTACTAGAAGTGAAGCAGTTGAATCTATACATAGTATTGAAATATGTTCCCCAGAATCGCCCATTAGTCAGGCAGAAACGCTTAAAGGGACACTGAACCCAAATTTTTTCTTTCTTGATTCAGATAGAGCATACGATTTTAAGCAACTTTCTAATTTACTCCTATTATCAACTTTTCTTTAAACTCTTGGTATCTTTATTTGAAATGCAAGAATGTAAGTTTAGATGACGGCCCATTTTTGATTAACAATCTTTGTTGCTCTTGCTGATTGGTGGATAAATTCATCCAGCAATAAAAAATTGCTGTCCAGAGATCTGAACCAAAAAAAAAGCTTAGATGCTGAAAGAAAAAAATTGGGTTCAGTGTCCCTTTAAAACAGAAGCCATTACTCACCTTAAAAATAGATTAAGTATTAAGGGAGAATTAGGCGCTTAAATTAAGATGCTTAAGACTAAGGCCAAAAATATTGCAAATAATATATGGTGTGGCTAAAGTGAAATATTTTAAGGGCTGTTAAAATTTGGCCAACCTCAGAAACCGAGAAAACGCAATGAAATAATTTTCACAACTTGGGGTCTGCTCCTTTATGTGAACGATGAAATGTACGATAAGATTGAAGTACAGAACTCACGATTGGAGCAACTGAGGGGTGAAAATTATTCATTAAGGCTAGGTGAAGAGGAGGTGCAGCAAGTCCAGAATTAAATGAATGTGCTTGCCCAGAACATGGCCACCTTACAAAAGTATAACCAAAATTTAGTAGCCCAAATACAGGATTTGAATAAACAACTCGCATAGAGCCAAAAAGAGATTAGTGAACTGAAAAGGCAGTATAACAATAATATGCCCCCCTCTATTAGCAATGAGGATAGTGCAGATATTTTAAAAACCCTAAAAGAATTTATGAGAAATGAACTGCAGAACATTAGGGAAGAATTTATACAAAGATCCCCTATTTGGTCAGTGGTAAACTTCCCACTTAGACAGTCACCTCATGTTTTAAATCCAGGGAACTGCTATATTTCACAGGGGGAGGACAACTGTAATAGTGAGTCAGAGGGCAGAGCCAGCTACCCATATAATACTAATGTACGTAAGGGTTCTCCCCATAGTAAAAGTAGGGCAGATTGGGTGCGCTACAGCCCCCAAAAATAATGTCCCTAGGAAGATCCAAGATATGTCTAATAAGGTATATGACACCCCTAAAATAATTACTTTCTTAAGTGGTGCAAAACCCAAATTTTCCAACAAGGGAACCAATTCTATAATTGACCACTTAAAAGCCTATGAAAATGCTTTATCCATAATGAATGTTACTAGTGAGCAGTCAAAAATTGAATTTCAACCCTGGGTATTTGAGGGTAAACATCACAAGTCCTTTGCTTCACTAAAGGATATGAATATTCATTCCTGGAGTGAAACAAAACAGTGCAAAAAGGAGTTTGGGCAATATCACACTAAAACAGTCGCTAAAATAGCTGTATACGGTTTAAAATGTGGCGCCAATCAAAGCCCTATAGAATAGCCCTATAGAATTCTTTTCTGCACTAAAAAGTGCGTACAGTATGGCCGAAGTCTACCCCATATTTGAAATCTCAGAATTTGTGAAACTGTTTATTTTGAAGCACTACCCTCAGACATCAAACTTCATTTTGCTAGAGATTTTGATAAGAACTGCTCATTGGACTGGCTGATCAAAGCTCTAAAATTGTAGAAGAAACTAGGGTGTCACCTAACCCCCTAAACTTAATTGTAATTGGTATCCCCATAAAATAAATACCAAAAGTGGCAAAAATACTTTCAGGGTAACCAGACACCCCAAGTAAATAGTGCTCCCCAAGATATTAGCACTGAACAGGTTGAACCCCAAAGACAAGCATGTCAAACTAGAAACAATAGCTATGATGCTGAGGGATCCCAAGGATCCAGGAATCAATACCCTGGGATATCAAAAAATCAGTCCATGGGTAGAAAAAGCTTGTCCAATCAAGTGGGCCAACTCAGTACACAAGTAAGTCAATTATGTACACTATTTACTAATATGAGTCAAGCTTTGACGGCTCAACACACTAATAATCCTTTTTTAGGGGTACAGCCAGTAGCCAGCAGCGGGCCACAGACACAGTCATAAATACTCTGGTATTACCTGAGGGAGAGGGGAGAGATATACCAAATTAAATGATAAATGTTGGTACTAGTCATGTTCTACACACAGCTAAATGAGCTAACACCCCAGAAAACTATACTAAAGGAATTTGATGGTTCACTAATAGGTGTTGGGGGCAGTTCTCTCAAAGTTTGGGGTACGGCATGGTTAAAGCTAAAGCTGGGGAACAGGGTAATAAGACACCCTGTCATTATAGTGGAGCTGCCAACTGATTGTTTAATAATTGGTAGTGATCTCCTGAAGTGATTAAGCATCATAGTTGATTGCATAAATAATGTAATTTGGTCACAAGTAAAAAGGCCTATTAATTATGAGCGGTCCAGCATAACTCACACCAGACATAACTGTCACGTGGTAGAAGAGAAGGCAGACGCTGTAGAGATTCATTTCAGGAATAGCTCTGCACCTGAGATAACTATCCTACAAATAGATGATCAGACTCCCCTAAGTGGCTCTGACGGTAATACTTTTAAAATTTTGCTGGAAAGATAGCCAATATTTCCTTAGACAGCGATGTATTAACCATATCTCTCCACAAGGGGGGCACTAAGTCCGCTAAAGGGGCAGATCACTCTCAGTTCCTCGCAGAAATTGAGAAAGTTAAAGATGATCTATTTATCCCTATGCAACTTGGAAAAACCGAGTATGCCAAATTGAACTTAAAACAGGAAGCTAGCTACATAAGTGAAGGCTTATTAGCGCAGATCGCTGAACCCAAGATGATTAAATATCTTTGTCCCCAAGACCACTGTGTCTATGACCTAGGTGACAAGTCTGAAAGTTATAACATCACAGCTAAATGTTTATTATCTATCTCCATAGGTAATAAATCAGCGAAGCACCTGTTTTTAGTTTTAAATAGTCCCCATAGTCAAATATATATTGGCAACTATCTCTTACTTTTGATTAACCTTTGCCTCTGGAGCAGGTTAAAGGGGGACCCTGAAGTTTTTCAGAATGAAAATGCAGCCCTGAAATCAAACCACCAAATGCCATATGCTGTGAATATGCAGGTGTCTAATGATGTTGTAATCCCTTCTGGGTCTGATAAATTCCACTTATCCTTATAGGTAAAAAGAGGTCAGAAATGAAAAACTTCTGAAACACTAATATGCATCTGCCATAGAATGAAATATCTGGGTATAACAATGACCCATTCTCCTATGGTAAATATTGGAACTATTCCAATACCTGTTATTGTGCATACCATGACCCCACAGGATATCACCTTATCCAAGGGAACTACCATAGGATGTGCGCTGGAATCGAGTTATTACACTTTTGGATTCCAGAATAATATAATTGCGCTAATACCTGAAGGATACCTAACTGAAGAACAGTTAATAGAACAATCCTTTGCATCTATGCCAGAGGGATTGTTTACAATTCAGTCTATTTAACCCTTCAGCTCAGAGGAAGGCATCTGTAAAATTGAAGAAGCCTCCCTAGTATTTGATCAGTCGATCAAAGAGCAAGAATACCCCAATACCCAGAATCATGGGGGCAATGTAAATCAAGGGGACAGGGTCTGCTCCAGAACGAATGAAATGGGGGGGCATTTTTTTTTCACGAGGGGGCACGCATTTAAAAAGCGTGTATGAGAGTCAAAATAAGAGCAGACCTACTGTGGCAGTCCAGGGGTTACATTTATCAGATCTCGGACTGTGCAGGAGTTAGAATTGTTTATATTACTGGAAGTGTAGCAGTTACATGTGTCATATCTCAAGGATTATAGGGGTTACATTTATAAGATGTCTGGCAGTGCCGCAGCAGTTACATTTTCCAGATTTATGGCAGTGCAGGGGTTACATTTGTCATATCTCAGGAATGTCTCCCACGTATGACACAGCCAGTGGACACTGGTTGCATATGTAGCTCTACCAATGACCCTACTAATGATCAAATAAGCTTTTATGTGACAATAAGTTTGAGTGCCAAGCAGTACATTACTTGCACAGATATTTTTAATGATATTTACCAGCACACACACAGTATATACAGTATGTATATACACACAAATTATATTTATATATATATATATATATATATATATATATATATATATATATATACACACACACATATATATATATATACACACACAGTATATATATATATATATATATATATATACACATATATACACACATACACTGTGTGTGTGTGTGTGTATATATATATATATATATATATATATATATATATATATATAATAAAACAGCCTTGGGGACAAATAGGAGATGTTTTGAAACATGTAAATAATAAACATAAGGCTATTTCACTCATTGTCCCACAGCTACATTTGAAGTGTGTGTATGTGAGCACCTATAATCTGACACACATTTTACACTGATCACTGCAGATAAATCAGGCACAATACACACTTGTTTTGTGTGACCTGCAGTGGGGAAAGGAATTCCCAATTTGCTTCTTTATCTGTGACTGCCAGGATATAACGCACAACAGGGAAGGGATACTACTCCCACACACACATTGGTTATACGGCTGTGTTTTCACAAACTTACTTCTGCCTCCTCTCTCACTGACTGTTAGCTTCTCCCAGCACTTCCTGCAGAGGTCTGATGATGTCATCATCTCACTTCAGCTCCGTAGTAAGTGGGCTAGCAGGAGGAGAGGCAGTGCAAGTCCTAGGTTAACTGTGAGAGCACCAGCAGGAAATTCAACTTTATTTGTTATCTGATTGTAAATAGAGGAGAGTAAAGAGATTAGCTGGGCTCTCCTAAGTGGCAGATCTCCAAATGGTTTATGCGACATTTGGGACCCTGGACGTTCCATCACTTTTAAAATGTAAAAAAAAAATAAAAAAAAATATTTTTTTAAATCACTGCTTTTGCCCTGGGGGGCACAGCATTCCATTTGGGTGGGCATTGCCCCCCAATGCCCCCCCTTAGAGCCGACCCTGCAAGGGGATCTCACTTCTAGGTTGGATGAAGCCTATGAGATAGGACAGCCTGAAATCTTTCCAGGATTTTAGCAAATAGTCGAAGAGCAAATCTCCTTAACTAATGGCTTGTTCCAGTGATGATGAACGCCAACAGCTACGAGAACTCCTGATGGAGTACAAGGATATTTTTGCTAGGGATTCTTATGACTGTGGGACTACAGACTTGCACATTGCAAGAATACAAACAGATCCCGATGCACCACCTGTCTTTGTTAAACAAAACAGACTTCCTTTAGCCTCATATGATTATCTTGCAAAACTCATAAGGAACCTGGAAGAAAGGGGTATCATCAGACAGGTGCACAGCTTTTATAACAATCCTGTTCTAGGTGTTCTTAAGCCCAATGGACAATAGCGTTTGTGTGCTAAACAAACGAGTGCACATGTCTGGCTGGCCTGTGCCATAAGTTGACCAGTGCCTAGTGCAGATGCAGGGATCCAAAATATTCACTTCCATTGATTGTGCACAGGGATATTGGACCATAAAGGTACACCAGGAAGACCAGTATAAGCTTGCAATCTCATTGCAAAAGGTCCAGTATGCATTCCAAAGGCTCAACATAAATTCAGGACATGAATTTGCTGTATTCATGCATAAAGCTATGCACTGGAAAGGGGGACGTTATCCTATGTTGATGATGTTTTGATCAAAAGCACTGACTTTGAAAAACACATCACAGATCTTAAACACATCCTCAGCCAACTTAAAAGGGCAGTTGTCAAATTATCCCTACAAAAAGCTCAATGGTGCCACACTCGTGTAAACTTCTTGGGACATGAAGTTACTTCTGAAGGGTTAAATTCTCAGAAGAAAAAGGTGGAAGCTATAATAAATTCTAAAAACCCAACTAACTTAAAGGAATTAAGATCATTTCTGGGGATGACAAATTATTCTCGCAAATTCATTGATAATTATGCAGAATTAGCTAAACCACTGCTACTTCTTCTAAAGAAGGATGTGAAATGGCACTGGAGTGAGGCTCAAGAGAGAGCCATAAGAGAGCTGAAGAGAAAACTCATTAAAGCACCTTGCTTAGCGTACCCTGAAGGGGGTATACCTTTCTACTTAGAGAAAGGTTACACAGATATATGAGTGCTATTTTATACCAAAAGCATGATAATTTAAGCAAAGTCATTGCTACTTTATCCCCAGTAGAAATAAAATTTAGTGATTCTGAAAAAGCCCTCTTATCTAGTATATGGGCTCTACAAAATTTCCGTAACTATATACAGGGCAAGAAAATCATTGTAGAAACAGCCCACCAGCCTTTGCTATATCTGCAAAGTGAGAGAAGAGATGGGTACCTGTCCAATAGCCGCATAACAGCTTGGATTCTTTCCTTACAAGGCTGGCCTTTAGAAATTTGCTATAAGAAAAACAAAAAGAATCCAGTGGCACAGGGACTTGCCGAGCTCCACGACTGTACTGCTAAGGATCATTGGGAAGAGTTATTAGAAGATGATTTCCTAGAGGAACAATTGCTTGCCCCATATAAAATATACAATGAGGACCATTGTCAAACCTTACCTTGGGTATATGTTGATGGTTGTTCTTACCATGCCACTATTGATAATGAGCACAGATTAGTCGCTGGCATTGGTATAGTTTGGGCAAATGGATTCCCAAATATTTCTGTAGGTTTCAACATTGAACCAAGTTCCAGTCAAGTTGCAGAACTAACTGCTGTTCTAAAAACCATTTGTCACGCCGCGCCATTGCTAGGGGCACGGCATCTTCCTCTTGCTCATTGCCTAGGGCTGTGTCGGCCAATCCTCTGCTTACTTAAACGGGCAGCAAACGATCTGTCACTGCCCAAGTATAGGTACTACTTTGTGTACTCCTGGGAGTGATAGATAGTTTGCTGGACCATTATATAGTTGCTGAACCCTGCCTGTCTCACTACGCTACCTGGTTAACCCCTGCATTACTGTCTGATATATTGTTGCCGAATCCTGCCTGTCTCACTACACTACCTGGTTAACCCTTGCATTACTGTCTGATATATTGTTGCTGAACCCTGCCTGTCTCACTACGCTACCTGGTTAACCCCTGCATTTCTGGACTGATTTATTGTTGCTGATCCCTGCCTGTCTCACTAAGCTACCTGTTTAACCCCTGAATTGCTGGACTGATTTATTGTTGCCAAACCCTGCCTGCCTGACCATTCTCGTAATTTGCCTTGTGCTGTCCTGCCTGTGTTGAGTGCCGCTCTCCTCATTTGTCTAATATTCTCTGCTCTGGGATATTCCCTATCTTTCTGGCATGCAGAAAACTAAAAACAAACCAGTCAAACATGGCAAGTTGTTCTTCAAGATTGATAATCTAGTTATGTCCAATGGTTTAACCATACACTGAAAAAAGACCAAGGGTCATTCCAGAATTCAAGGTCCTGTTATGGAAGTCAATGATCTTGCAGATTCATTAGTCAAACAAGGAGCCATAACTGGAGAACTCTTTAATATCGACCACTTAATGGGTGCAGTTCAGGTAGAAGCCATTACCAGAAACCAGGCTAAACAACTAAATAAGCTTAACCTGGTGCAATGAAGTCAGGATTCTCCTAGTGAGGACCTGATCACTAGTCAAAAAGAAGAGCCCATTATAGGTATCTTCTATAAACACATAGAAGATCCTGAAAACCACCCCATCTCAAAAGAGGACTGTATTGGTAAGGAAGATCTTAGAATCTTAATATAATCCAAATCACAATTCAAGTTACAGGATGGTTTGTTAATTAAAACCTCCAAAGCTGGTATCCAACAATGGGTGGTACCTACAAAGTTCAGAGGTCTCATGTTTCAACATGCCCATGATGTTCCCACATCTGGCCATCGTGGTGCCAAATTAACATATAAAATATTACGTGACTACGCCTTTTGGCCGCTTATGTTGAAGGATGTTCAAACCTACTGTTAAGGTTGTTTAATCTGTCCACAGTTCCAACCCACTGCACCAACGCTTAGAGTGCCATTGCAGAAAAGGGGGATGGTAATGCCATGGTCAGATATACAAATTGATTTTATTGATCCAGTAACTAGGTCATCAAGAGGTAACAAATACATGTTAACAATGACATGCCTATTCACCAAATGGGTAGAGTGCATCAGTGCACCTAATAACTGCCTCTAGTGGTGGTGTAGAATGTTACAACTAGTCCATTGTAAAAATCCTCATAAAGTTTGTGAGTTAAACAGGTAAAGACTGGGATGTAAAATTACCTATAGTCCTAATGGCAATAAGAGCACCTTCAAGTAGTGCTACTAAGATGTGAACTTTTGAATTGATAACTGGTAGACAAATGGTTCTACCTCAACATCTATTGAACCGTACATCAGACCAGAACTTAATAAATGCTGCCAATACACATCAATATGTGCAGAACTTAAGGAAGCACCAGCAATTTGCCTTTGCATTTGCTCAAAGGAATATAGAAAAGTCTGCAACTGCCACTAAAACCTATTATGATCTCAAAACGTCCCAAAAGGAATATGAAATAAATGATAAAGTTTATCTTTATAAATTTGGAAGAGATCAGGTTAAGGAGAAGACATTTCTTCCATCATGGAAGGGTCATTTTGTCATTACTGACAAAATATCTCCAGTTGCCTATAAAAATAGGATACCTAAAAATGATACTTTTATGGATAAATGGGTCCATATTAATCAGTTGCGAGCCTGTCATCCTAGATCCCAACTACAAGTCATAGAGGGAGAATGAAGTGTCATATCCCCAAATGCACTAAAGAAATATTGTTGTTTAAAGATGCCTAGCTAGTGAGTATGAGGACTCAAAAATAACGGACTCTTTTCATAATATGAGTGTCTATGACACATAATGTCAGTACACCCACGAAGTACCACTGACTTTGAGCCAATTCCAATACATGTGTCCTACATATATTAGAATTGGAAGGGGGATTTTATGTCAGGATATTGCTGAGTAGCATTAGATAGTATATATATATATATATATATATATACACATACCTATATATGATAAGGTAAAATAATTAATTTGTAGATGAAACTGGCTAATGTAAGTTAAATTCTAAAATCAGAATTTTCAGCCCCAAACCCTCTCTACATTAAATGCACAGACTACTTGCTACACATTAAAGGCCAGGATGTCTTAATTATCCACTTCAAAGGAAGCCTGTAAACTGAGTTTTCCTATCTGAAGGAACAGTCGCTCAGTCTAGAACCAACCTTTTGAAGCCAGAGTATATGCAAGGGAAAACCAGATTTACAGGAAAGGCAACCACTTTGCATGCAAGAGTTAATTACCCTATGCTGAGTTGAATACACAGAACCCCAGAATTTGTGACAATTTAAATCTTAATAGCAGAATGTGTACTTAGAAAGTCATATAAATGGGTTGTCTATAACTTTCATATAATTTAAAATACTCAGATTGTATTAACAACTATGAATATTGATCATAAACATACAGTAAGTGCAGACACTGAATATTAAAATGATATCCACGGCAGCGCAAGAGAATGGCCGCATAATCCTGTTGCTCCGGTCCTGGCTACATTATAAACAACCTTCCAAGGTGCCAACAACAGAGCCAAACCTAGAGATATTGCCTCAATACATCCCAGACTTCCACCTGGCAACTAGTAAAACCTAAATTCATCTGTAGGTGCTGCAGTCTAAAGTCAGGGCCGGAGGCCTATACCGATATTGTACAAGCGGCGGCCATCTTCCCATCCTCGTGGTCACAAGACTGCATATATCACCAGGACTCCCTACGCATATTAAGGACTGAGGCCTTTAATTAGACCCCCCGGCAGGTATCTTCTGTAGACCTGTCGTTAGTAGCAGTGCTATCTCAGCAGTCGCTGCAATTAAGCCTATTTGCCCGCTACTGGTTAACGCTCATATCTGTTATGGAATGCACGCACCAGATCCTCCATGAATTGGGAAGACTCCTAGACTCCTACCAACTGGCATTCACCGAAGCTCTGAGCGCAGCCTTTGGCTCTGTAACTAACAATGGATCTCCACCAGTGACTGTTTCCTGTGCGGCTGAAATAAGCTGCGGTAGCGGAGATGTTAAGGGGCCTCAGCATCTACCGCACAATATTGCTCTACCTCTAAAGCCGGCTTGAGATCCTGTGACTTACAAGATTGACCGCCTTGCAGAGGATAGCTTGGCTATAACAGCTGCTGGGGAGTGCCTATATGGAGACTTCTACACTCATGAGGAGCATCTAGAACAGCCAAGACGTCTTGGTCCTGGAGCTACCCCGGAACGGATCATCAGCCCTCTCTCTACCTACCGCCAGCTGAGGGACCAGAGCGCCTTACTTTCAGATCCGGGATTAGAGGGGACTTTTCAGGGAACTTCTCCTAGGTGGGTCCAAGACAGCCTATTCTCCACAAATCGGTATGTGATGGTGTCTAAAAGGTTCCGGTCCCCTACATTTCTTCTCCCCTTAAGGTTTGCTCCTACCCGGTCACGATATCGCTGGAGAACCCCCACAGAGACACAGACACCTTTGCTGTTATGCGATTGGGTATACATGGGAGGCAATAACTTCAATCGTACAGGAGTCGGCTAAACCTTATGGAACTTTACATATGGCTCTCCACACTTTCCAAGTACCCAAACTATACCAGGGACGCTCTGTATGTTAAGTTTGTAAGTTATATAGTGTTGGGCTTACCTTATAACATATAACTAAGAATAACCCACAGTGTAGATACCCCTATCTGTTTGTTGCTGATCCATGCTTTTCAATGTTGGAATGCTGCTTCTGTTGCCTTAAGTTAACAGGGAGTTTAACTACAATCCCTATATTACCAGTATGAGATCCCACAGTTAGTTGTTTATCTATTTAACTGAAGCTACACTACACACTGCCTGTTTTTAATTGTACAGCCCTTTTTTTTTTTTTGTTGTTGCATGGGACCCTATTACTGTTTCCAAATACGAATGCCTTATACAGTCTCTCACTTATATGTCTATTTACCTCCTAATAACTTATGATACCCTGAAGCTATTGAGTCACACATTTTATTTATTTCCCTTGTAGTTCTGTTTGTTAATTTGGGGTGGCGCCCTGCTGTCAGCGGCCGAGATGGTGGGACAACTCCCTTTAATTTAAATAAGTATATCTATTAGACCTTACCTAGGCTCTAGCATTTACACCTATCAAGGCTGGAATTTTCATTTGGATAAAGTTATCAACAAAGGCATACATTAGCACTTATGTGTCCCAATACATGATTCAGTTATAATTTAGCATACCTATTTTATTTACTGCTAATATTCTAAAGTTATACTTAAAGGACCACAGTTATACGCCAAATGCGCCTCTCCTTTTTTAATTGCAAGGTTACCCCTCATCCTCCACATGCAAATCTAACTTAGCCTCACAGGTTCCCCCTTTCGAAATAACTACAGTGCTTACTCTGCTCACTGGACTCTGCATACATCTTACAATTACAGCTTTAAGGCCTAGGCGCAGCTCCACTTTTTTAATATTATATCAGTTGTTAACTTCCTACCTGAGTAACACACCTGGTGGAGTCCCAAGTATCCCTATTTTCAACCTGTTTTACTGCAATACTTAATAAATATACAGAATTATTTAAGTGTTTACATAGTTACCAGTTACATAGTATCTCAGACCTGTTGAAAAATACAAAATAGAGGTTCTCCATTTAGGGTCCATGAGTGGCCCTCTAGCAATAATGTTTACCCAAGTCCAGTTTGGTTGATAGCAAATATGTGGTCCAAGAGTGGCCGCTTTAATATCATGGTGGGTATACTATTTGAATAGTATTTACTGCATGCAGTAAGTGGGTAATATGCATACTGTTTATTTACCTGATTTGTTCTAGTCACCTGCTCAGAAACAATTTACTTTACCTTACTTTGTATTATGTATTGATAATTATTGATTGTTTGTATCGCAAAGAACCTCAATAAAAAATATTTAAAAAAAATAAAAAAAATATCCACAAGTATACAATATTTATAATAACTGGGAAAGATGACAATATGCATCTTCTAAAATATTATAAGTAGTATATCATGTTTAGTATGGGAATACTCAGATAGTATAAATAGTATTAATTAGTCCCATGTATATTGAACATATAATTTATTAATTCTGGAAATTATAGGTGTGTTTAATGAACATATTGAGATATATATCCATTAAGCTGTAGCAGTTTGAAAATGAATATGTCTTTAATGCCCATGTCGCCCTGTGGTGGTTTATGTGAGAATTGCAACCAAAGGAGATTGTAGTGTCGGATAACCACATTCCGAGTAGGCCAATGAAATGTTTAGCTCCGTTAGGGCCAATGG
This sequence comes from Bombina bombina, assembly GCF_027579735.1. Taxonomy (NCBI): domain Eukaryota; kingdom Metazoa; phylum Chordata; class Amphibia; order Anura; family Bombinatoridae; genus Bombina; species Bombina bombina. The sequence goes on from NC_069504.1 coordinate 424,297,619, forward strand.
AAAGACAAACTTCTGTTTGGCGCGTATCCGAATATTCACCAATGATTACAAAATAGAGGCGGGCTTATCACTTGATAAAAGCTCATGCAAGGTGAAAGGAAAGGTATTTTGCTGGAATTTTGACTGATAACCTGGCTGCCTTTGGAACACAGCCTCTATAAAGCAAAATTGGGCTAACCTTTTATATCCAGGATTGGAGGTGATTAATTTATCTGAAAAAGCTGAAACTTTAAAATTGGTTATGTGGTAATGTATGATAGTGATTATAATTTAATATTTTAAAGCAAATACATTCATTGTTGCTACAGTTTAATTGAAGCTGGTAATTTAAAGAGCATATTTGGTATTTTAAGTTTATGTTCATAATCCTGTGTAGTTTAGAACTAGTCATATTGATGCTAAGTAATTTTCGGCTAGATTATGAGTTTTGCGGTAAGAGCTGCTCGGTGCTAACTTGCAAGTTATTGTCACCGCTCACCTCCCTTTATTGCTGCTATTACAGGTTTACAAAAACCCGGCGTTAGCAGGCAATAAGTGAGCGTAGAGCAAACTTGAGCTCCATACCGTACTCCAATACCAGCGCTGCTTTGAGCTGGTTTTATGTGCTTGTGCACGATTTCCCCATAGACATCAATGGGGAGAACAGCTAAAAAAAAGCCTAACACCTGCAATAAAGGAGCGTAAAGCTCCGTAACGCAGCCCCATTGATTCCTATGGGGAAAGAAAATGTATGTTTACACCTAACACCCTAACATAAACCCCGAGTCTAAACACCCCTAATCTGCCGCCACCGACATCGCCGACACCTACATTACACTTATTAACCCCTAATCTGCCGCCCCCAACATCGCTGACACCTACATTACACTTATTAACCCCTAATCTGCCTCCCCCAATGTCGCTGCCACCTACATTACAGTTATTAACCCCTAATCTGCCTCCCCCGACATCGCCGCCACCTACCTACACTTATTAACCCCTAATCTGCCGCCCCCAATGTCACCGCCACCTACATTACAGTTATTAACCCCTAATCTGCCGCCCCCAACGTTGCCGCCACTATACTAAAGTTATTAATCCCTAACCCTAACACCCACTAACTTTAATGTAATTAAAATAAATCTAAATAAAACCTACTATTAATAACTAAATAATTCCTATTTAAAACTAAATACTTACCTATAAAATAAAGCCTAAGCTAACTAAAATATAACTAATTGTTACATTGTAGCTAGCTTAGGTTTTAATTTTATTTCACAGGCAAGTTTGTATTTATTTTAACTAGGTAGAATAGTTACTAATAGTTATTAACTATTTACTAACTACCTAGTTAAAATAAATACAAATTTACCTGTAAAATAAAACCTAACCTGTCTTACACTAACACCTAATACACTACAATTAAATAAATTACATTAATTAAATACAATTAACTAAATTACACAAAATAAAAAAGAAATGATCAAATATTTAAACTAATTACACCTAATCTAATAACCCTATCAAAATAATAAAGCCCCCTCAAAATAAAAAAAAACCCTAGCCTAAACTAAACTGCCAATAGCCCTTAAAAGGGCCTTTTGCGGCGCATTGCCCCAAAGAAATCAGCTCTTTTACCTGTAAAAACAAATACAAACAACCCCCCAACAGTAAAACCCACCACCCACACAACCAACCCCCCCAAATAAAAACCTATCTAAAAAACCTAAGCTCCTCATTGCCCTGAAAAGGGCATTTGGATGGGCATTGCCCTTAAAAGGGCATTTAGCTCTTTTTCCGCCCAAATCTAAAAATAAAACCCACCCAATAAACCCTTAATAAAACCTAACACTAACCCCCGAAGATCCACTTACAGTTTTTGAAGACCGGACATCCATCCTCAACGAAGCGGCAGAAGTCTTCATCCAAGTGGCAAGAATTCCTCAAAGAAGCCGGGAGAAGTCTTCATCCAAGCGGGCCGAAGTCTTCATCCAAGCCAGCAGAAGTCTGTCTGCCAGTACCCAGTTTAGAATAAAATACATTTTTTTTAATTTTTATTTTTTTTCTGTAGTGTAGCCCCCACCAATGACCAACCTCTCAGATCCCTTAAATCCTTTTTTTAATTCATTCCCTCCCCCCTTTCTCCCACTTCTTTACATCACTTTTTTCTGTAGTGTAGCTGTTCCCACCTGCTCCCTCCCTGTGCACGCGCCTGCCCGCCGCGCTCAGTGCACGTGCACGCCCCTGATGACCACGCCCCCGATCCTGCCACTTCCTATTTGAAGCCATCTATGGCTGCCCACCCGCCTCCCACATAAGCTCCCACCCACCAACGATACTGGCTATCAATGTCCGGTGCAGAGAGGGCCACAGAGTGGCTCTTTTTGCACCCGAGGGCTAAAAATGGTTATTCCAGGAAGCCTCGATATCGAGGCATCACTGCAATAACTGGAAAGTGGCTGGAAGCGATCAGGATCGCTTCCTCTGCTTTCCAAGACCGAAGACGTACGCCGTAAGTCCTCAGACGTTATCTGTATTTTTTTTAGGACGTACGGCATACGTCGTTGGTCATTAAGGGGTTAATGATACTTTCCTGGAAAGTATCTCAGATTTATTGAGATTTAGTACGATTGGTGTGAAGTATCTTGTTATATTGTTCAACTAAGCACTGTTAAATTAGTGGTCCATATTCTGGTATTTTTATTGTAATATTTTAATATGATTCATTGTGAATAAGGTTAATTTTAGATATATAAATTTTTTAGGATCTGTTGTATAGAATATTGTAACGGAATAATCGTGCATAATTCATTCATAATCTAGTTTTTACATAAATATAATTCAAGGTGTCTATAAAGGTAACTAATCGAGAACAAAGGAATAAATATTGATTTTAATAAATATATTGTTAAGTTTATATATATATTATATATATATATATGTATATACATTTTAATTAGGGGTACTGCTAAGATAATAATAAATGATAATTTTGTAACCGAGTGTCAGGCGAACTAGAACACTAAAGAAATAAGTGTTAAAAATAATGTGAATCTCAGCTGCTGAGATTTTTATAGTTTAAGGTTTGTAGCTAGGATGTGTGGGATGAGCAAATAAATCACCTAAGAGGTGATTTGCAAACCCCATTAACAAATAGCATTTATTGTAATTGGAATACTGGAAAATAGAACTCTATTCCTGAATCTTGTATCACAGTGTGAAAGATGTGCAGCAGGGAACTATTCCGCCAACCAATATGAGAAACTTAATATGCAAGAAAAAAAATAAGGAAAAAATATAATGGCAGTAAATGAATTATAAACCGGTATTGCGAGTAACAACTTTTCATAAGGCAGACTAGAGAGAATGGAATGTCACTAGTTTATACACACAAGTCGTTGGTGGTACAGCGAATAATTATCAAAACAGTGAAGCTAGAGTATACTACAAAGTTTGCTTCGGTAGTCAGGAAAGCAAGTGACTGACCTGTGTGTAAAAATCCGGAGCGGTAGAAGCAGTGAGGAGCTGGTGAGTACCGTGAAGTTGGCGTGTGACGTCACCGTGGAGGAATCCCAGTACTGCTGGCTGAGAAGGAGATCCGGAAAACAACGTAGGAGAGTTGCTACGCTTAGTGCTAATAGCGGAGCCTGGTTGAGGTATGCAGGCAAGTGAGGATAATAAACTTGAACTTGACAGCAACCAAAATAGACAAAGATCAAAATAGCTTTAGGTTAGTAAACAACTGTGTGTTGTTCAGTAGCTAGATGAGGAAAAATCCAATACCAAGCAATGAAGTAAAGGATACTGGGAGATTTATAGGCTGGCTGGAAAAGATAATTGAAATTTAAAGAAACAGTATAATGTCAAAGAAAATTAGGCTGTCAGCTAGGAGGATCCTGACAGGACCCCCCCTTCAAGGAGCAACCCCGGGGCTCAAGGTCGAGGGCGATCTGGGTTCCTCCGATGGAATAAGGCAACAAGTCTGGGAGCAGATATGTTGCAGGCAGGCTCCCAGGAGTCATCCTCCGGAGAATAGCCCTTCCAACGGACCAAATATTGGAGGATTCCACGGGAAAGTCTAGAATCCTGGATGGAGTGTACTTCATATTCGGTGTTTGGATCCACTACCAACGGAACAGCCAAAGAAGAAGGAAGAGAATCCCTGAGTGCTCTGTAGGGTTTTATCAGTGAAACATGAAAGGTAGAATGAATCTTGAAGGAATCTGGAAGTTGGAGACGAACAGCATTCCGGTTAACGATGTGAGATATAGGATAAGGCCCTATGAACAGAGGCGAGAGTTTTTTAGAAGGGGTGTTCATGTTGAGGTTCTTCGTGGATAACCACACCAAGTCACCTACAGAATAGACCGGTGACGGAGTCCTTTTCCTATCATAATAATACTTTTGAGTTCTTTTGGCCTCATCGATACTGGCCTTTATGGTAGTGAAATTAGAAGAAATCATATCAGCTAGTTCTGAAACAGACAATGAGGGAGTCTGAAGATTAGGTAGAATTTGAAACCTTGGATGGAACCCATAATTCACGAAAAAGGGGGTTTCTTTTGTAGTGGAGTGAACGGTATTGTTAAAACAGAACTCAGCGTAGGATAGATGAGTGGACCAATTTTGAGGTTGAGATGAGCAATATGTTCTGAGGAATTGTTCTAGCCACTGGTTTGATCTTTCTGTTTGGCCATTTGACTGGGGATGGTATGCGGTGCTTAATCTTTTATTTATTCCAAAGGTTTTACAAAACTCAGACCACAATTTACTAGAAAATTGAGTTCCTCTGTCACTGGTGATGCTATCAGGTATTCCGTGATATTTAAAGACGTTAGAGATGAGAAGTTGGATGGTTTCAGATGCTGTCGGAAGTTTGTGATATGGAACGAAATGACACATTTTTCTAAATAGGTCAACAATAACCAGGATGGTTGTGTTATTCATTGATTTAGGTAAATCAACGATAAAATCAACGGCGATATCTAGCCAAGGCCTACTGGGTGTAGGAAGAGGAATTAATAAACCATAAGGAGAATGTTTTGACCTCTTTGATATGGTACATTTTCTACAGGAGAGTATATGGGTCCTCACATCTCGCGACATAGCCGGCCACCAGTAATTCCTTCCTATAAGTTCTTGGGTTTTCCTAACACCAGGGTGACCTGCGAGTAGAGAGTCATGTGAGGATTCAAGAACCATCTGACGTAGAGTGGGTGGAATGTACAATTTGTCCTGAAAATAGTAGAGATCGTTACTTCTTTTCTGTAGTAGATGTAAAGGTTTATTTGTATCATTTAGTTGTTCTCCCTTTAGGTAAGATTCGGAGTCAATAACAAATGAGATGAAATTTTCAGGAGGTATAATGCTTCCTACCAAGGACTTTGAACGGACATACATTGGAAGCCTTGATAGTGCATCTGCCTTATGATTTTTGTTTGAGGGACGATAAACAATCTGATAATTGAATCTAGAAAAAAAAAGGTTCCATCGTACCTGTTTGGCCGACAGAGTCTTTGTGGATTTGAGATATTGCAGATTACGGTGGTCTGTATAAATTAAAGTTGGTATCTTGGTACCCTCCAAGAGATGTCGCCAGTGTTCAAGTGCCATCTTGATGGCCAAAAGCTCTTTATCCCCAATAGGATAATTTTGTTCAGGGGGGGACAAACCGTGAGAATAGAAGGCCACTGGATGGAGAGGTTGATCTAAACCTTGGCGTTGAGAGAGCACGGCTCCCACGGCGACATCAGAAGCGTCTACCTCGAGAACAAAAGGTAATTCAGGATTAGGAAATTTGAGGATAGGAGCTGTTGTGAACCTGTTTTTTAGATCTTCAAAAACCTTTTGAGTAAGCTGATCCCAATGGAAAGGTACATTTTGTTTAGTCAGATTTGTTAAGGGTTTAACAATGTTAGAGAAGTTTTTAATAAATTTGCGATAAAAATTCGCGAAACCGAGGAAACTCTGAACCTCTTTTCTGCATTTGGGGACAGGCCAATCAATAATTGCCTGAATTTTACCTTCCTCCATACGTATACCCATAGGACTTATTTCGTAACCTAAGAAGGTTATTTTATTAGAATTAAATATGCATTTCTCAGGTTTTGCGTATAGGTAGTTAGTTCTTAATCTAGAAAGTACCTGTCTAACATGTGATATGTGCTGAGTTAAGGTTTTTGAGTAGATCAGAATGTCATCCAAATAAATGACTAAGAAAACGTCAAGGAAATCTCTGAATAAGTCATTTATTAGGTGTTGGAAAGTGGCCGGGGCGTTACATAGCCCGAACGGCATCACGGTATATTCGTACAGGCCGTAGCGAGTACGAAAAGCCGTCAGCCACTCGTCACCACTTCTTACTCGGATGAGATTGTACGCTCCCCTTAGATCTAATTTTGTAAAAAATTTAGCCCCTTCCAATCTCTCTATTAATTCTGGGATAAGCGGTAAGGGGTAGCGATTTTTTACTGTCACCTTATTAAGCTGTCGGTAGTCAACTATGGGGCGTAAACTGCCGTCTTTATTTTTTACAAAAAACATACCGGCACCAGCTGGTGAGGTAGAGGGCCGTATGTAACCTTTCCTTAAATTATCCTCTAAATAAGTTTTAAGGTGTGTAAGTTCAGGTTTAGATAGAGGGAAAATGTGGCCATAAGGAATCTGAGCTCCAGGGACTAGCTCTATGGGGCAGTCGTATTTCCTGTGAGGTGGAAGAGTTTCAGATTCAGTTTTGGAGAAAACATCAGCGAAATCCTTATACTCATCAGGTAACTGGAAATCTAAGTCAGTGGTGGAAGTGTGCATAATACTGATAGGGAAACAAGTTGTTGAACAGAATTTTGAGTCAAAGGTTACAGAGAGAGTGTCCCAGGAGATAGTGGGATTATGTAAAGTTAACCAATTTAAACCAAGTATAACCGGAGAAACAGGGGAGGAGATAACATCAAATGTAAGGTATTCTCTATGATGATCTGTGGAACTAACTAAGGCCTAGATTTAGAGTTCGGCGGTAAAAGGGCTGTTAACGCTCCGCGGGTTTTTTTTCTGGCCGCACCATAAATTTAACTCTGGTATCGAGAGTTCAAACAAATGCTGCGTTAGGCTCCAAAAAAGGAGCGTAGAGCATTTTTACCGCAAATGCAACTCTCGATACCAGAGTTGCTTACGGACGCGGCCGGCCTCAAAAACGTGCTTGTGCACGATTCTCCCATAGGAAACAATGGGGCTGTTTGAGCTGAAAAAAAACCTAACACCTGCAAAAAAGCAGCGTTCAGCTCCTAACGCAGCCCCATTGTTTCCTATGGGGAAACACTTCCTACGTCTGCACCTAACACCCTAACATGTACCCCGAGTCTAAACACCCCTAACCTTACACTTATTAACTCCTAATCTGCCGCCCCCGCTATCGCTGACCCCTGCATTACACTTTTAACCCCTAATCTGCTGCTCCGTAAACCGCCGCCACCTACGTTATCCCTATGTACCCCTAATCTGCTGCCCTAACATCGCCGACCCCTATGTTATATTTATTAACCCCTAATCTGCCCCCCACAACGTCGCCGACACCTACCTACACTTATTAACCCCTAATCTGCCGAGCGGACCTGAGCGCTACTATAATAAATGTATTAACCCCTAATCCGCCTCACTAACCCTATAATAAATAGTATTAACCCCTAATCTGCCCTCCCTAACATCACCGACACCTACCTTCAATTATTAACCCCTAATCTGCCGACCGGAGCTCACCGCTATTCTAATAAATGTATTAACCCCTAAAGCTAAGTCTAACCCTAACACTAACACCCCCCTAACTTAAATATAATTTACATCTAACTAAATAAATTAACTCTTATTAAATAACTTATTCCTATTTAAAGCTAAATACTTACCTGTAAAATAAATCCTAATATAGCTACAATATAAATTACATTTATATTATAGCTATTTTAGGATTAATATTTATTTTACAGGCAACTTTGTAATTATTTTAACCAGGTACAATAGCTATTAAATAGTTAAGAACTATTTAATAGTTACCTAGTTAAAATAATTACAAATTTACCTGTAAAATAAATCCTAACCTAAGTTATAATTAAACCTAACACTACCCTATCAATAAAATAATTAAATAAACTACCTACAATTACCTACAATTAACCTAACACTACACTATCAATAAATTAATTAAACACAATTGCTACAAATAAATACAATTAAATAAACTATCTAAAGTACAAAAAATAAAAAAGAACTAAGTTACAGAAAATAAAAAAATATTTACAAACATAAGAAAAATATTACAACAATTTTAAACTAATTACACCTACTCTAAGCCCCCTAATAAAATAACAAAGACCCCCAAAATAAAAAATTCCCTACCCTATTCTAAAATACAAAAATTACAAGCTCTTTTACCTTACCAGCCCTGAACAGGGCCCTTTGCGGGGCATGCCCCAAGAATTTCAGCTCTTTTGCCTGTAAAAAAAAACATACAATACCCCCCCCCCAACATTACAACCCACCACCCACATACCCCTAATCTAACCCAAACCCCCTTAAAGAAACCTAACACTAAGCCCCTGAAGATCTTCCTACCTTGTCTTCACCATACCAGGTTCACCGATCCGTCCTGGCTCCAACATCTTCATCCAACCCAAGCGGGGGTTGGCGATCCATAATCCGGTCCAGAAGAGGCTCCAAAGTCTTCCTCCTATCCGGCAAGAAGAGGACATCCGGACCGGCAAACATCTTCTCCAAGCCGCATCTTCTATCTTCTTCCATCCGGTGCGGAGCGGGTCCATCTTGAAGCAGGCGACGCGGATCCATCCTCTTCTTCCGATGTCTCCCGACGAATGACGGTTCCTTTAAGGGACGTCATCCAAGATGGCGTCCCTCGAATTCCGATTGGCTGATAGGATTCTATCAGCCAATCGGAATTAAGGTAGGAATTTTCTGATTGGCTGATGGAATCAGCCAATCAGAATCTAGTTCAATCCGATTGGCCGATCCAATCAGCCAATCAGATTGAGCTTGCATTCTATTGGCTGATCGGAACAGCCAATAGAATGCGAGCTCAATCTGATTGGCTGATTGGATCAGCCAATCGGATTGAACTTGATTCTGATTGGCTGATTCCATCAGCCAATCAGAAAATTCCTACCTTAATTCCGATTGGCTGATAGAATCCTATCAGCCAATCGGAATTCGAGGGACGCCATCTTGGATGACGTCCCTTAAAGGAACCGTCATTCGTCGGGAGACATCGGAAGAAGAGGATGGATCCGCGTCGCCTGCTTCAAGATGGACCCGCTCCGCACCGGATGGAAGAAGATAGAAGATGCGGCTTGGAGAAGATGTTTGCCGGTCCGGATGTCCTCTTCTTGCCGGATAGGAGGAAGACTTTGGAGCCTCTTCTGGACCTCTTCAGCACCGGATTATGGATCGCCAACCCCCGCTTGGGTTGGATGAGGATCTTGGAGCCAGGACGGATCGGTGAACCTGGTATGGTGAAGACAAGGTAGGAAGATCTTCAGGGGATTAGTGTTAGGTTTATTTAAGGGGGGTTTGGGTTAGATTAGGGGTATGTGGGTGGTGGGTTGTAATGTTGGGGGGGGGGTATTGTATGTTTTCTTTTACAGGCAAAAGAGCTGAACTTCTTGGGGCATGCCCCGCAAAGGGCCCTGTTCAGGGCTGGTAAGGTAAAAGAGCTTGTAATTTTTGTATTTTAGAATAGGGTAGGGAATTTTTTATTTTGGGGGTCTTTGTTATTTTATTAGGGGGCTTAGAGTAGGTGTAATTAGTTTAAAATTGTTGTAATATTTTTCTTATGTTTGTAAATATTTTTTTATTTTCTGTAACTTAGTTCTTTTTTATTTTTTGTACTTTAGATAGTTTATTTAATTGTATTTATTTGTAGCAATTGTGTTTAATTAATTTATTGATAGTGTAGTGTTAGGTTAATTGTAGGTAATTGTAGGTAGTTTATTTAATTATTTTATTGATAGGCTAGTGTTAGGTTTAATTATAACTTAGGTTAGGATTTATTTTACAGGTAAATTTGTAATTATTTTAACTAGGTAACTATTAAATAGTTCTTAACTATTTAATAGCTATTGTACCTGGTTAAAATAATTACAAAGTTGCCTGTAAAATAAATATTAATCCTAAAATAGCTATAATATAAATGTAATTTATATTGTAGCTATATTAGGATTTATTTTACAGGTAAGTATTTAGCTTTAAATAGGAATAAGTTATTTAATAAGAGTTAATTTATTTCGTTAGATGTAAATTATATTTAAGTTAGGGGGGTGTTAGTGTTAGGGTTAGACTTAGCTTTAGGGGTTAATACATTTATTAGAATAGCGGTGAGCTCCGGTCGGCAGATTAGGGGTTAATAATTGAAGTTAGGTGTCGGCGATGTTAGGGAGGGCAGATTAGGGGTTAATACTATTTATGATAGGGTTAGTGAGGCGGATTAGGGGTTAATACATTTATTATAGTAGCGCTCAGGTCCGCTCGGCAGATTAGGGGTTAATAAGTGTAGGCAGGTGTCGGCGACGTTGTGGGGGGCAGATTAGGGGTTAATAAATATAACATAGGGGTCGGCGATGTTAGGGGCAGCAGATTAGGGGTACATAGGGATAACGTAGGTGGCGGCGATTTGCGGTCGGAAGATTAGGGGTTAATTATTTTAAGTAGCTTGCGGCGACGTTGTGGGGGGCAAGTTAGGGGTTAATAAATATAATATAGGGGTCGGCGGGGTTAGGGGCAGCAGATTAGGGGTACATAAGTATAACGTAGGTGGCGGTCGGCAGATTAGGGGTTAAAAATTTTAATCGAGTGGCGGCGATGTGGGGGGACCTCGGTTTAGGGGTACATAGGTAGTTTATGGGTGTTAGTGTACTTTAGGGTACAGTAGTTAAGAGCTTTATAAACCGGCGTTAGCCAGAAAGCTCTTAACTCCTGCTATTTTCAGGCGGCTGGAATCTTGTCGTTAGAGCTCTAACGCTCACTGCAGAAACGACTCTAAATACTGGCGTTAGAAAGATCCCATTGAAAAGATAGGCTACGCAAATGGCGTAGGGGGATCTGCGGTATGGAAAAGTCGCGGCTGAAAAGTGAGCGTTAGACCCTTTAATCACTGACTCCAAATACCAGCGGGCGCCCAAAACCAGCGTTAGGAGCCTCTAACGCTGGTTTTGACGGCTACCGCCGAACTCTAAATCTAGGCCTAAGAGAGGAATAGTTTGATAAGCTACTGGACCTGATGAGATAGGGTTACCATCAATTCCTCTTAATAAAACAGGAGACTTTTTCTGCATAAGTGGAATTTTATTCTTAAGTGTATATTCTTTATCAATATAGCAGGCAGTAGCTCCTGAGTCAATAATTGCAGGGACGTGGAGACGATGGAGATCCCACAGGAAAAGAAGTGAAAGTTTACAATAGGCACTTCTACTATCATATGTATTGCAACAAGAGGAAAATAATAGGGACTTACCCCTGTTAGATTTTTGGAGAACTGGGCATTCTTTTACTGTATGCTCATCTGACGCACAGTAGAGACAGAGATTATTTTCTCTCCTTCTAGTCTTTTCTTGTGCGGTTAAAGGGGCTTTTAGGAACCCAATATCCATTGGCTCAGAGTGGGACTTTGCAGAGGAGATAGAGGGTGTAACACTAGTGGTTTTCTTTGTGTAAGAATCAGGATATGATCGTTCATGTTGTCTTTCTCGTAAGCGTCTATCTATTGTGATACTTAGATTTATCAAACCCTCTAGAGTGGGGGGCATATCAGTTCGGGACAATTCATCCTTAACCGCGTCTGAAAGACCCAGGCGGAACTGATTCCTTAAAGATAAGTTGTTCCACTCAGAGTCTTTTGTCCACCTCTTAAAGTCTGCTATGTAATCTTCCACCATTCTTTTTTTTTGTTTAAGTGCCCTAAGGGCAGTTTCTGCAGTTTGTTGCTTAAATGGGTCTTCGTATAATTATCCCATTGCAGAGAAAAAATTCTCCAAAGAGTCTAATATGGTGTCAGTAGATTCAAAAAAACTGTTTGCCCAACTACGTGGTTCCCCCCTTAGGAAAGATATGGTTGTTAAGACTCTGATCCTGTCAGTGGGGTAAGATTGGGTTTTCAGTGTAAATAAAAGTAAGCATGCATTCTTAAAGTCCCTATAGTGTGCCCTATCACCATAGAATTTTTCAGGTAAACTGACTTGTGGTTCAGGAGTATGTAATTTTGTCTCAATATAATCCTTAATGTAAGCTTTGAGTGCAGTGTTTTCAGCTCTAAGTGTATTTAACCCTTCAGTCAAGGAATCTACTCTTTGAGTTAGAGTCTGTAGAAGTGTAGTCATCTCAGCTGGATTCATTTTGTTAAAAGGCTTGGTATTCTGTCAGGCGAACTAGAACACTAAAGAAATAAGTGTTAAAAATAATGTGAATCTCAGCTGCTGAGATTTTTATAGTTTAAGGTTTGTAGCTAGGATGTGTGGGATGAGCAAATAAATCACCTAAGAGGTGATTTGCAAACCCCATTAACAAATAGCATTTATTGTAATTGGAATACTGGAAAATAGAACTCTATTCCTGAATCTTGTATCACAGTGTGAAAGATGTGCAGCAGGGAACTATTCCGCCAACCAATATGAGAAACTTAATATGCAAGAAAAAAAATAAGGAAAAAATATAATGGCAGTAAATGAATTATAAACCGGTATTGCGAGTAACAACTTTTCATAAGGCAGACTAGAGAGAATGGAATGTCACTAGTTTATACACACAAGTCGTTGGTGGTACAGCGAATAATTATCAAAACAGTGAAGCTAGAGTATACTACAAAGTTTGCTTCGGTAGTCAGGAAAGCAAGTGACTGACCTGTGTGTAAAAATCCGGAGCGGTAGAAGCAGTGAGGAGCTGGTGAGTACCGTGAAGTTGGCGTGTGACGTCACCGTGGAGGAATCCCAGTACTGCTGGCTGAGAAGGAGATCCGGAAAACAACGTAGGAGAGTTGCTACGCTTAGTGCTAATAGCGGAGCCTGGTTGAGGTATGCAGGCAAGTGAGGATAATAAACTTGAACTTGACAGCAACCAAAATAGACAAAGATCAAAATAGCTTTAGGTTAGTAAACAACTGCGTGTTGTTCAGTAGCTAGATGAGGAAAAATCCAATACCAAGCAATGAAGTAAAGGATACTGGGAGATTTATAGGCTGGCTGGAAAAGATAATTGAAATTTAAAGAAACAGTATAATGTCAAAGAAAATTAGGCTGTCAGCTAGGAGGATCCTGACAGGACCCCCCCTTCAAGGAGCAACCCCGGGGCTCAAGGTCGAGGGCGATCTGGGTTCCTCCGATGGAATAAGGCAACAAGTCTGGGAGCAGATATGTTGCAGGCAGGCTCCCAGGAGTCATCCTCCGGAGAATAGCCCTTCCAACGGACCAAATATTGGAGGATTCCACGGGAAAGTCTAGAATCCTGGATGGAGTGTACTTCATATTCGGTGTTTGGATCCACTACCAACGGAACAGCCAAAGAAGAAGGAAGAGAATCCCTGAGTGCTCTGTAGGGTTTTATCAGTGAAACATGAAAGGTAGAATGAATCTTGAAGGAATCTGGAAGTTGGAGACGAACAGCATTCCGGTTAACGATGTGAGATATAGGATAAGGCCCTATGAACAGAGGCGAGAGTTTTTTAGAAGGGGTGTTCATGTTGAGGTTCTTCGTGGATAACCACACCAAGTCACCTACAGAATAGACCGGTGACGGAGTCCTTTTCCTATCATAATAATACTTTTGAGTTCTTTTGGCCTCATCGATACTGGCCTTTATGGTAGTGAAATTAGAAGAAATCATATCAGCTAGTTCTGAAACAGACAATGAGGGAGTCTGAAGATTAGGTAGAATTTGAAACCTTGGATGGAACCCATAATTCACGAAAAAGGGGGTTTCTTTTGTAGTGGAGTGAACGGTATTGTTAAAACAGAACTCAGCGTAGGATAGATGAGTGGACCAATTTTGAGGTTGAGATGAGCAATATGTTCTGAGGAATTGTTCTAGCCACTGGTTTGATCTTTCTGTTTGGCCATTTGACTGGGGATGGTATGCGGTGCTTAATCTTTTATTTATTCCAAAGGTTTTACAAAACTCAGACCACAATTTACTAGAAAATTGAGTTCCTCTGTCACTGGTGATGCTATCAGGTATTCCGTGATATTTAAAGACGTTAGAGATGAGAAGTTGGATGGTTTCAGATGCTGTCGGAAGTTTGTGATATGGAACGAAATGACACATTTTTCTAAATAGGTCAACAATAACCAGGATGGTTGTGTTATTCATTGATTTAGGTAAATCAACGATAAAATCAACGGCGATATCTAGCCAAGGCCTACTGGGTGTAGGAAGAGGAATTAATAAACCATAAGGAGAATGTTTTGACCTCTTTGATATGGTACATTTTCTACAGGAGAGTATATGGGTCCTCACATCTCGCGACATAGCCGGCCACCAGTAATTCCTTCCTATAAGTTCTTGGGTTTTCCTAACACCAGGGTGACCTGCGAGTAGAGAGTCATGTGAGGATTCAAGAACCATCTGACGTAGAGTGGGTGGAATGTACAATTTGTCCTGAAAATAGTAGAGATCGTTACTTCTTTTCTGTAGTAGATGTAAAGGTTTATTTGTATCATTTAGTTGTTCTCCCTTTAGGTAAGATTCGGAGTCAATAACAAATGAGATGAAATTTTCAGGAGGTATAATGCTTCCTACCAAGGACTTTGAACGGACATACATTGGAAGCCTTGATAGTGCATCTGCCTTATGATTTTTGTTTGAGGGACGATAAACAATCTGATAATTGAATCTAGAAAAAAAAAGGTTCCATCGTACCTGTTTGGCCGACAGAGTCTTTGTGGATTTGAGATATTGCAGATTACGGTGGTCTGTATAAATTAAAGTTGGTATCTTGGTACCCTCCAAGAGATGTCGCCAGTGTTCAAGTGCCATCTTGATGGCCAAAAGCTCTTTATCCCCAATAGGATAATTTTGTTCAGGGGGGGACAAACCGTGAGAATAGAAGGCCACTGGATGGAGAGGTTGATCTAAACCTTGGCGTTGAGAGAGCACGGCTCCCACGGCGACATCAGAAGCGTCTACCTCGAGAACAAAAGGTAATTCAGGATTAGGAAATTTGAGGATAGGAGCTGTTGTGAACCTGTTTTTTAGATCTTCAAAAACCTTTTGAGTAAGCTGATCCCAATGGAAAGGTACATTTTGTTTAGTCAGATTTGTTAAGGGTTTAACAATGTTAGAGAAGTTTTTAATAAATTTGCGATAAAAATTCGCGAAACCGAGGAAACTCTGAACCTCTTTTCTGCATTTGGGGACAGGCCAATCAATAATTGCCTGAATTTTACCTTCCTCCATACGTATACCCATAGGACTTATTTCGTAACCTAAGAAGGTTATTTTATTAGAATTAAATATGCATTTCTCAGGTTTTGCGTATAGGTAGTTAGTTCTTAATCTAGAAAGTACCTGTCTAACATGTGATATGTGCTGAGTTAAGGTTTTTGAGTAGATCAGAATGTCATCCAAATAAATGACTAAGAAAACGTCAAGGAAATCTCTGAATAAGTCATTTATTAGGTGTTGGAAAGTGGCCGGGGCGTTACATAGCCCGAACGGCATCACGGTATATTCGTACAGGCCGTAGCGAGTACGAAAAGCCGTCAGCCACTCGTCACCACTTCTTACTCGGATGAGATTGTACGCTCCCCTTAGATCTAATTTTGTAAAAAATTTAGCCCCTTCCAATCTCTCTATTAATTCTGGGATAAGCGGTAAGGGGTAGCGATTTTTTACTGTCACCTTATTAAGCTGTCGGTAGTCAACTATGGGGCGTAAACTGCCGTCTTTATTTTTTACAAAAAACATACCGGCACCAGCTGGTGAGGTAGAGGGCCGTATGTAACCTTTCCTTAAATTATCCTCTAAATAAGTTTTAAGGTGTGTAAGTTCAGGTTTAGATAGAGGGAAAATGTGGCCATAAGGAATCTGAGCTCCAGGGACTAGCTCTATGGGGCAGTCGTATTTCCTGTGAGGTGGAAGAGTTTCAGATTCAGTTTTGGAGAAAACATCAGCGAAATCCTTATACTCATCAGGTAACTGGAAATCTAAGTCAGTGGTGGAAGTGTGCATAATACTGATAGGGAAACAAGTTGTTGAACAGAATTTTGAGTCAAAGGTTACAGAGAGAGTGTCCCAGGAGATAGTGGGATTATGTAAAGTTAACCAATTTAAACCAAGTATAACCGGAGAAACAGGGGAGGAGATAACATCAAATGTAAGGTATTCTCTATGATGATCTGTGGAACTAACTAAGGCCTAGATTTAGAGTTCGGCGGTAAAAGGGCTGTTAACGCTCCGCGGGTTTTTTTCTGGCCGCACCATAAATTTAACTCTGGTATCGAGAGTTCAAACAAATGCTGCGTTAGGCTCCAAAAAAGGAGCGTAGAGCATTTTTACCGCAAATGCAACTCTCGATACCAGAGTTGCTTACGGACGCGGCCGGCCTCAAAAACGTGCTCGTGCACGATTCTCCCATAGGAAACAATGGGGCTGTTTGAGCTGAAAAAAAACCTAACACCTGCAAAAAAGCAGCGTTCAGCTCCTAACGCAGCCCCATTGTTTCCTATGGGGAAACACTTCCTACGTCTGCACCTAACACCCTAACATGTACCCCGAGTCTAAACACCCCTAACCTTACACTTATTAACTCCTAATCTGCCGCCCCCGCTATCGCTGACCCCTGCATTACACTTTTAACCCCTAATCTGCTGCTCCGTAAACCGCCGCCACCTACGTTATCCCTATGTACCCCTAATCTGCTGCCCTAACATCGCCGACCCCTATGTTATATTTATTAACCCCTAATCTGCCCCCCACAACGTCGCCGACACCTACCTACACTTATTAACCCCTAATCTGCCGAGCGGACCTGAGCGCTACTATAATAAATGTATTAACCCCTAATCCGCCTCACTAACCCTATAATAAATAGTATTAACCCCTAATCTGCCCTCCCTAACATCACCGACACCTACCTTCAATTATTAACCCCTAATCTGCCGACCGGAGCTCACCGCTATTCTAATAAATGTATTAACCCCTAAAGCTAAGTCTAACCCTAACACTAACACCCCCCTAACTTAAATATAATTTACATCTAACTAAATAAATTAACTCTTATTAAATAACTTATTCCTATTTAAAGCTAAATACTTACCTGTAAAATAAATCCTAATATAGCTACAATATAAATTACATTTATATTATAGCTATTTTAGGATTAATATTTATTTTACAGGCAACTTTGTAATTATTTTAACCAGGTACAATAGCTATTAAATAGTTAAGAACTATTTAATAGTTACCTAGTTAAAATAATTACAAATTTACCTGTAAAATAAATCCTAACCTAAGTTATAATTAAACCTAACACTACCCTATCAATAAAATAATTAAATAAACTACCTACAATTACCTACAATTAACCTAACACTACACTATCAATAAATTAATTAAACACAATTGCTACAAATAAATACAATTAAATAAACTATCTAAAGTACAAAAAATAAAAAAGAACTAAGTTACAGAAAATAAAAAAATATTTACAAACATAAGAAAAATATTACAACAATTTTAAACTAATTACACCTACTCTAAGCCCCCTAATAAAATAACAAAGACCCCCAAAATAAAAAATTCCCTACCCTATTCTAAAATACAAAAATTACAAGCTCTTTTACCTTACCAGCCCTGAACAGGGCCCTTTGCGGGGCATGCCCCAAGAATTTCAGCTCTTTTGCCTGTAAAAAAAACCATACAATACCCCCCCCCAACATTACAACCCACCACCCACATACCCCTAATCTAACCCAAACCCCCTTAAAGAAACCTAACACTAAGCCCCTGAAGATCTTCCTACCTTGTCTTCACCATACCAGGTTCACCGATCCGTCCTGGCTCCAACATCTTCATCCAACCCAAGCGGGGGTTGGCGATCCATAATCCGGTCCAGAAGAGGCTCCAAAGTCTTCCTCCTATCCGGCAAGAAGAGGACATCCGGACCGGCAAACATCTTCTCCAAGCCGCATCTTCTATCTTCTTCCATCCGGTGCGGAGCGGGTCCATCTTGAAGCAGGCGACGCGGATCCATCCTCTTCTTCCGATGTCTCCCGACGAATGACGGTTCCTTTAAGGGACGTCATCCAAGATGGCGTCCCTCGAATTCCGATTGGCTGATAGGATTCTATCAGCCAATCGGAATTAAGGTAGGAATTTTCTGATTGGCTGATGGAATCAGCCAATCAGAATCTAGTTCAATCCGATTGGCCGATCCAATCAGCCAATCAGATTGAGCTCGCATTCTATTGGCTGATCGGAACAGCCAATAGAATGCGAGCTCAATCTGATTGGCTGATTGGATCAGCCAATCGGATTGAACTTGATTCTGATTGGCTGATTCCATCAGCCAATCAGAAAATTCCTACCTTAATTCCGATTGGCTGATAGAATCCTATCAGCCAATCGGAATTCGAGGGACGCCATCTTGGATGACGTCCCTTAAAGGAACCGTCATTCGTCGGGAGACATCGGAAGAAGAGGATGGATCCGCGTCGCCTGCTTCAAGATGGACCCGCTCCGCACCGGATGGAAGAAGATAGAAGATGCGGCTTGGAGAAGATGTTTGCCGGTCCGGATGTCCTCTTCTTGCCGGATAGGAGGAAGACTTTGGAGCCTCTTCTGGACCTCTTCAGCACCGGATTATGGATCGCCAACCCCCGCTTGGGTTGGATGAGGATCTTGGAGCCAGGACGGATCGGTGAACCTGGTATGGTGAAGACAAGGTAGGAAGATCTTCAGGGGATTAGTGTTAGGTTTATTTAAGGGGGGTTTGGGTTAGATTAGGGGTATGTGGGTGGTGGGTTGTAATGTTGGGGGGGGGGGTATTGTATGTTTTCTTTTACAGGCAAAAGAGCTGAACTTCTTGGGGCATGCCCCGCAAAGGGCCCTGTTCAGGGCTGGTAAGGTAAAAGAGCTTGTAATTTTTGTATTTTAGAATAGGGTAGGGAATTTTTTATTTTGGGGGTCTTTGTTATTTTATTAGGGGGCTTAGAGTAGGTGTAATTAGTTTAAAATTGTTGTAATATTTTTCTTATGTTTGTAAATATTTTTTTATTTTCTGTAACTTAGTTCTTTTTTATTTTTTGTACTTTAGATAGTTTATTTAATTGTATTTATTTGTAGCAATTGTGTTTAATTAATTTATTGATAGTGTAGTGTTAGGTTAATTGTAGGTAATTGTAGGTAGTTTATTTAATTATTTTATTGATAGGCTAGTGTTAGGTTTAATTATAACTTAGGTTAGGATTTATTTTACAGGTAAATTTGTAATTATTTTAACTAGGCAACTATTAAATAGTTCTTAACTATTTAATAGCTATTGTACCTGGTTAAAATAATTACAAAGTTGCCTGTAAAATAAATATTAATCCTAAAATAGCTATAATATAAATGTAATTTATATTGTAGCTATATTAGGATTTATTTTACAGGTAAGTATTTAGCTTTAAATAGGAATAAGTTATTTAATAAGAGTTAATTTATTTCGTTAGATGTAAATTATATTTAAGTTAGGGGGGTGTTAGTGTTAGGGTTAGACTTAGCTTTAGGGGTTAATACATTTATTAGAATAGCGGTGAGCTCCGGTCGGCAGATTAGGGGTTAATAATTGAAGTTAGGTGTCGGCGATGTTAGGGAGGGCAGATTAGGGGTTAATACTATTTATGATAGGGTTAGTGAGGCGGATTAGGGGTTAATACATTTATTATAGTAGCGCTCAGGTCCGCTCGGCAGATTAGGGGTTAATAAGTGTAGGCAGGTGTCGGCGACGTTGTGGGGGGCAGATTAGGGGTTAATAAATATAACATAGGGGTCGGCGATGTTAGGGGCAGCAGATTAGGGGTACATAGGGATAACGTAGGTGGCGGCGATTTGCGGTCGGAAGATTAGGGGTTAATTATTTTAAGTAGCTTGCGGCGACGTTGTGGGGGGCAAGTTAGGGGTTAATAAATATAATATAGGGGTCGGCGGGGTTAGGGGCAGCAGATTAGGGGTACATATGTATAACGTAGGTGGCGGTCGGCAGATTAGGGGTTAAAAATTTTAATCGAGTGGCGGCGATGTGGGGGGACCTCGGTTTAGGGGTACATAGGTAGTTTATGGGTGTTAGTGTACTTTAGGGTACAGTAGTTAAGAGCTTTATAAACCGGCGTTAGCCAGAAAGCTCTTAACTCCTGCTATTTTCAGGCGGCTGGAATCTTGTCGTTAGAGCTCTAACGCTCACTGCAGAAACGACTCTAAATACCGGCGTTAGAAAGATCCCATTGAAAAGATAGGCTACGCAAATGGCGTAGGGGGATCTGCGGTATGGAAAAGTCGCGGCTGAAAAGTGAGCGTTAGACCCTTTAATCACTGACTCCAAATACCAGCGGGCGCCCAAAACCAGCGTTAGGAGCCTCTAACGCTGGTTTTGACGGCTACCGCCGAACTCTAAATCTAGGCCTAAGAGAGGAATAGTTTGATAAGCTACTGGACCTGATGAGATAGGGTTACCATCAATTCCTCTTAATAAAACAGGAGACTTTTTCTGCATAAGTGGAATTTTATTCTTAAGTGTATATTCTTTATCAATATAGCAGGCAGTAGCTCCTGAGTCAATAATTGCAGGGACGTGGAGACGATGGAGATCCCACAGGAAAAGAAGTGAAAGTTTACAATAGGCACTTCTACTATCATATGTATTGCAACAAGAGGAAAATAATAGGGACTTACCCCTGTTAGATTTTTGGAGAACTGGGCATTCTTTTACTGTATGCTCATCTGACGCACAGTAGAGACAGAGATTATTTTCTCTCCTTCTAGTCTTTTCTTGTGCGGTTAAAGGGGCTTTTAGGAACCCAATATCCATTGGCTCAGAGTGGGACTTTGCAGAGGAGATAGAGGGTGTAACACTAGTGGTTTTCTTTGTGTAAGAATCAGGATATGATCGTTCATGTTGTCTTTCTCGTAAGCGTCTATCTATTGTGATACTTAGATTTATCAAACCCTCTAGAGTGGGGGGCATATCAGTTCGGGACAATTCATCCTTAACCGCGTCTGAAAGACCCAGGCGGAACTGATTCCTTAAAGATAAGTTGTTCCACTCAGAGTCTTTTGTCCACCTCTTAAAGTCTGCTATGTAATCTTCCACCATTCTTTTTTTTTGTTTAAGTGCCCTAAGGGCAGTTTCTGCAGTTTGTTGCTTAAATGGGTCTTCGTATAATTATCCCATTGCAGAGAAAAAATTCTCCAAAGAGTCTAATATGGTGTCATTAGATTCAAAAAAACTGTTTGCCCAACTACGTGGTTCCCCCCTTAGGAAAGATATGGTTGTTAAGACTCTGATCCTGTCAGTGGGGTAAGATTGGGTTTTCAGTGTAAATAAAAGTAAGCATGCATTCTTAAAGTCCCTATAGTGTGCCCTATCACCATAGAATTTTTCAGGTAAACTGACTTGTGGTTCAGGAGTATGTAATTTTGTCTCAATATAATCCTTAATGTAAGCTTTGAGTGCAGTGTTTTCAGCTCTAAGTGTATTTAACCCTTCAGTCAAGGAATCTACTCTTTGAGTTAGAGTCTGTAGAAGTGTAGTCATCTCAGCTGGATTCATTTTGTTAAAAGGCTTGGTATTCTGTCAGGCGAACTAGAACACTAAAGAAATAAGTGTTAAAAATAATGTGAATCTCAGCTGCTGAGATTTTTATAGTTTAAGGTTTGTAGCTAGGATGTGTGGGATGAGCAAATAAATCACCTAAGAGGTGATTTGCAAACCCCATTAACAAATAGCATTTATTGTAATTGGAATACTGGAAAATAGAACTCTATTCCTGAATCTTGTATCACAGTGTGAAAGATGTGCAGCAGGGAACTATTCCGCCAACCAATATGAGAAACTTAATATGCAAGAAAAAAAATAAGGAAAAAATATAATGGCAGTAAATGAATTATAAACCGGTATTGCGAGTAACAACTTTTCATAAGGCAGACTAGAGAGAATGGAATGTCACTAGTTTATACACACAAGTCGTTGGTGGTACAGCGAATAATTATCAAAACAGTGAAGCTAGAGTATACTACAAAGTTTGCTTCGGTAGTCAGGAAAGCAAGTGACTGACCTGTGTGTAAAAATCCGGAGCGGTAGAAGCAGTGAGGAGCTGGTGAGTACCGTGAAGTTGGCGTGTGACGTCACCGCGGAGGAATCCCAGTACTGCTGGCTGAGAAGGAGATCCGGAAAACAACGTAGGAGAGTTGCTACGCTTAGTGCCAATAGCGGAGCCTGGTTGAGGTATGCAGGCAAGTGAGGATAATAAACTTGAACTTGACAGCAACCAAAATAGACAAAGATCAAAATAGCTTTAGGTTAGTAAACAACTGCGTGTTGTTCAGTAGCTAGATGAGGAAAAATCCAATACCAAGCAATGAAGTAAAGGATACTGGGAGATTTATAGGCTGGCTGGAAAAGATAATTGAAATTTAAAGAAACAGTATAATGTCAAAGAAAATTAGGCTGTCAGCTAGGAGGATCCTGACACCGAGTATATACCAACACTGTTCATAAGATGCTTTTGTAAACCTATTGGAGACTGGGATATGTTTGTAATTTCTTACTTTTTCCTTTTTTTGTTTTGTAGTTTTGTTTTCTTTATACATTTTCAGAATACTCCAACGTTAACAGGCAAGGTGTTTGTCATACTTCAATCTTTGTTAGTTTTGTATCTATATTCATGTTGTATCTCTCTACCCTTCCATGGTTTTCAATACAAACTGGAATTAAAATAAAACACATAATAATAATAATAATAATTAATAATAATAATAATAATAATAATAATAATAATAATAATAATAATAAATAAATAGTAATAAAGCAGATGCTTAAAATGGAGGTATACATGCTAAGTGATATTAGGGATCCATCAGGTATGAAGATTGATAATGCCAACATCCACAGTATGCTCTTCAACAAAGCATACTAAGAGAACAGAGTAAATTAGATAACAGAGGTAAGTAATTTTATACCTACTTTATGAAACTTTAAATAAGGAATACATAGAAAATTAGAAAAAGGGAAGGCATGGATAATGGAGGGAGAATAAACCAAGAGAGATTGCAGATGTAACAGTGGAGAATACAAGTATGTATAATAAATTAGATGCTTTCAAAAGCTTATTCTGCTTATACATATGCCTCTGTTCTATTCTCTATACCCCATTGACCAACATGAGATAAAGCATAATGCACATTTTGCATTAAGAAAATGCACATACGTTTTTTTGTATTGATATACAGTAAATTACCTTTCACTGATGTAGATAGCAAAAACCTAAAACTTAAGCTGTCAAATAACATTGTGCAACATTTCTTTATTGTGCTACTAACAATCTAAATGCATAGAGTACCGCCAAGTGGCAAATTTGTGTAACAGCAATAAAAAAATCAGTCTTTTAAATAGGATATGTATGATGGAATTTTTTAAATGAAACATTTATGCTGCTGTAACATTTATGAATGTTGTGTGGTTATGTAAATTACATAAATGTGTTGCTATTACCTAAAAATACCTAACAAATGTGCTATTATTCTGTATGTTTTAACACATAAATATGTGTTATATGGTTACTTAATTTAGTTTAAATCTAAAACAAGACTACAACAAATCTCTCAATCAAGGACCTCTATCTTTTTCTAGATTTACAACTGAAACTGGTATATTCTCTGGACAGCATCACTTGTTCTCACTTTACAAAGGGTTGTGATAATAATGTGTCACTTCTAGAGTGAGGATTTTGCTTCTGTAGGTCACATGTGATGTCAGCTCAGGCTACTAAATGAAACTTGACAATAAAAATCAATGGTGCGATTACATATGCGGCGTGTCCTGCAAAAGCCGTTGTCGCCAGTTTTTAGTCGGGTATTGCTATCATATATACGGCGCCGCATATAAAAACGGCGCGTATATTTAAGCCGTCGCCCACTAATTTTACTCCCATAATCTAACAAAGAACCACGTCGCAAGTCGATATCACATTTTCAGGACTTACGTAGTGAAAATGGGGAAATTTTACTCTATTTTCACCTCAACACACATAGGCAGGCGCAGCAATCTTTGCGCTGAAAATGTGAGCACCGTAACTCCCTGGAAGTATTAACAAACACCTAACGCATGCACAGTATCTAGCTACCTGTCAACTGCCATCCCCCACCGCTATAACTAATAAAATATATTAACCCCTAATCCACCAACCCCCACATCGCAATATAGCTAATAAACCTATTAACCCCTAATCCGCCATCCCACACATTGCAATCCACCTATTAACCCCTAATCCGCCAACCCCCACATCGCAAAGTATCTAATTAACATATTAACCCCTAATCTGCCAACCCCCCACAATACAATAAACCTAATTACACTATTAACCCCTAAACCGAAACCCCCCACATCGCACTAAACCTAATTGGTATAGTTTAGGTTTTTATTTTTTATTTTGGGGGGCTTTTTATTTTCATAGGAATTAAGTTTAATTTTTTTAGTTTTGATAATTTGGTTTATGTTTTTCTGTAATGTTAGACTTTTTTATGTTTTGTAATTTTAGATTAATTTAATTAAATCTTAGGTTTTTTTTAAGTAATGTTAGGTTTTTTATTTTAATTTTAACAGTATTTTTTTATTTAATGTAATTGGGGTTAATTTAGGGGGTGTTAGGTTAGGGGGCTTAGTAATTAAATTAGTTATTTGTGTTGTGGGGGATTGGCGGTTTAGGAGTTAATAGCTTAATTAGGTTTATTACGATGTGGAGGGTGTGTGTGGTCGTTTAGGGGTTAATAGGTTAATTACTTTGCGATGTGGAGGATGGCGGATTAGGGGTTAATTGATTTATTAGGTAGTTTGTGGTGTTGAGTTGTTGGATTTATAGGTTAATACTTTCTTGGTAGAATGTGATGAGGTTGAATGGCGGAT
Source organism: Bombina bombina (assembly GCF_027579735.1). Classification (NCBI taxonomy): domain Eukaryota; kingdom Metazoa; phylum Chordata; class Amphibia; order Anura; family Bombinatoridae; genus Bombina; species Bombina bombina. Next base: position 424,322,739 of record NC_069504.1, read on the forward strand.
TAGGGGTTAATAGTTTAATTAGGCATATTGAGTTATGGGGGGTTGGCAGTTTAGGGTTTAATACTTTTATAATTAGTTGTGATGCGGGCTGATGGTGGATATAGGGGCTTTGACGTGTCAGGTTTATTTTTGGTTAGACTTTAACAGGAGATTTAATTTTTTTATTTTCTTAGGCGCCGGCAGTTTCTAAACTGCTGTAAGTCACTGGCGACTCGAGAAATTTGTATTTACTCACATTTTTGGACATGGCTAGTTTATCCGACTTACAGCAGTTTATGAACTGCCAGCGGAGGAGTGTGATACCCCGATGTGCGAGGGGAAATTATGGGCGACACGGGTTTCAGCAGTTACGCTGAAGCTTGCGCCGCATATGTAAGCTCACCCGGATTGGCATTTAGGTGCATTTTAAGATACAAGAAGTTGATGGTTATGATGTGTGCATTTATTATTAGTATTGTTCAAAATATGTTCCAAATATCACGATTGCTTATCCCCACAAAAGGGTTAAACACACAGTAGAAATACCGCTCGGGACTCTCAGAGCACTGCTGGTCCCAAGTGGAAATTACTGCTATACCAATCAGCAGCGCTCTGTAAGTCCCTAGCGGTATTTCTACTGTGTGATTTACCCCTTTGCAGGGGTTAAACACACTGTAGCCTAGGGTCAATCATCTAATGGATGTCATTTTTTTGACCCTTTAAAAAAGAACTGTTGACTGTAAAAGGGACATAAAATCAAATTTCAAGTACACAAGAGTGTTTTCCACACATTATGTAATGGTGGCAATATTCATTTTTATGCGGGTGAAAAATGTTTAAAATGTTTATATTTTTAGTATTTAGGAGCAAGCAAGAAAATTGTGATTGTCCCACACTTTCTAGAGAGGGCAAAATTCAAACTCTGTAGTCTATTTATTATTTTTTAGTGCTGCAATAGCTGGTTTAGTTGAGCTGAAGTATTTTGCTCATGGTACAGGTCACCCCTGGGACTCAGAGACAGACAGTCACCTATATATGCATTTTACTGCCTAATACTTGCTTGGAGGCACCTGCATTAAAATAGTTTTTGTAAATGAATTTCAGTCTTGATAAATCCAGGGACAACAGTATCCAAGAATTCTACTTTTTACACCTGCTTTTTACACTTTTGTCTGGCTGTTAATAGAGTGTGTTTCTGACACCTTCATTTTTATACAAAAACATGAGTTGTAAGGTTGAGTAAATGGTTGAAGATGACTTATAATTCCTAGATATAATCAGAAAAGAATAATGATAACATTAGTTAAAGGGACACTAAATTCAAAATTAACTTTTCGTGATTCAGATAGAGCCTGCCGGTTTATGAGACTTTCCAATTTACGACCATTACCACCAGCTACAACTAAGCATGTGCAAGAGTTCACAGTGTATGTGTATATGAATCTGTGATTGGATAATGCCTGTCACATGATACAGGGGGTTGGCAAATTGAAGTAAATGTTTAACTTTTTCAGAAAAAAAATCTGCTTAAATTATTGCTGATCACGTAAAAAATAAAATTGACACCATTAGAAAAGAGATATGCACCTCACACCCCTCAAACCCAGCAATCCTACCCACCCCTTCTATTAACAAAAATCTATGCTACTTCCCTCCTGTAACAGAGGAAGAAGTCTCTGCACTCCTATCATTGGCTCATCTCACAACCTGCCCACTTGACCCTATTCCTTTACAACTTATTCCCTCTCTCTCTGCTTCACTAACCCCTACCCTAACTCATCTCTTTAACCAATCTCTCACCGCTGGCAAATTTCCTGACACATTCAAGCATGTGTCAATCATACCAATCCTAGAAAAGCCCTTGCTTGACCCCTCCACCCCTTCTAACTATCGACCGGTCTCCTTACTTCCCTTTGCTTCAAAATTATTGGAACGACTAGTCTATAATCGGCTAACTCAATTTCTCACAACTAACTCTTTACTTGATCCACTACAATCTGGTTTCCGCCCTAAACACTTGACAGAAACCGCTCTTGCTAAAGTAATAAATGACCTGTTATCAGCTAAAGCAAAAGGCCATTACTCCTTACTAATTCTTCTTGACCTGTCCGCAGCTTTTGACACAGTTGACCATCCTCTCCTCCTAAAAATACTACATTCATTTGGCATCCGAGACACAGCCCTCTCCTGGTTTGCATCATATCTGTCAAACCGCTCGTTTTCAGTTTCCTTTAATAACATATCTTGTGATCCTATGCCTCTCTCAGTTGGAGTACCCCAAGGCTCTGTCTTGGGCCCCTTGCTTTTCTCTCTTTATACATCCTGCCTTGGAAAACTTATAGCCTCCTTTGGATTCCAGTACCACTTGTATGCTGATGATACCCAAATCTATCTTTCCTCTCCTGATATCTCTCCCTCTTTACTCAACCAGATTTCTGACTGCCTCTCTGCAATTTCCTCTTGGATGTCTTCACACTACCTCCAACTCAATCTGTCCAAAACTGAGCTGCTTCTTATCCCCCCCTCTTCGAGACATCCAACACCTGACATTTCTCTGACGGTTGGAGACTCTATTCTCAACACCTCAGCCTAGGTCCGCTGTCTTGGGGTCACACTAAACTCACATTTAACCCACATATACAAGCGCTTACCAAATCCTGCCGTTCACACCTACGCAACATTTCCAGAATTCGTCCCTTCCTTACTCAAAAAACTACAAAATAATTATTCATTCCCTCATTTTGTCACGCATTGATTATTGCAATCTACTCCTAAATGGCCTTCCAAAACACCGCCTCTCCTCCCTCCAATCTATTATGAATGCTTCTCATCCACCTAAGTCGCCGATCTACATCAGCTGCTCCGCTCTGCCAGTCTCTACACTGGCTCCCCATACACTCCAGAATACAATTTAAAGTATTAACCCTAACTTACACTCAACAGTCTAACTCCCAACTATATTTCCTGTCTCATTATGAAATATTCCCCATCCCGTCCTCTTCGATCAACCTCTGACCTACGTCTCTACACTCCTGTTATCTATATGTCCCACTCCCGCCTTCAAGACTTCGCACATGCTGCTCCTGTCCTCTGGAACTCTCTACCCCGCTCCATAAGACTGTCTCCAACCTTGTATAGCTTCAGACGCTCCTTGAAAACTCACCTATTCAGAGAGGCTTACCATCTCTCCTCCATCCCTCATCCGAGCCAAACTAATACATGTACATGAACTGCCTGACTCACTGCTGCAAATACAAGCTACCCCAACCTTATGTCTCTGCACCCTAAACCTATAGACTGTGAGCTCTCTGGAGCAGGGCCCTCTTCCTCCTGTACTAGATTTGTTTAGTTTTGTTATGTTTTGTATTTTCTCACAAATCTTTGTCATTGTATACCCCTATCATTGTACCCAGCGCTACAGAATTTGGCGGCGCTTTACAAATAAATTATAATAATAATACTGCTCATTTAAAAGTATTGCATTGTCATTTTATTATAGACTTGGTTATACAACTATTCTGTATTTAAAGGTACAATAAAGTAATAATTAGAAATTCATGATTTAGACAGAGCATACGATTTTAAACAACTTTCCAATTTATTTCTATTATTTAATTTGCTTCCTTCTCTTGTTATCCTTTGCTGAAAGGTTTATCTAGGAAAGCACAGGAGCGGCAAAGAACATAGGACCTAGCTGCTAATTGGTGGCTGCATATACTGTATAAATACCGATTGTCATTGGCTCACCATGTGTTCAGTTAGAAACCAGTAGTGCATTGCTGCTCTTTCAACAAATGATACCAAGAAAATTAAACAAATTTAATAATAGAAGTTAACTGGAAAGTTGTTTAAAATTGTATGTTCTACCTAAATCATGAAAGAAAAATGTGGGGTTTCATGTCCCTTTAATGGTCCTTTAAGCACCCAGTGTTAGGACAATAACAACCAGGAACAGATTGATATTACATAATAATAACAGAGTCCTCTTATATAGCTAATAAAATGTAATAATAAATATATATCTTCAATTAAGCATTGCCTTTTAAATGATCTGCATGCACAGTAAGTGTTACCTCTTGTAATGTCTCTTGAATATTTATCTTTTCTAAAGTTTAAAAGGGACAGATTTAAATAAGCTCCTGTATGGATCATGCAATCACGTTCCTAAGCTTCTATCAACCTACCTAGATGTACGCTTCCACAAATGATACCAAGAGAAAAAATGCAAATTGGAAAGTTGTTTTAAAATGACATAGTTTGCCTGAATCATGAAAGTTTAATTTTGACTTAAGTGTCCCTTTAATGCCTGACAAGTAGGGATGAGAAAGCGAATGAACCATAACAGCAAGGCAAGTGTTACTCTACTGTATGGAGGTTTGTGTAAAGATCACTAGGAGCAATTACATAATCATTCCATTTTGTGATGGAAATAATATAAATGCCAAAATATCCACAGGAAAACAAAGCAGCCCGGCCTAAAACTGTTTAACAACTGCTCTTATACAGAAATTCCAATACTTTTTCTCAGAACAATAGAGCAGGAAGTCATTAAAGGTACTGATGATCTTGTATTTGTATATAACACAAATGGACCCCATCTCACTCATTCTGCAGTGCTATTTTATTTAAAGGGACATTATAGTTGGCATGCTCTAAATCAGATGCTGTTAAACACATAGTAAAAGTACTGCTTGTGACCTACAGAGTACTGCTCTAATAAATTAGAGCATGTGATTTTTCTACTACAATGCCCTTTTAACTGGTTAAGAAATGTGTTGCAGTACAACTTTTCAGCTGCAGATGTCACTAGTGATTCTTAGACTTTCTGTCACTAAATCTAAAGTGCATTTCCCTTTTGTTTTGGATCAAATGCCTAACAAAAAGCTGTAATCGATTCAGGATGCAAAACCAAGATACTTTTTGACTTTTTGACTGTGAAACTAGATGCCTCATAAGTTAGCAAATACTCTCCAATCACTAGTAGAATTTATAAAAAGGCCACAAAATCAATTATTTTTATTTCATGATTCAGATAGAGCGTGCAATTTTAAAGAACTTTCTAATTTACTTCTATTATCAAATTTTCTTTTTTCTCTTGGTTTCCTTTTTTGAAAAGCAGGGACAAAAGTTTAGGAGCGTGCACGTGTCTGCAGCACTATACGGCTGCAGTATTTCTTGCCATGTAGTGCTACAGACACCAATCTAGGCATCTCTTTAATAAAGAATACTATGGGAACAAAGACAATTTGATAATAAAAGCAAATTAGATTATTTTTTTATATATTTGTTTGCTCTGTATGAATCATAATTTTTTTTGTTTCATATCCCTTTAACAGGACTCTCTGGTGCAAAAGTTTTTGCCTCCCCCTGTACTAAATGGCATGTAGAAGGAACAATATATACATTATGGGCACTCAAACATTTGTTATGAGATGTATATAAGACGGGCACAGATGAAAATAAATCTGCCCTGTTGGATATACAATCATGAGGTCTTTTGGATTTTTTTAATGCAAATCCTTTAGTCTACTATCTTCTATTGTGACTTCAGAGCAGCAGAGGAGCAGCTGGTTAACAGTTTTAAAGTTAAAGGGATACAAAATCCAACATTTTTATTTTGTGATTCAGATAGATCGTACAATTTTAAACAACTTTCCAATTGACTTCTATTATTTAATTTGATTCATTCTCTTGATATCCTTCTTTGAAGGAGCAGCAATGCACTACTGGAAGTTAGCTGAAAGCCAATGACAAGAGGCATATATGTGCAGCCACCAATCAGCATCTTCTGAGCCTACCTAGGTACATTTTTCAACACATGCATACAAAGAGAATGAAACAAATTAGATAATAGAAATACATTGGAAATTAGTTTAGGCTATATCTAAATGCTGAAAGAAAATAATTGTGTTTCATGTTCCCTTTAAATAAACTTAAAGTAGTAGCTAGTGCTACTGCTACAAGTCAGAGCAGAACAAAAAAAATATGTTTTTTTATTTTTTAATTGGGGTCAGGATTGTCAAGAACAAAAATAAACGGCTAGATTATGAGTTTTGCGTTAGCCTTAAAAAGCAGCGTTGAGAGGTCCCAACGCTGCTTTTTAACGCCTGCTGATATTACGAGTCTGACAAGTAGAGGCTCACCACTCACTTTTCTTCCGCGACTCGAGGCTACCGCAAATCCCCTTCAATCCGATTGGCTTCAATCCGATTGGCTGATTAAATCAACCAATCAGATTTTTCCTACCTTAATTCCGATTGGCTGATAGAATCCTATCAGCCAATCGGAATTCGAGGGACGCCATCGGAATTAAGGTAGGAAAAATCTGATTGGCTGATGGAATCAGCCAATTAGATTCAAGTTCAATCCGATTGGCTGATCCAATCAGCCAATCAGATTGAGCTCGCATTCTATTGGCTGATCGGAACAGCCAAAAGAATGCGAGCTCAATCTGATTGGCTGATTCAATCAGCCAATCAGATTTTCCCTACCTTAATTCCGATTGGCTGATAGAATCCTATCAGCCAATCGGAATTTGAGGGACGCCATCTTGGATGACGTCATTTAAAGGAACCTTCATTCGGACTTAGGACGTAGGAAGAAGAGGATGGATCCGCGCCGGAGGTCTTCAAGATGGAGCCGCTTGTCACCGCTTGGAAGAAGATGGTTGCCGGTCCGCATCTACTCTTCTGCCCGGATAGGAGGAAGACTTTGGAGCCTCTTCTGGACCTCTTCAGCCGCCGCTTGATAGAAGACTTCAGCCGGATGATGGATCTCCAGCCCCCGCTTGGGCTTGGATGAAGACTTCGGAGCCTGGAGCGATCGGTAATACCTGGCATGGTGAAGACAAGGTAGGAAGATCTTCAGGGGCTTAGTGTTAGGTTTATTTAAGGGGGGTTTGGGTTAGATTAGGGGTATGTGGGTGGTGGGTTGTAATGTTGTGGGGGTTATTGTATGTTTTTTTTTACAGGCAAAAGAGCTGAATTCTTTTTGGTATGCCCCGCAAAAGGCCATTTTAAGGGCTGGTAAAGTAAAAGAGCTTTTCTATTTTAATTTTAGAATAGGGTAGGGCATTTTTTTATTTTGGGGGGCTTTGTTATTTTATTAGGGGGCTTAGAGTAGGTGTAATTAGCTTAAAATTGTTGTAATATTTTTATTATGTTTGTAATTCATTTTTTTATTTTTTGTAACTTAGCTTTTTTTATTTTTTGTACTTTAGTTAGTTTATTTAATTGTATTTATTTGTAGGTATTTTATTTAATTTATTTATTGATAGTGTAGTGTTAGGTTTAATTGTAGATAATTGTAGGTATTTTATTTAATTAATTTATTGCTAGTGTAGGTTAGGATTTATTTTACAGGTAATTTTGTAATTATTTTAACTAGGTAGCTATTAAATAGTTCTTAACTATTTAATAGCTATTGTACCTGGTTAAAATAAATACAAAGTTGCCTGTAAAATAAATATAAACCCTAAAATAGCTACAATATAATTATAATTTATATTGTAGCTATATTAGGGTTTATTTTACAGGTAAGTATTTAGCTTTAAATAGGAATAATGTAATTAATAAGAGTTAATTTATTTAGTTAGATTTAAATTATATTTAACTTAGGGGGGTGTTAGGGTTAGGGTTAGACTTAGCTTTAGGGGTTAATAAATTTATTAGAGTAGCGGTGAGGTCTGGTCAGCAGATTAGGGGTTAATACTTGAAGTTAGGTGTCGGCGATGTTAGGGAGGGCAGATTATGGGTTAATACTATTTATTATAGGGTTATTGAGGCGGGAGTGAGGCGGATTAGGGGTTAATACATTTATTATAGTGGCGGTGAGGTCCGGTCGGCAGATTAGGGGTTAATAATTGTAGGTAGGTGGAGGCGACATTGGGGGCGGCAGACTAGGGGTTAATAAATATAATATAGGGGTCGGCGGTGTTAGGGGCAGCAGATTAGGGGTACGTAGGGATAATGTAAGTGGCGGCGGTGTGCGGTCGGCAGATTAGGGGTTAAAAATGTTTAATAGAGTGGCGGCGATGTGGGGGGGCCTCGGTATAGGGGTACATAGGTAGTTTATGGGTGTTAGTGTACTTTAGAGCACAGTAGTTAAGAGCTTTATAAATCGGCGTTAGCCCAGAAAGCTCTTAACTACTGACTTTTTTCTGCGGCTGGAGTTTTGTCGTTAGATTTCTAACGCTCACTTCAGCCACAACTCTAAATACCAGCGTTAGAAAGATCCCATTGAAATGATAGTATACGCAAATGGCGTAGGGGGATCTGTGGTTTGGAAAAGTTGCGGCTGCAAAGTGAGCGTTAGACCCTTACCTACACGACTCTAAATACCAGCGGTAGCCCAAAACCAGCGTTAGGAGCCTCTAACGCTGGTTTTGACGGCTAACGCCAAACTCTAAATCTAGCCGTATGTGTTTTTGAATTAATTCCTTTGTATCATCAGATGTGATAAATTAGCTGTCTTCTAGTTATTTTATATAATTTAATAATTGAACTGTTCACTAGTAAAAATTGTCTTATAAAGCAAAATGACTTGCACTTACTCATACAATATTCTTTTCCTAAAACTGCATTTATGAGGTTTATGAGCAACAGTCCCCCTGAACATTAATGAATCTAGACTAGCCATATTAGATATACAATAAGCACCTACTTAGTGCTATTTAGCCACCCATGGGCATTCATAGGGGGAAGGGAGATTTTCCTACCCACCTGGAGTACAAACTGCAGAAATGCTGAATGTAGCTCAGTTTTAAAGGAAAAAGCACATTAGTCTGGGAGTTACATAGCATTCTGGAATTTATACTTCACTATTTCCCTCTCAGTTTTGTGCTACTGCAGTTCTGGACTCTAATTCCCAGCATGCATTGTACAGTTGTGGTACATATCCATTTTGTTTATAATGTGTCAGACTTTCTCTATGTGTGGTGTTGATTAATTTGTTTTTTAATTTTCCCTATGGGCTTTGCATCCAGACTTGTCTGGTTTTAACTGCCTGGGTCTCTGGGGGCTGTGCAGCTGGCTGTGAATTCTATTGAGCACCCAGGGCTGTGCATTTTGCAGGATCATAGGATGTGTACCCGGTCCAGTTTGGGAATGCAGTCCATTTTTATGTTTTGCATGTGTTTAGGGAGATTACATAAGGCCTGTGCACCCTTGTGTGGTTTCCAGTTTGAGTGATTGAAAGCATGCATTGATTGGCTGTGGATAGGAACCCAGGAGGGAAAAGACCTTAATGTGGTTCCTGGGATTTAACCTTTTGGCCAGATATGGCAACTAACTCTTCCATATTTGCTTTTAATCTTAGCTATGTACTTGCAAGAGAGTGGCAGACTTTATTTGTGTGTGGTGTTGATTAATTTGTTTTTTAATTTTCCCTATGGGCTTTGCACCCAGATCTTTCTGGGGTTAACTGCCTGGGTTTCTGGAAGCTGTGCAGCTGGCTGTGAGTGCTATTGCGCACCCAGGGCTGTGCATTTTGAAGGGTCATAGTATGTGTACCCGGTCAAGTTTGAGAGTGTAGTCCATTTCCGTGTTTTTATTTATTTTTATATATATATATATTTAATACTTTATTTTAATGTTTTACATGTGATTTGTTAAACTTTTTTGTATCCCTAACACTTTACATCTACTTTTAAAGCACTGTTATGTGTTGCTCTCAAGCGAATATTTCAACTTTTAATATGAGCCATGCTTAGCATGATCAGGATATCCATTGAAACTATAGGGCATGCTAAAGGGATGTCAGCAGTGCTAAACATTCGGTGGCAATTCTTCTTTACCATGGACTTGTAATATCAATTTGAACTCTAATCCTAGCATGTTCCAGCGATATTGGAGGCGTACCCTGCGCTATAAATAACGCTCTACTTGTAATTTAAGCCTTATTATGTTATAGAATGTTTACTAGATGTGCATTTAGCTTTGTATGAATAACGAGTTTGCTGAATTTATGCATTTTACAGAGATTAAGCAGAAACCCTGAATAAATAACAAAATAGTGGATGACATCATTGCAAAAAAAAGATTTAATTAGACAAATTATATCAGCTCCTCCCCCCTTTCCTCAGTTTCCTGCCCCTTTTTCATGGTGCCATTAACTCCTTAGTTTGCAATGATGTACAGCGGGTCTAATCAGAACGTCTCCTGACAATCTTGTTGTAGTATTACTAATGATACAGGCTTGTCCACTCATATTAACCAAGCATAGGGAAGTGGGAGACTAGGGGAAGCTCAGGCATTTTTAATCACTTTCGGCTAGATTACGAGTTTTGGGGTATGAGTAAAAAAGCAGCGTTAAGGCTCATAACACTGCTTTTTTACTACAGCTGCTATTACTTGTAGGTACAGCTGTCCCGCACACTTTTTTGGCCATACCGCAAATTAACTTACGCAATATTTGTAAAGTCTTTTTTCAATGGGACTTCCATTGCGGCGGTATTACAAGCTTTTTTTTTTAGGCCAAAAAGTGAGCGGTACAGCCAATAGAATGCGAGCTCAATCCTATTGGCTGATTGGATCAGCCAATAGGATTGAAGTTCAATCCTATTGGCTGATTGCATCAGCCAATAGGATTTTTTCAACCTTAATTCCGATTGGCTGATAGAATTCTATCAGCCAATCGGAATCTAAGGGATGCCATCTTGGATGACATCACTTAAAGGAACCTTCATTCGTCGGGTAGTCATCGGAAGAAGAGGATGCTCCGCGTCGGATGTCTTGAAGATGGACTTGCTCCGCGCCGGATGGATGAAGATAGAAGATGCTGTCTGGATGAAGACTTCTGCCCGTCTGGAGGACCACTTCTCCCGGCTTCGTTGAGGACTTCTTGTCGCTTCGCTAAGGACTTCTCCCGGCTTCGTTGAGAATGGATGTCGGCTCTTCAAAACTGTAAGTGGATCTTCAGGGGTTAGTGTTAGGTTTTTTTAAGGGTTTATTGGGCGGGTTTTTTAGGTTAGGGCTTTGGGCTGCAATAGAGCTAAATGCCCTTTTAAGGGCAATGGCCATACAAATGCCCTTTTCAGGACAATGGGGAGCTTAGTTTTTTTTTTAGTTAGGATTTTATTTGGGGGGTTGGTTGTGTGGGTGGTGGGTTTTACTGTTGGGGGGTTGTTTGTATTTTTTTAACAGGTAAAAGAGCTCATTTCTTTGGGGCAATGCCTCGCAAAAGGCCCTTTTAAGGGCTATTGGTAGTTTAGTTTAGGCTAGGGTTTTTTTTTTGGGGGGGGGAGGCTTTTTTATTTTGATAGGGCTATTAGATTAGGTGTAATTAGTTTAAATATCTTGTAATTTGGTTTTTATTTTGTGTAATTTAGTGTTTGTTTGTTTTTTGTAATTTAGGTAATTGTATTTAATTTAGTTAATTGTATTTAATTTAGGTAATTTATTTAATTGTAGTGTAAGGTTGGGTGTTAGTGTAAGATAGGTTAGGTTTTATTTTACAGGTAAATTTGTATTTATTTTAGCTAGGTAGTTATTAAATAGTTAATAACTATTTAGTAACTATTCTACCAAGTTAAAATAAATACAAACTTGCCTGTGAAATAAAAATAAACCCTAAGCTAGCTACAATGTAACTATTAGTTATATTGTAGCTAGCTTAGGGTTTATTTTACAGGTAAGTGTTTAGTTTTAAATAGGAATTATTTAGTTAGTTATTGTAGATTTTATTTAGATTTATTTTAATTATATTTAAGTTAGGGGGTGTTAGGGTTAGAGGGTTTAGGGGTTAATAAATATAGTATAGTGGCGGCGACGTTGGGGGCGGCAGATTAGGGGTTAATAAATATAGGTAAGTGGCAGCAATGTTAGGGACAGCAGATTAGGGGTTAATAATATTTAACTAGTGTTTGCGAGGTGGGAGTGCAGCGGTTTAGGGGTTAATATGTTTATTATAGTGGCAGCGATGTCTGGAGCGGCAGATTAGGGGTTAATAAATATAATGTAGATATCGGCGATGTCGGGGGCGGCAGATTAGGGGTTAATAAATGTAAGATTAGGGGTGTTTAGACTCAGGGTTCATGTTAGGGTGTTAGGTGTAAACATAAAATGTGTTTCCCCATAGGACTCAATGGGGCTGCGTTACTGAGCTTTACGCTGCTTTTTGCAGGTGTTAGGCTTTTTTCAGCCGGCTCTCCCCATTGATGTCTATGGGGAAATCGTGCACGAGCACGTACAACCAGCTCACCGCTGACTTAAGCAGCGCTGGTATTGGAGTGCGGTATGGAGCTCAATTTTGCTCTACGCCGGGTTTAAAAAACCTTTATTACCAGGGCTGTAGGTAAGTGAGTGTTGAGAATAACATGCAAGTTAGCACCCCACCCCTCTTACAGAAAAACTCGTAATCTAGTCGTTTGACTTTTGGTAAATGCAGTTAGGTGTGTGAGTTCTGTGCCTCTGTTAGCTAGTGATGGCCTCAAATGCAATTAGCGACTGCTATTGTGTTTGTTGTTGTTCCTGTGATTGATAGTATTATTCAGAGAGATAGAGGAGACGGTGTGCAGTTCTTCTGCAGAGTCTGCTTTCTGTGTGCTGCTGTTGATGCAGATTAGATTCAGAAATATTAATACTGCATACTGTATACAGTAAATTAACTGCATCAGTTCTATTCTCAGTCTCTGCTAGCAGCAGGTATTTGTTTTATTTTTTCTTGTTCTATTTCTGAATCTGAGGATCAATTTTAGAGTTTAATTTTTATTGTAGTGAGGGCATTACTGAGTGAGCCCTGTCTTAGCCCTGCCTTTGCTTATAGGCTAGGCCTTGTCTAGCATATCATAGCTTTATTTATTTTTTTAACAATAATATTTTTTAGTGGTTTATTGCACACACAGGGCCAGATTACAAGTGGAGTGCTACAGTTTGCACGCAATCGATAAGGGGTTTATCACTGGTGTTTGCACGCATTGGATGTAGAACTTAAATTACAAGTTGAAAGTAAACGCAACCGCTTGAGCGCAATTCAAGTTAACGCTCGTCGGGTTAGAGCATCCTCAGAGCTCTGGTTAACTGTTTCGCAAAACAAAAAATGTTACAAAACACATCAAAAATACATTACAAAGTACAGTTACAATCATAATAACACCATCTAAAAAAATATTAAAAATATATTCCTCAAAAAAGATATAAGGGGTTGAAAGATATGAGTTCTTAGGTGTTAGAAAAAAAAGGCAAGCAAAGGGCTTTCAACATTGAGATACATACATACACATGTCTAAAGATGTATATGTTTATATATATATATATATCCTTATATGTGTACTTATGTATTTATATGTGTTAATATGTATTTACAGACACATAAACACATACGGTATGTACACACACATATATATATACAGTGGGGTAAAAAAGTATTTTGTCAGCCACCAATTGTGCAAGTTCTCCCACTTAAGAAGACGAGAGAGGCCTGTAATTTTCATCATAGGTATACCTCAACTATGAGAGACAAAATGTGGAAACAAATCCAGACAATCACATTGTATGATTTGGAAATAATTTATTTGCAAATTATGAGGGAAAATAAGTATTTAGTCAATATAAAAAGTTCATCTCAATACTTTGTTATATATCCTTTGTTGGCAATGACAGAGGTCAAACGTTTTCCGTCTTCACAAGGTTGTCACACACTGTTGCTGGTATGTTGGCCCATTCCTGCATGCAGATCTCCTCTAGAGCAGTGATGTTTTCGGGCTGTCGCTGGGCAACACGGACTTTCAACTCCCTCCAAAGGTTTTCTATGGGGTTGAGATCTGGAGACTGGCTAGGCCACTCCAGGACCTTGAAATACTTCTTACGAAGTCACTCCTTCATTGCCTGGGCGTGTGTTTGGGATCATTGTCATGCTGAAAGACCCAGCCACGTTTCATCTTCAATGCCCTTGATGATGGAAGGAGGTTTGCACTCAAAATCTCACGATACATGGCCCCATTCATTCTTTCATGTACACGGATCAGTTGTCCTGTTCCCTTTGCAGAGAAACAGCCCCAAAGCATGATGTTGCCACCCCCATGCTTCACAGTAGGTATGGTGTTCTTTGGTTGCAACTCAGCATTCTCTCTCCTCCAAACATGACGAGCTGTGTTTCTACCAAACAGTTCTACTTTGGTTTCATCTGACCATATGACATTCTCCCAATCCACTTCTGGATCATCCAAATGCTCTTTAGCATACTTCAGAAGCCTGGACATGTACTGGCTTAAGCAGGGGGACACGTCTGGCACTGCAGGATCTGAGTCCCTTGCGGCGTAGTGTGTTACTGATGGTAGCCTTTGTTACGTTGGTCCCAGCTCTCTGCAGGTCATTCACTAGGTCCCCCCGTGTGGTTCTGGGATGTTTGCTCACCGTTCTTGTGATCATTTTGACCTCACGGGGTGAGATTTTGCGTGGAGCCCCAGATCGAAGGAGATTATCAGTGGTCTTGTATGTCTTCCATTTTCTAATTATTGCTCCCACAGTTGATTTCTTCACACCAAGCTACTTGCCTATTGCAGATTCAGTCTTCCCAGCCTGATGCAGGTTTACAATTTTGTTTCTGGTGTCCTTCGACAGCTCTTTGGTCTTCACCATAGTGGAGTTTGGAGTGTGACTGTTTGAGGTTGTGGACAGGTGTCTTTTATACTGATAACAAGTTCAAACAGGTGCCATTAATACAGGTAATGAGTGGAGGACAGAGGAGCCTCTTAAAGAAGAAGATACAGGTCTGTGAGAGCCAGAAATCTTGCTTGTTTGTAGGTGACCAAATACTTATTTTCCACCATAATATGCAAATAAATTCTTTCCAAATCAGACAATGTGATTGTCTGGATTTGTTTCCACATTTTGTCTCTCATAGTTGAGGTATACCTATGATGGAAGTGGGAGAACTTGCACAATTGGTGGCTGACTAAATACTTTTTTGCCCCACTATATATATATATAAACAAATAAGATATATATATATATATATATATATATATATATATATATATATATATATATATATATATATATATATATATATATATATATATATATATATATATATATATATATATATATATTTATAGTACCAAAATACCATCAGACATATGTATAAATATGTATTTTTGAATAAATACAACATATTCTGCTATGTGAAATATTAATATTTTCATGTTGGGTTAGGTTAGTGCACTTAAGAATATTCTGCGTGCGAGCTATGTGTTAGTTTTTTCCCCCATTTTTTATTCTTGCGCTTGTTGGGTTAGTGAACAAGCGAAAACAGTTTACTTTTAAACTCATAATATGAGCACAAGCCGACGCACACAAATAGCAGTTAACCCTCAAGAGGGAGCATTAAATAGCGATTCACTCGTAATCTGGCCCACAGTGCCTGTAATTAAAGGGGCAGTTTACTGTAAAATGTTCTGCCCTTTAATGTGTTCCCAATGATCCATTTTACTTTCTGGAATGTATTCAATAGTTTACAAATACTCCCTTTCCTTAATTTGGCATTTGAAATAGCTGCTTTTACCTGTGGTATCCCCACCTATACTGAAAATTTCATGGTTTAAACTTTAAAGGGACATGAGCCCAAACTTTTTCTATCATGATTCAGACATGCTGAATGTATAAGGTGAGCCAATGACAGGAGACATATTTGTGCAGTCACCAATCAGCAGCTAGCTCCCAGTAGTGCACTGCTGCTACTAAGCCTACCTAGGTATGCCTTTCAACAAAGGATACCAAAGAGACAAATCAAATGAGATAATATAAGTAAAATGGAATGTTGTTTAAAATTGTATGCTGTATTACAAGCACCTGGGAATAGAGCTTTAACCCTCTCAGCATAAACTGTTTGACCTTATTTACCAAAGACTGATATCCTAAACTCAAAAAGACCTATCTGGTTAGGCAGAAAGACTTCTCTTTTGGTGGGGCCAAATGCAAACTTTTTTAAGAAAACAAATTTGCAGAGAATTTAAGACATAATGCAATCACTATCAATTACCTTACACCTGCTTACCTGGGACAAACTCCAGTAAAATTTTCCACTTTATGCAGATCTTTAGATTCGGGTGGTTTAAGGGTCCTAAATATTGTTCTATATCACCAAGGAATAATCCTTCAGACAATACTAGACTGGAATAATAGCTCAACAGTAAAAGCATGGGTCTCTATTGATAAACAGTTATTTTTTTTACAAAGCCTGGTCTTAATCTGTGCAGGATCCTTGGGTGCTAAACATAATTTCTCAAGGATACAAAATGTTTTTCAGATAAGGACTCCCAGGGGAAGGTTTCTGCGGTCTAATGTTCCAAAGAACAGTGTAAAAGTTCAGGCCTTTTTTTCATTGTGTTCAGGAGCTGGATCTTATGGGAGTAATAGTTCCAGTTCCAGTTCCAATTACAATACACGGCAAGTAGTTTATTTCTAAGCTCTTCATAGTTCCCAAGGAAGAGGGAACCTTCCGACCAATAGTGGATTTAAAAACTCTAAACAATTTTCTTAGGGTTCCTACATTCAAATTGGAAATAAGTCGAACTATTCTTCCTCTTATCCAACAAGGGCAGTATATGTCTACAATAGATTTGAAGGACACTTACCTTCATATCCCTATTGACAAGGATTATTACCAGTTCCTTCATTTGCCTTCCAGGACAAGTATTTTCAGCTTGTTGCTCTTCCATTTGATCTGTCTACTGCCCCCAGAATTTTTACGAAAGGTTTAGGAACGCTATTGTCTGTCATTCAAGCCAAAGGTATTTTGGTAGCTCCTTACCTGTACGAAATCTTGGTACAGGCTCCATCTTCACCTTTAGCAATATCAAACAGCAGTAGCAACAGGCTTTTGTTGTTTCCTCACAATCATAGCTGGAGAATCAATGTTCCAAAAAGCATTCTATCTCCTCAGAGCAGGGTCTCCTTTCTAGGAATTATTATAGAATCAATGACAATGGGACTTTCTTTAATAGATCAAAGAAGAACAAAATTGCAGTCAGCATGTGTGAAACTAGAGTCTATCCAATTCGACTTTTTTCATATGAGACCTCTTCAGTTATGCATGCTACATCAGTGGTGCAAGGACTACACTCAGCTTTTCACCAAGATAAAGCTGTTTTAAGAACAAAATTTGATTTCTTACCAAAGGTCGTCCCTTCTGATAATATAGATCAATATATTGTAATCCCTTCTCTTTGTCATAATCCGCAAATTCCAAAAAAAGACTTCTTCATAATTTGGATGTAGTAAGAACTTTAAAATTGTATCTACAAGCTAGAAAATATTTTAGTCAGACCTCTAGTCTGTTTATTAATTTCTCGGGTCGTTATAAGTGCCAAAAGGCCTCAGCTGCTTCTTAGCTACAAACATTCTCCATTCAGCATTTTCCATACATTTGTCCTGCCTATCATTACTCCACAACTTGGGTTGCTAGTGCAATCACAGTCAGTCCTATCAGCACTAGCAGTTCCACTGCAACCACCTGTTCCACCAGTAGGAATGGAAAAAGTGTTCCAGTATGGGCAGAGACAAATAGTGATTCCACATCTATATGCAACTGTGTTACATTGCTCAAAGGTGTGGCACAACTTTCTTTTTAGATGGACAATTTGCTATGTGCAAGTTGTATGGCAAAGAAGTTAGCAATGGTATAGTGTTTGGACAGCTCTTAAATGAACCAAAATCTCAGTGTGCACCAAAAGGCTGTGTTATTGATGGAAGAAAGTAGGACCAGCAGCAAAAACACAACAATACCTCCCCCTACAAGGAGCAGCACTACCAGCAGTAGTTGTGTCAAGGTGTTGGATGAGCAGCATATTGTTGACAATGTATTGCAGTCTCTTAGAAGGATGGTAACACAGTAGATAGCAGAACAGGCAGACACCAAAGTGGAAATGGGCTTTGTAGTCACTGACGGAGCAGCCAATATGGTGAGGGTAACATTTTAGTTTTTTGCTGTTCGCTTAAACATACTCCACCTGGTTGTAAAGTCTGCTTTGCCAGAAGGTAATTCTTAGGTGGCAGTTGTACTTGACTGGTGTAGGAGGATTGCAGACTAGGCAGTAACTGGAGAAGGCAAGGCTTTCCCAGCACCGTCTTAGGAAATTACATTGCTACTATGGTGGGACTTGACTTTAGAGATGGTGGGCGCATTTTTGAGAAGCAGAAGGCTATGCATGCTATGGCATCCAATCAATTCATTGGGATTGGGAGTCCATTAGGCAGAGATGAGTGGACCATGATTAGTCAGTTAGCAGCAGTCCTATGCCTTTTAGGGATGTCACTAAGAACTTGAGCCAGAACACTGCTAGCCTTGGTCAAGTCATATCTTTGGTCACTCACCTATTGTGCAAGATGGATATCTTCCTTATACATTATGAAGTGGCTCCTGGTGATATACTTCGTAGTGATGTAGCCACACTTGTCAGGAGGATCAAGGAGCAACTGAATGTTTGGATGTGAGAGGGTGTAGAGAAATCGCCTAAACGGATGCTATACACCATGTTTGATCCTAGAATTAAGGGAAAATGGCTCTCTTAAGCAATAGCCTGCTAACTTGGACAGACAAATTGGTTTGCATGGTGCGTGAGGTCCAAGAAAAGGGTGGCATATGATTTGAGGGACAAGTGCAGCAGCAGGAATCATATATTTTTGTATCCCCTATCAGCAGCAGCTCTACACAGCTGAGTGCAGCAGCTGTGTTTTGGGTAGATGCTTTAGACTGTTTGTTGGGACCCACTAAAGCCTCTTTAAGAAAGGAGAGCAGTACTTATGAAATGGTTAAGGCTTGTCTTGCCAAAATGTCTTTGTTCCTTACAGCACACCATCTGAGCTATTGGAATGACAAGAGGATTGTGTGGCCTGCCCTGTCTATAGTACCTCAAGAGCTCCACCCCAACCACCGTGCAAAGTGAGTGAATGTTTTCAGTAACTGGCAATATTCTTAAAGGGTAATGAAACCCAAAAATTTCCTTTCATGATTCAGATAGAGAATACAATTTAAACAACTTTCTAATTTACTTCTATTATCTAATTTGTTTCATTCTCTTGGTATCATTTGTTAAAGGAGCAGTAATGCAGTAATGCAGTAATGGTTTCTAACTGAACACATGGGTGAGCCAATCACAATCAATTTATATATATATGCAGCCACCAATCAACTGCTAGAACCTAGGTTCCCTGCTGCCCCTGGGTTTCATGTTTCCTTTAACTCTCAGTGCTCACAACCTTTACCACAGCTAATGGATCAAATGGCATTTCTTTTCTTTCTTTTTTTTTTTGTAGGCTAGGTTTTTACAGTTAGATTTTGTTATTTTGGGGAATGGGGCGTTACTTTAATGTAGGTGGTGTTTTTTGTAACTTCTTTATTTTTTATGCAAACGAGCTAAGGTCACTTTAGGGAAATGCCATATAAAAAGGCCCTATTGTAATGTATTTTAGATTTAGTTTTTTTTTTTTTTTTTTTTGGGGGGGGGGGGTGTTAATTTTATGGGATATGTAATTTAGTGTTAGGTATTATGATTTTTTATTTTAGATAAGCACGCGGGGCCAAGGGGGCATCCGCCAGCCCAGGGTAGAAAGAGCCGTGAGTCAGGGCAGGCGAAGAGGAGATTGTGAGAGCAAAGTCATGAGAAGAGCACCTCTCGGGTCACGAGGCAGCCTCAGAGTTTATTATTTTTTGTAACAGTTTTTTTATATTGTAACAACTTTTTAACATTTTTTTGGTAACTTAGTGGGGTTAGTTTAGAGAGCGGGTTAGTTTAGAGGGGGTTAATAGTTAGTTCTTGCGGTGGCTATGTGGCGGCATTGGGGGTTTATAGTTTGTACTTGCGGTGGGTATGTGGCGGCATTGGGGGTTAATAGGAGATCATAACATATATCCCTAAAGTGGGTGTAGTATTGAATCACAGTAGTTAGCTGCACAAAAATAATGTGGTAATGTACAGTATATACAGAGGGTTACTCACAAAAACAATGGTTGGGTAGTTCGAATGGTAATGTGTACAAAGTGAATTGCTCTCAACAATTCGTGCTTTATTATTTGGTCATAACTGATGATACTAGTATGTTTAAGATTAAAGTAAACGACCAGAAAGTAACCCACTCCTTCAAAAGAATTTCTTTATTATGATATATTAATGATATGGTGTGTCACTTGAATAGTTTTTATAGTCACAGTTATGATTATAACCTCAAAGATCAGCTATGTATGAGAATCTTTAGTCACCCTACAGAGGCTTTAAATAGTCACCAATGTTAATTCGTAACATTGATCTGTTAGGTCCATGACAGTATAGACGTATGCTCGAGTTATAGCAATTTGTTTTATTCTAATTCATCAATAGTGTGTGTTTTATATAAACATGGTTTACAATATAGCCACACTCATCAGGTGAGTCTTTATTTGTCAGTATTAACAATGTTTAAGACTTGTAATGATTAAGGGGGTTGTTCCCTGTGACAAATGTTTTCTATATCAGGAATTAAATCTATTCTTTGACTCTGGGTTTGAATCTCGCTATGATACATACTAACAGTATCAAGCCTGTTACAACTAGTATCTTTAGTATCCAGTTAAATTTGTGTATATGTATCAACTCCGTCATGCATTTGCATAGCATTTAATCATCAGCTTGTTCAAATTGGTTAGCTTAAACTGTCGAAAATACAGTCATCTCTTAAACATTGTCACAACTTCAGCACAGAGATCTTTGCTCTCGATAGCCCTTGTACAGTTTAAAAACCACCCTTTGTGTAGTAACTATGAAGCGTAATCTGGTGTAAGTCTATCAATTATAATAATTCTATATTGATCTAGATAGACAAATACAGCTGTCCAGGTCTGGCACAACCCAGATTTAGGTGCAATATCAATTGTAATAGTGCAAAGGGTTCTTAAACAAAGCGGCAAAGTGTATATACATACATAAGATTAACTCGATCTGGTACTACTCTAAATGGTCCTAATACACTTTATGAACCAACTGTCTGTGTAGCAACTGGCCTATGTTCGTAACATGCATAACGTAATCAGGTGTGAGTCCTTCCGTAGTAATTATTATACACCCTGTTCCAAATTATTATGCCAATTATATCTTTCTCATTTACCTAAATAATTGATGTAAACAACAGTCGGCATAATTCTCATGTTGTCAACTATTAAGAGTACAATTCAAATTTTATTGAACAAACCTCCTAATGATAAAAGTATTTTTTTTCAAAATAGAAAACTTACAATGCACTGTTCCAAATTATTACGCACAGTAAGTTTCAAAACACTTTATAGGTTGTAAAGAACTGAAATTGTCATTTGTTGTGTTTGCAGCATATTTACTGAAATCAAAAGCTATTTCAATCAAACTTTGAACAACATTTTAACTTTTTAAACATTTTAACAGGTCACGTTACATTTTAACATAGGACCCTTTATTTGATAGCAGCTTCACAAGTCTTGCATTCATTGAACTTGTGAGTTTTTGGACAGTTTCTGCTTGAATTTGTTTGCAAGATGTCAGAATAGCCTCCAAGAGCTGCTGTTTGGATGTAAACTGCCTCCCACCCTCATAGATCTTTTGCTTGAGGATGCTCCAAAGGTTCTCAATAGGATTGAGGTCAGGGGAAGATGGAGGCCACACCATGACTTTCTCTCTCGTTTTATCCCCATAGCAGCCATTGATGCAGACGTATTCTTTTCAGCATGAGATGGTGCATTGTCATGCATGAAGATGATTTTATTACGGAAAGCATAGTTCTTCCTTCTGTACCAGGGAAGGAAGTGGTCAGTCAGGAACTCCACATACTTTGCAGAGGTCATCTTTACACCTTCGGGGACCCTAAAGGGGCCGACCAGCACTCTTCCCATGATTCCGGCACAAAACGTGACTCCACCACTGCCTTGCTGACGTCGCAGCCTTGTTGGAACCCAGTGTAAGGATTAAATGTTGTATGAATCTCTATGTGGGGATCATCTATTGAAATATCCCTAATAGACATAACAAGAATAATTCCCCTAAATGAACAAATGATAAGAGGTAACTGATGATAAAAAACTCAAGTGCTGTTTGGGGATCTCACTGATCTCTAATGATGAGATCAGTGCTACTGAAGTGAATATGTGAATTAAAACATATATGAAACACAAAGTGCCAAGCAAACACCCTAACGAACAGTGAATAAGTGTATATGATACAAACAGTTCTACTATAGGTGAAGAAGTGCAGTGACTGTGTAAAGTGATGCGTGCAGTGATTATTCTATATCTAACTCTGGGTGGGTTGTGAATTGAATAATTAATCTAATAGATGATGGTTCAAAGTTCAACCAACTGATTGATATGAAAATCACATCAAAATAAACTATAATAGACACCTTGATCTGTTCTAATCTTGCAATACTTGTGAGTGTGTGTCTAAATAAACTCTATTACCCATCTAGGTCCCTGTGTGTGAAGGGGTGTTCAGGAGTGAATTAAGGTATACATTATTGTGAATTCTAAAGTGATGATTGTGATGGTATATTGATGCTCCCATATCCTTTTGGGAGTCGATATAAAGTGACAATAGTGACTCCGTGTTCATTGTGGACTCTGTCCCAAAAGAATTTTTCATATAAATAAAAATCCACAGTGGATATAATGACTAAACTCAGTGATGTACTCTCCATGAATCCATAGGGTTAATCTGTATGGTTATCACTATCCCAGTAATTATAGACCATTACAGTTTCCCTAGATATTTTTTCCATTGGTTCCAATGGTTCAATGGTATGGATCACTAGGGGTTTTCTTCTCAATATTTCATATTCTATACAGTTTTACAATATACATAGGATTCAAGTACAGGGCAATCATATTACGGAGGTTAATGAAACCCCTCAGGATCTAGGCTAATCCTTAATTGTGTATGCATTTCATATAAAACGGTGTTATTCTTGGGTTGAATGCTTCTATGTATCAGACACGACATTAGGTTATGTCTTAATCATTGGTGTTCCATATTATGGTTATACCTTAATAAACTTTGCCATTCACGAAAGAGGGGAAAATCTTTAATACTCTTTATTATCTCTATGAAGCATCAAAATATACAATACAGCTACCCTCATATTGATCGTGTACAGATTCCATTCATTAGTACTTTTGACTCAATTGTCTACTGAAAAGACAGAAGAGTTTATGTTTTAGTATTACTGATATTATAGGTAGACATAGAAATTATTTTGTTCATTTAGACCCCAAGGTTGAACTGCATTCAATAAATATATCCAGCAATTTTACAGCAGATTTTAATAATGCTGTCTCCAAATTCCCTCCTCGCATCCCAAGGCTAACTTTTTCAATTTCCCAGCACTGTAAATCACTTTGTTTGGAATTATGATATCTCAGGAAATGTGCAGCTACACTCGTCATTGTTTTGAGTTCCTCTTCGTCTTTAGCAGCATTCTTAATATTCCTGAGGTGCTCCATGAGTCTTAACCGCAGTTCCTGGACGTCATCCCAACATAGTACAGATTGCACGTACACAAGAGTACATAAATCACACTTTCTGTGTTGCAACTTATGTAGCGTTTTATTTTGTGATCTTTTCCAAATCTATCTCTAATCGTAGTGGTGTTAAGCATAAATTTACATGTGCTGCAGTTGCCACATTTGTGATCTCCTGGGTTGAATGCTGAGATGGTTTTTCTCCTTTGAAAATGACTGCTGGTTACAATATCTTTAATGTTCTTCGTTCTCCTAAATCCAAAGGTGGGTTTTACTCCCAATGTGGTTTTAAGTATGGGATCCATCATTAAAATACCCCAATGTTTCTTAACTATGTTTATAATTTGAGCAGTTTGGGCATTGTGAGTGTGTCTTTGGGAGCCCTTTTTGTTCCTTTTATGAAGCAAATTCTGTCTTGGTGTATGCCGGGCTCTCTATTTTGATTTCTGAATGGATCTCTTGCTATATCCTCTTTTGGTGAGTCTTTCCTCAAGTTCAGATGCCCTGACCTCAAAAGTTTGGTCTTCCGAGCAGTTCCGGAGGAGTTTCAAGAATTTGCCTATGGGTAAACTTCTCAGTGTACCTGGGGCATGTGCACTAGTACTGTGCAATAAGCTGTTTGTAGCTGTTGGTTTCCTTTACAAGTCAGTGTTAATGGCTTCATCAGCATTCTTCAAAATTATGATGTCCAAGAAGTTGATCTGGTCTAGACTCACCTCATGAGTCAATTTGATATTCAATTGATTGTTGTTCAAATGGGAGAGAAATTGTTGTAGCTCCAGATGTGTGCCTTCCCATATAAAGAAAATATTGTCAATAAAGCGTATCCACAGAGGTATGTGGTCAGTATACTTTTGATTATCTTCAGTAAAGACAAACTCAGTTTCCCACCACCTGAGGAACAAGTTGGCATATGTAGGTGCACATGTAGTGCCCATGGCTGTGTGGTTATCTATTAATTTAAAATATCTCTACTTTCTACTAAATATAATATACTAAATCTCTATTGTGAAACCACTAAAACCAACACAGATAAATTGTGAAAATAAACTATATGAGGATCCTCCATTATTTGTCAAACAGTTTATTTAGGAATCAATATATGTTAATAATAAGATAAATATTTACAGATGTATATATATCAATCTATTTTACAGATACAGTCCACATTTTAAGATACAGGGCAACTTTTCTAAACTAACCCCAATTGTGCTACACAGAATATTATCCCAGAAATACTTAGCCAGATTCTCTGTGTCCAACATCATCCATCTTTACAGCATGCCCAGGATACAAAAGAGAGGGGGAGGCTCTGGTGTTACAATATTTTATAACCCAATTCAAAAGGGAGCGGCTTATCAAATGCCACTCAAAAAGACCAATGGGAGTGTCTATAGTTCAGAGAGAAAGGTGTACCTGGGGGAAGGGATCCCATTAACAGCTAAGTGAATATTCCAGTGATAAAATGTCACCACATTCCCTCACTTTTTTCTTCTCCTATGTTGCCCAGTTTTCTAGTTATCCCCACTAGTACAGAAGAACACAGTGGGAGCGAAAACCTTACAGGAGAAATTCTCCCACCATCCCTTCGGAATAATTCCCTCGGCGATATGAGCTCTTCTGTACTTTCCTAGGACTGTCAATTCCTAATCTAACTTTATACAATTCATTAGAAAAAAATAATTTAAAATTATACATAGAAACACAAAATCCTATGCTAAACCCCATTAGCAACATTTATACAATGGTCTTAAATATTGGGAAAAGTTCATGTATGAGTGTGTGAGTGTGGGTACACTAGATGGGTATGTGTGTAGTAAAATCTTTATTAAGAAAGTGTGAATTGTGCCTGTAAAGTTATAATGGTTCACTGAAGTTCTTTGTTGTCATCTTTTGGCATCTGGTCCTTGCTTTTGGCATCTGGTCCTTGCTTTTGCTTTACCAAATCTCTCTCTTTGAACCACTTTGTTTTTTTCCAAGACCCTCAAAGGAATGAAAAAAAGATTAAAACCGGGCATATATTTCCTTCACACTACAACACTCCATCTGCAGTAGAAACCACATTCACAGTTATTAACTTCAAGTTGGAAAGTGCCTCTGTTATTGCATCATCCTACTCGCACCCTTACTTAACTTATGTTGCTTGATTTATATGATTATTTACCCCTTTATGCTATATAGATATATGGATATATATATATATATATATATATATATATATATATATATATATATATATATATATATATATATATATATAATTATTTTGGCCTAATGCACCATTTTACATCTCCATTGTGATACATTATACTTATTTAATTTGTCCAACGCCACCATCATAGCTTCATGGTAAGATCAGTCCTGAAGACACCTGAAAAACAACAATCTATAATATGTGTTATTGGTGAAAAACTGGAAGGAAAGGTGAGAAGCCTTCTATCTTCATTGGTTTTCTTCCTGCAAGATAAGACTTCAGACAGTTTACATAGAAATGGTATTGCATGTGGCCTCCCAAAACTAATCACAATGGAGGTATCTGTTATTGTTTTTTTAGAAAGAGAATGCATCAATTAACTATACATTCTTAATATTGGCATTTAAAACTTAATAATGAAAAACACTTAAAATTATTAATTGAACTTAAAACTAAAGTACACATTACACGATACAAATGTACTGCAAACAAATATGCTTATAAAAAAATGAATGATTTAATTTGAGCCCTCCAGCTCTGTCAGCTGCTTCTTTAGAAACCCAATTTGATCTCTCATTCTCCTGTTTTTTTGTTTGAGTTCCCAATAACTTAAGTTGGCCTTATTGTTTATCTCATTTGACCTCAGCCTCCAATTTTCTCCTCTGTTAATATCACCATTTAAATTCCTGTCTCTCCAGTTTCCTGTATTTGATGCTCTACTATTCTGATATTCACAAACATTCCTTCTATTACCCCTCTCTGATTCCTGCCTGTGAATATTCAGATTATTCTCCATTGACTGCTTCACTGCAGAATTTGCCTTAATGGTGTATGGGTGATAATTCCACCACTTCTCAGCTCTAGTGAGCAACATATGTAGGTTTGTGGAGTTTGGATCATACAGCTTTACAAACTCCTGACATTTTCTGGGGAGAGCTTCAAGTACCCTCTGTATGTGAGCTGGTGACCCCCAGACCATTTGGGTCTGTGGCTGGCGCAGCACACACCAAAATAAAACTCTTTTTGCTACTTCAAATGGCCCATCTAGTGGTCTCATGGTAATTTCACTAATCTCTTTCTCTAGACTAGTAAAATTGAAAAAGGTTTTAGCTATCCTGCCAGCCTGATCACATATACTTGAATTAAATCCTAATAACCTGTTGGCATAGGGGCCCATGGCATCTTGAAGCAATTCGGTCCATTCCGGCATGCTCATACCTAATTTTATGGCTTTTTCAGTTCCCTTGTGAAACCAATGTGAAAAGTTATTAAAGCTGTTTGTGGGGATTGTGCCCCACCATTTCTTAAAAATGTCTTTATCTGCTACAGTCATTGGCCTAGTCTGATTTGAAAAACCTGTAGGAACTTTCAGGTTGTTAAAATTCTCAGAAATTATGACAGGGGCAATTGGAACAGAACTGGGGTTTTTAGTGGGGCCCATTTGCATTTTATCTTGTTTTACTAATTGTTTTGGCTCTTTCCTTTGTGGCAGTAAGTTATCACTATCTGCATTGCTCCCAGAAATATCACTAATTATTTTTTCTTTTTGTTCAATTTTCATCTGTAACTCAGTAATTTTGTTTGAGTATTCGTTACTGATGTGTTCTGTTGATTTTAATTTTCGTTGTAATTTACTGATCTGTATGGTGTTAGTTAAAGCAGAAAGCTTAATACAATCTCTGTCAGTCTGTGTGTTGTCTAACTTTAATTTAAGGTCTTTATTTTGCTCTGTAAGTTCTCCAATAATGTCTGTTAATCTCTTTATAGTTGAAATCACTGCCTGTGCTATCATACATTTTCTTTTATTATTATTCATCTTTTTAAGAGTTAATACCTGTGTTAGTATATCTAAAACACTTTCACACTTGTTGTTTTTAGCTTCTGGGATGAGGAATGGACCATTATATTTATGAATGTAATTGTTAAAGTAATCACAGATTTCCTGTGAAATATAGTTTTTTCCAGACATTTTTAACAGATAGCCGTTAGAACTAAAATAATAATAATAAAAAAAAAAATTCTATATATATTATATACTAGAATAGTGTGTCTCTCACAGCATAGTAGTTTTTTTTTTTTTTTTTAAATGTTAACACAGGATGTACAAGATACCATTGAGATGCTAATTTTACACAACAAAGGACATAGCAGTTAAGCCATGTAGAAGGGTAGGAATTAGATCTGTTATAAGCAGGTCAGCATTCCAGCAGAGGTGGTAATATAGTTAAATTTAGTTTTTCTAACCACTGCTGATTATTCTTTATTTTAAATCTGGGGAACAGACTATTGTGTGTCTCTCACAGCATAGTTTGCCAGACTATTTTAACTGCCCCAAATGCAAGGAATTATAATCTCTATAGGGCAATGAAACTAAACAGAAATTAAGCAGAACAAAATTAAAAAATTAAATATTGTTCTCTTTTAAAAGGTGTGAACCATCAATAATACTAACCTAAATAAAATAAATGAACAAAGCAAAGCAAGGAATCCTTTTTACTGATATTTTCCCAAATTGAGGAAAAATTATAAAAAATATTTTAAGTACAGGAAGATTCTATAGAACTTCTAAATGCTAATTTCAACTGTAGTTTTGGTTCCAGGATCTGCTCCAAACACAGGAAATGCAAATTTTTAACTTTGTTACCGAAAACAAAGCTTAATTAAACTGTAATTTCTTAACTTTAAATTCTACACAATTTCCCATACAATTCAGAATTAAATTTATGTATAGGGCAAGCTACAGCTCTGGGTGTAACACATTCACAGAAATGAATCCTTTGTAAAAAGAAATAAATAAAAAAAACCTTACTGTTGGCAGCTATTACATAGTACTGTAAAGCTTTTGTTTGTAAAAACATTTAGATGGGACCAACACAACACATGTCTCTGAAATTCATTAGAAAACTGATAGAAAACTGTCTCAACAATAAAAGTATCCAGTTTCCAAAAACAAGAAAAATACAAGAGTTAAAGGGACAGTCTAGTATAATCAACTTCACAATTCACTTCCATCACCAAACCTGCTTTTTTTCTCTTGGTATTCTAAGTTGAAGCCAAACATAGGTAGGCTCATATGCTGATTTCTAAGCCTTTTAGGGTTGCCTCTTATCACATGCTTTTTTTTTTTTTTTTTTAAATCTCTTTTCAACACAAACACAGAGATAACACTGTGGGGGTTATTTAAGATTTAGTAAGCTACAAACAGCAGGCCTGCTGAAACCAACCATTATTTGCTTCCCCTATGCAAAAAAGCAAATTTATACAGACCAGAAATACAGGTTTTTTAAAGCCATGCTTTTCTTGAGACATACAACAGGCCTTTGAAAACCAACCACTATTTGCGCTTTTTAAATAAAGTACTGCATACAAAAACTTTGCTATAAAACATCAAATCTACATTTACTGCAGTTAAATTTAAAATAAAATCAACATTCATTTGATTCCTGCAAAACTAAATGGCATATGGATTCGTCTACAACTTCATGGCCGCCAAAATGTGGTTATCTATTAATTTAAAATATCTCTACTTTCTACTAAATATAATATACTAAATCTCTATGGTGAAACCACTAAAACCAATACAGATAAATTGTGAAAATAAACTATATGAGGATCCTCCATTATTTGTCAAACAGTTTATTTAGGAATCAATATATGTTAATAATAAGATAAATATTTACAGATGTATATATATCAATCTATTTTACAGATACAGTCCACATTTTAAGATACAGGGCAACTTTTCTAAACTAACCCCAATTGTGCTACACAGAATATTATCCCAGAAATACTTAGCCAGATTCTCTGTGTCCAACATCATCCATCTTTACAGCATGCCCAGGATACAAAAGAGAGGGGGAGGCTCTGGTGTTACAATATTTTATAACCCAATTCAAAAGGGAGCGGCTTATCAAATGCCACTCAAAAAGACCAATGGGAGTGTCTATAGTTCAGAGAGAAAGGTGTACCTGGGGGAAGGGATCCCATTAACAGCTAAGTGAATATTCCAGTGATAAAATGTCACCACAGGCTGTCCCTCAGGTTTGTAAGAAGAATTGTCCATCAAATGTAAAGAAGTTGTAACTAAGTACCAATTCTAATAATTTAAGGACAGTGTCATCATGCTCCTCATTTTCCTCTGAATTACTGTTCAAGAAATATTTGATGACTTGTAGGCAATGTTTATGGTTTATCGAGGTGTACAGGGATTCCACTTCTTTGGTCACCAGCCAGATTGATTCATTCAGTGTAAGATGTTCAATTCTCTGTAGTACTTGCATGGTGTCTTGGACATAGGATGGCAGTTCTTCTACAAAATGGCACAATCTGGGATCAATATATTCACTCGCCTTCTCTGTCAGACAGACTATCCCAGATACTATTGGTCTACCTGGTAGAACCTCAGTATTCTTATGAATCTTGGGTAACATGTAAAAAGTTGCTATTTTAGGTTTGTCCCTTCAGAGAATGCTCTCTTTATCAGGTTGGTATATATTTTCATATATCCTTCCAAAGGATTATAGAGAAGTTTAGTATAACAAGACGTATCTTTTAGCTGCTTGGAGGCTTCTCTTAAATACATGTCAAACGGCCAAATTACTATGTTGCCTCCATTTTCAGAACCCCTGATCACCACCTGATCCTACTCTCTCATTTCTTGGACAGCCAGATGTTCTTTATATGTTAAATTCTGTTGTTTGGGGGAAATATGCAGAGAGGTAATGTCGCAACATACTAAATCTCTGAAAGTTTCAGTTAGTGGAGCGTTAATATTTTTAGGTACAAAGGTTGATTTATTATTTAGTTTGTCTCTCCATTTACCTGGTATCTGAGGTTCTGATGCCCTTAATAAGTTTTCTAAATCTCTCAGACTCTCCAGTTCAGCTTCTGACCAACCCTTTACATTAGGGTTCTGGAAAAAATGTTTTTTTAAAAGTAATTTTCTTATGAATAACTGGACATCTTTAACAACTTCAAATGTATCAGTGTCGTTTGACTGGCAGAATGATAGTCCTTTTGATAGTACTGAAATGTGTTCTTGTTGTAACTGTAATTCAGACAAATTAATCACTCTTAATGATTCAGTCAAATTTGGGAGAATGGACTTTGTTCCTTTTGTTTCTACTGGAAGATCTGGATGCAGTTTGGGGGGCGGGGGGTTCATTATCAGGTTGCTGGTTGGTGGAACGTCCTTCCTCACCATCAGTATCTGAAACATCGCTCTCTATGATGTTCAACCTTTGGATTTTTGTTGTTATTTCTATAGAAGCCACTTTTTCGCCACTTGTATACCCTATTATTATTATTGAAGTCGCTTATATCCCTATTAAGTTTGCCTTACTTGATATTTTTAAGTTCTAGCTCATACTTGTCTAGCTCCTGTTGATACGTCTTATATAACTGATTAAAGTCAGTGTTATGTTCAAATTTCTTCAGTACCTCATTCTGTTCCTTAATTTTAGTCTCCAATAAGTCATACTCAGATTTATCATGTTTAACTAGTATGTTCATTAGTTTTGCAGAACACTCTGATAGGGCTTCTTCCCATTCAGTATTTAGTGCTGGATTTTTAAGTTTAAAGGCTGGGAAAAGCTGAATTCTTAGACCTCTTGGTATAAGTTTTCTTTCTATATATTTTTCAAAAAAGTGCCGGTTCCACCAAACTTTGTCCTGCTGATACATAGTTCTATGTATATCTCTAAGGGCCCCTTATAACGTAGTAGATATAGTAGTACCCCCTGTCGAGTTACCACCATCAAAGATTTCATTGAGATCTACTATCCTTTTAAGCTGTCTAGCCTGTCTGTCAAGATCTAATGTTGAATCCATCTTGAGAGTGGAGTAGTCTGCATGATTAGTACCCTAATCCAAATATGATACAACCCACGAACAATGGCACTACTCGGGCATTTTTCTCTAAATTATACTAGTAGAGGGGTGAATTAATATTAAATTCCCCAAAGGCGAAAGAGAAAATGGTGCTTATGCATAAACAATTAATATAAACACATAAGAGAAATGACACAGAGAAATGGCAATTCTCAGAAAGTATGCACCTGTAGCACTCTAGGCCCTGACTAGAGGACAGAGAAATTCCTAACAAGATTTGTAAAATATAACTTTTATTAATTAAAGATAAAAAAACAAAGAAATTTGGTTATATGACATACAAGTTAAAAACGTCACAGATACGGTTAACGTTATAATGTATATAAAGAGACTCACTATATAAGTTTATTCGGCCTATATAGATTAAAGGTAAATGTGATCTCAAATTTAAGTGTTATAGTTGCTCTCTATGAGATCATAACATATATCCCAAAAGTGGGTATAGTATTGAATCACAGTAGTTAGCTGCAAAAAATAATGTGGTAATGTATATACAGAGGGTTACTCACAAAAACAATGGTTGGATAGTTCAAATGGTAATGTGTACAAAGTG
Organism: Bombina bombina; assembly: GCF_027579735.1. NCBI lineage: Eukaryota > Metazoa > Chordata > Amphibia > Anura > Bombinatoridae > Bombina > Bombina bombina. The sequence goes on from NC_069504.1 coordinate 424,354,805, forward strand.
AATTACTCTCAACGATTCGTGCTTTATTATTTGGTCATAACTGATGATACTAGTATGTTTAAGATTAAATAAACCACAAGAAAGTAACCCACTCCTTCAAAAGAATTTCTTTATTATGATATATTAATGATATGGTGTGTCACTTGAAATGAATAGTTTTTATAGTCACAGTTATGATTATAACCTCAAAGATAAAGTATGTATGAGAATCTTTAGTCACCCTACAGAGGCTTTAAATAGTCACCAATGTTAATTCGTAACATTGATCTGTCAGGTCCATGAGAGTATAGACGTATGCTCGAGTTATAACAATTTGTTTTATTGTAATTCATCAATAGTGTGTGTTTTTTATAAACATGGTTCACAATATAGCCACACTCATCAGGTGAGTCTTTATTTGTCAGTATTAACAATGTTTAGGACTTGTAATGATTAAGGAGGTTGTTCCCTGTGACAAATGTTTTCTATATCAGGAATTAAATCTATTCTTTGACTCTGGGTTTGAATCTCGCTATTATAGATACTAATAGTATCAAGCCTATTACAACTAGTATCTTTAGTATCCAGTTAAATTTATGTATATGTATCAACTCCATCATGTATTTGCATAGCATTTAATCATCAGCTTGTTCAAATTGGTTAGGTTTAACTGTCGAAAATACAGTCATGTAAACAGCATTATTAAAATCTGAAAGTCACTGGATATATTTATTGAATGTCTACCTATAAGATCAGTAATACTAAACCATAAACTCTTCTGTCTTTTCAGTAGACAATTGAGTTGAGTACTAATGAATGGAAACTGTACACAATCAATATGAGGGTAGTTGTATGGTATATTTTGACGCTTCATAGAAATAATAAAGAGTATTAAAGATTTTCCACTCTTTCGTGAATGGTAAAGTTGATTAAGGTATAACCATAATATGGAACACCAATGATTAACCTAATGTTGTGTCTGATACATAGAAGTGTTCAACCCAAGAGTAACACTGCTTTATATGAAATGCATACACAATTAAGGATTAGCCTAGATCCTGAGGGGTTTCTTTAACCTCAGTAATATAATTACCCTGTACTTGAATGCTATGTATATTGTAAAACTGTATAGAATATGAAATATTTAGAAGAAAACCCCTAATGATCCATACCATTGAACCGTTGGAACCAATGGAAAAAATATGTAGGGAAACTGTAATGGTCTATAATTACTGGGATAGTGATAACCATACAGATTAACCCTATGGATTCATGGAGAGTACATCACTGAGTTTAGTCATGATATCCACTGTGGATTTTTATTTATATGAAAAATTATTTTGGAACAGACTCCACAATGAACACAGAGTCACTATTGTCACTTTATATCGACTCCCAAAGGGATATGGGAGCATCAATATACCATCACAAGCATCACTTTAGAATTCACAATAATGTATACCTTAATTCACTCCTGAACACCCCTTCACACACAGGGACCTAGATACCTAATAGAGTTTATTTAGACACACACCCACAAGTATTGCAAAACTAGAACAGACCAAGGTGTCTATTATAGTTTATTTAGATGCACACTCACAAGTATTACGATGTTGTCAATACTGTGATTTTCCTATCAATCAGTTGGTTGAGCTTTGAACCATCATCTATTAGATTAATTATTCCATTCACAACCCACCCTGAGTTAGATATAGAATAATCACTGCACGCATCACTTTACACAGTCAGTGCACTTCTTCACCTATAGTAGAACTGTTTGTATCATATACACTTATTCACTGTTCGTTAGGGTTCTTGCTCGGCACTTTGTGTTTCACATATGTTTTAATTCACATATTCACTTCAGTAGCACTGATCTCATCATTAGAGATCAGTGAGATCTCCAAACAGCACTTGAGTTTTTTATCATCAGTTACCTCTTATCATTTGTTCATTTAGGGGAATTATTCATACAACATAGAGATTCATACAACATTTAATCCTTACACTGGGATCTATACAACTTACATCTCAATATTACTATAATGGATTCAAACTATCGAAATATTATCACACATAACCAATACATGGTGGTAACTCTCTTATTATTGCTACCTAGTGAATGACTTACACATTATACCAGATGCCTGAATTACTTAGTAGCAAAACATGAAACAATAGCACGGAAGAATAGGTGGTGATACATGGATCATTCAGTTAGTCAATTTTGGCTCGCATCCTGAGATAGCATGATAGAATTCTATATTATCCTCTCGCTAGTATTGTGTATAGTTGTCACACTATATACTCTAATAATACACTCTCCTATTGCAGACATTAGTCCGAGAATCTGTCTGTCATAAACTCTACATTACCATCTGAAGTACCAATCAGATTGGAGATGGCGCGGAACTTCCGGTTCACAGGGTTTAAAACCCCACAGATCTGGCGGCTCGCCGCCTTTGATAAAGCCCAATAGGGCAAAACGCATCAGGGGAGAGCTGTGAGCTTGTTATGTGTTTATTTTAAAAGCCAGATACCGGTTTAACTAGCGATCGTTGCTCTCTGAATCATTCGCTGTAGTTAATACTGCTAATAGTCTGGGTTGTGCCGGACTTAGATAAACTATATATATGTATATAAACAGTGAGATATTAGCCTTAATGATACTATCACCAAATTATTACTATAGTTAATACTTTACTATAGTCTGGGATGTTGAAACTAATAAGGTATACCAAAGCACCAACTATACGAAGGCTGGGTCTGGACCAAATGCAATATTATCAAACGATTACAATAAACAATTTTTTGAGTACACAAATAAGTTAAAAACATGGATCCATGTATAAACAATCAAATTTATACAACAATAATAGCTAAATGAATAGTTAAAACAAATAGTTATGTAACAGATATAGCATTTAAGATTGTGCAAACATTGCTCTTAAAAATATTCCTAAAAAATTCCAAATTTAGTATAAGGCTCACAACAGAAATTCAACTTTGTGCTTACCACATACAGATACTAGACATGTGCATTTCGATTCGTTCCGAATCCAAAATTCGGACGAATTTGTTAAATTCGGAGATTCAGATCAATTCGAATTTCCGAATTACGGTAGTACCGAATCTACAGAATAAATCCGAATTAGTTTGGATTTATTCGGTAAATTCGGATTGCCATGGATTACACTAGTATTGTACAGTATATTAGGTTATATCACTCTGCTAGGGGTTACACCTAATATACAGTACATAATACTAGTATAATACACAGCACATCCCACCTAACACATACCGAAATTCTGAATTTCCGAACCGAATCGTACCAAATCCAGACGAAGAATCCGAAATGAATCCGAAACGAATTCATTCGAATTTTTCCGAATTCAAATAGATCCGAACCGAAATTCGAAAAAATCCGAATCGATCCGAACTGAACCGAAACAAATTTTTCAACCCAGACTATATATAGTGAAGTACACCTAGCGCCTACTAAATAAGACCTCTGGCTTTGATAATTTGACACCTAGTTGTCAAAATGGAAAGATGAAACTAATAAGGTATACCAAAGCGCCAACTGTACGAAGGCTGGGTCTGGACCAAATGCAATATTATTAAACGATTACAATAAACAATTTATTGAGTACACAAATAAGTTAAAAACATGGATCCATGTATAAACAATCAAATTTATACAACAATAATAGCTAAATGAATAGTTAAAACAAATAGTTATGTAACGGATATAGCATTTAACATTGTGCAAACATTGCTCTTAAAAATATTCCTAAAAAATTCCAAATTTAGTATAAGGCTCAGAACAGAAATTCAACTTTGTGTTTACCACATACACATACACAAATTTATACAGCAATAATAGCTAAATGAATAGTTAAAACAAATACTTATATAGCAGATATGGCATTTAAAATTGTGCAGACATTGCTCTTAAAAAATATTCCTAAAAAATTCCAAATTAAGTATAAGGCTTAATTTGGATTTTTTTAGGAATATTTTTTAAGAGCAATGTTTGCACAATTTTAAATGCCACATCAGCCATATAACTATTTGTTTAACTATTCATTTAGCTATTATTGCTGTATAAATTTGTGTATGTGTATGTGGTAAACACAAAGTTGAATTTCTGTTGTGAGCCTTATACTAAATTTGGAATTTTTTAGGAATATTTTTAAGAGAAATGTTTGCACAATTTTAAATGCTATATCTGTTACATAACTATTTGTTTTAACTATTCATTTAGCTATTATTGTTGTATAAATTTGATTGTTTATACATGGATCCATGTTTTTAACTTATTTGTGTACTCAATAAATTGTTTATTGTAATCGTTTAATAATATTGCATTAGGTCCAGACCCAGCCTTCGTATAGTTGGCGCTTTGGTATACCTTATTAGTTTCATCTTTCCATTTTGACAACTAGGTGTCAAATTATCAAAGCCAGAGGTCTTATTTAGTAGGCGCTAGGTGTACTTCACTATATATAGTCTGGGTTATGCCAGACTTAGGCCTAGATTTAGAGTTGGGCGGTAGCCGTCAAAACCAGCGTTAGAGGCTCCTAACGCTGGTTTTGGGCTACCGCCGGTATTTAGAGTCAGTCATTAAAGGGTCTAACGCTCACTTTCCAGCCGCGACTTTTCCATACCGCAGATCCCCCTACGTCATTTGCGTATCCTATCTTTTCAATGGGATCTTTCTAACGCCGGTATTTAGAGTTGTGGCTGAAGTGAACGTTAGAAATCTAATGACAAAACTCCAGCCGCAGAAAAAAGTCAGTAGTTAAGAGCTTTCTGGGCTAACACCGGTTTATAAAGCTCTTAACTACTGTGCTCTAAAGTACACTAACACCCATAAACTACCTATGGAATCAGCCAATCAGAATCAAGTTCAATCCGATTGGCTGATCCAATCAGCCAATCAGATTGAGCTTGCATTCTATTGGCTGTTCCGATCAGCCAATAGAATGCAAGCTCAATCTGATTGGCTGATTGGATCAGCCAATCGGATTGAACTTGATTCTGATTGGCTGATTCCATCAGCCAATCAGAATATTCCTACCTTAATTCTGATTTGCTGATAGAATCCTATCAGCCAATCGGAATTCGAGGGACGCCATCTTGGATGACGTCATTTAAAGGAACCGTCATTCGGCAAGTAGGCGTCGGTTGAAGAGGTTGGATCCGCGTCGGTTGGAAAGAAGATGGCTCCGCTCCGCTCCAGAAGAAAGAAGATTGAAGATGCGGCTTGATAGAAGACTTCATCCCGATGATGGACTTCCGACTTCAGCCCGATGATGGAGTTCTTCAGCCGCCGCTTGGATCCAGACTTCAGCCCGAGGATGGACGTCACTCTTCAGCCCCCCGCTTGGGCTTGGATCAACACTTCCGAGGCTTGGATCAAGACTTCCGAGGATGGATCGGTGAACCTGGTATGGTGAAGATAAGGTAGGAAGATCTTCAGGGGCTTAGTGTTAGGTTTATTTAAGGGGGGTTTGGGTTAGATTAGGGGTAGGAGGGTGGTGGGTTGTAATGTTGGGGGGGGGTATTGTATGTGTTTTTTTACAGGCAAAAGAGCTGAATTCTTTGGGGCATGCCCCGCAAAGGGCCCTGTTCAGGGCTGGTAAGGTAAAAGAGCTTTGAACTTTTTAAATTTAGAATAGGGTAGGGTATTTTTTTTATTTTGGGGGGCTTTGTTATTTTATTAGGGGGCTTAGAGTAGGTGTAATTAGTTTAAAATTGTTGTAATATTTTTCTAATGTTTGTAAATATTTTTTTATTTTTTGTAACTTAGTTCTTTTTTATTTTTTGTACTTTAGTTAGTTTATTTCATTGTATTTATTTGTAGATATTGTATTTAATTAATTTATTGATAGTGTAGTTTTAGGTTTAATTGTAGATAATTGTAGTTATTTTATTTAATTAATTTATTGATCGTGTAGTGTTAGGTTTAATTGTAACTTAGGTTAGGATTTATTTTAAAGGTAATTTTGTAATTATTTTAACTATTTTAGCTATTAAATAGTTCTTAACTATTTAATAGCTTTGTACCTGGTTAAAATAAATACAAAGTTACCTGTAAAATAAATATAAATCCTAAAATAGCTATAATATAATTATAATTTATATTGTAGCTATATTAGGGTTTATTTTACAGGTAAGTATTTAGCTTTAAATAGGAATAATTTATTTAATAAGAGTTAATTTATTTCGTTAGATTTAAATTATATTCAATTTAGGGGGGTGTTAGTGTTAGGGTTAGACTTAGCTTTAGGGGTTAATCCATTTATTACAGTAGTGGCGAGATTCGGTCGGCAGATTAGGGGTTAATAATTGAAGTTAGGTGTCGGCGATGTTAGGGAGGGCAGATTAGGGGTTAATACTATTTATTCTAGGGTTATTGAGGCGGGAGTGAGGCGGATTAGGGGTTAATAACTTTAGTATAGTAGCGGTGCGGTCCGCTCGGCAGATTAGGGGTTAATAAGTGTAGGCAGGTGGAGGCGACGTTGAGGGGGGCAGATTAGGGGTTAATAAATATAATATAGGGGTCGGCGGTATTAGGGGCAGCAGATTAGGGGTACATAAGGATAACGTAGGTGGCGGCACGTTGCTGTCGGCAGATTAGGGGTTAATAAGTGTAGGTAGCTGGTGGCGACGTTGTGGGGGGCAGATTAGGGGTTAATTAATATAATATAGGGGTCAGCGGTGTTAGGGGCAGCAGATTAGGGGTACATAGGGATAATGTAAGTAGCGGCGGTTTACGGAGCGGCAGATTAGGGGTTAAAAAAATATGCAGGTGTCAGCGATAGCGGGGGCGGCAGATTAGAGGGTAATAAGTGTAAGGTTAGGGGTGTGTAGACTCGGGGTACATGTTAGGGTGTTAGGTGCAGACGTAGGAAGTGTTTCCCCATAGAAAACAATGGGGCTGCGTTAGGAGCTGAACGCGGCTTTTTTGCAGGTGTTTTTTTTCAGCTCAAACAGCCCCATTATTTTCTATGGGGGAATTGTGCACAAGCACGTTTTTGAAGCTGGCCGCGTCCGTAAGCACTGCTGGTATCGAGAGTTGCAGTGGCGTTAAATTATGCTCTACGCTCCCTTTTTTGAGCCTAACGCACTGAAAACCCAGCCATTCTGTGAACTCTAAATACCAGCAGTATTTAAAAGGTGCGGAAGAAAAAAAGCACGCATAGCTAACGCACCCCTTTGGCCGCAAAACTCTAAATCTAGGCGTTAGATAGTTGTGTGTATTTATCCACATTAACTTATAATAATTACTACGGAAGGACTCACACCTGATTACGTTATGCATGTTACGAACATAGGCCAGTTGCTACACAGACGGGTGGTTCATACAGTGTATTAGGACCATTTCAAGTAGTACCAGATCGAGTCAATCTTATGTATGTATATACACTTTGCTGCTTTGTTTAAGAACCCTTTACACTATTACAATTGATATTGCACCTAAATCTGGGTTGTGCCAGACCTGGACAGCTGTATTTGTCTATCTATATCAATATAGAATTATTATAATTGATAAACTTTCACCAGATTACGCTACATAGTTACTACACAAAGGGTGGTTTTTAAACTGTACAAGCTATCGAGAGCAAAGATCTCTGTGCTGAAGCTATGACAATGTTTAACCCCTTAACGACCGAGGACGTGCAGGGTACGTCCTCAAAAAAAAGGCAGTTAATGCCTGAGGACGTACCCTGCACGTCCTCGGTGTGGAAAGCAGCTGGAAGCGATCCTGTTTGCTTCCAGCTGCTTTCCGGTTATTGCAGTGATGCCTCGATATGGAGGCATCCTGCAATAACCTTTTGAAGCCATCCGGTGCAGAGAGAGCCACTCTGTGGCCCTCTCTGCACCGGAGATCGGTGGCTTCCTTCGTTGGTGGGTGGGAGCATTACCGGGAGGCGGGGTGGCGGCCATCGATGGCCCTGGAGATGTGGAGGGGGGCGGGATCGTGGGCGGGGATGCCCGGGGGCGCGCACGGACGCGCGCGCGTGCACGGGAGGGCGGGGGGCGGGCGCGTGCACGGGGAGGGAGCGGGTGGGAACCGCTACACTACAGAAAAAGGTGCAATCAGTTTAAAAAAACTGTAGAAAAAAAACAATCAATGAGGTGGTTGGGGTTTGTGGTGGTGGTGGGGGGGGGTTTGGGGAAGCTACACTACAGAAAAAAAAAAACTTAAGAAAAAAAAGCACTTTTTTGTATAAGCTGGGTACTGGCAGACAGCTGCCAGTACCCAAGATGGCCCCAATAAGGCAGATAGGGAAGGTTACAAAGCTGTTTTGGGGGGGATCAGGGAGGTTGGAGGCTAAGGGGGGTCCTATACAGCAGAATAATTATTATTTTAAAAAAAAAAAAAAACCTATACACCCCAAAAAGCTTTTATTTTAGTACTGGCAGACTTTCTGCCAGTACTTAAGATGGCGGGGACAATTGTGGGGTGGGGGAGGGAAGGGAGCTGTTTGGGAGGGATCAGGGGGTCTGATGTGTCAGGTGGGAGGCTGATCTCTACACTAAAGCTAAAATTAACCCTGCAAGCTCCCTACAAACTTCCTAATTAACCCCTTCACTGCTAGCCATAATACACGTGTGATGCGCAGCAGCATTTTGCGGCCTTCTAATTACCAGAAAGCAACACCAAAGTCATATATATCTGCTATTTCTGAACAAAGGGGATCCCAGAGAAGCATTTACAACCATTTGTGCCATAATTGCACAAGCTGTTTGTAAATGATTTCAGTGAGAATCCTAAAATTGTGAAAAATTTAACGTTTTTTTTTTATTTGATCGCATTTGGCGGTGAAATGGTGGCATGAAATATACCAAAATGGGCCTAGATCATTACTTTGGGTTGTCTACTACACTACACTAAAGCTAAAATTAACCATACAAGCTCCCTACAAGCTCCCTAATTAACCCCTGCACTGCTGGGCATAATACACGTGTGGTGCGCAGCGGCATTTAGCGGCCTTCTAATTACCAAAAAGCAATGCCAAAGCCATATATGTCTGCTATTTCTGAACAAAGGGGATCCCAGAGAAGCATTTACAACCATTTGTGCCATAATTGCACAATCTGTTTGTAAATAATTTCAGTGAGAAACCGAAAGTTTGTGAAAAAATTTGTGAAAAAGTGAACGATATTTTGTATTTGATCGCATTTGGCGGTGAAATGGTGGCATGAAATATACCAAAATTGGCCTAGATTAATACTTTGGGATGTCTTCTAAAAAAAAATATATACATGTCAATAGATATTCAGGGATTCCTGAAAGATATTAGTGTTCCAATGTAACTAGCGCTAATTTTGAAAAAAAGTAGTTTGGAAATAGCAAAATGCTACTTGTATTTATGGCCCTATAGCTTTCAAAAAAAGCAAAGAACATGTAAATATTAGGTATTTCTAAACTCAGGACAAAATTTAGAAACTATTTAGCATGTTTTTTTTTTGGTGGTTGTAGATGTGTAACAGATTTTGGGGGTCAAAGTTAAAAAAAGTGTGTTTTTTTCCATTTTTTCCTCATATTTTATAATTTTTTTTATAGTAAATTATAAGATATGATGAAAATAATGGTATTTTTAGAAAGTTAATTTAATGGCGAGAAAAACGGTATATAATATGTGTGGGTACAGTAAATGAGTAAGAGGGAAATTACAGCTAAACACAAACACCGCAAAAATGTAAAAATAGCCTTGGTCCCAAACGGACAGAAAATGGAAAAGTGCTGTGGTCATTAAGGGGTTAAGAGATGACTGTATTTTCAACAGTTTAAGCTAACCAATTTGAACAAGCTGATAATTAAATGCTATGCAAATGCATGACGGAGTTGATACATATAAACAAATTTAACTGGATACTAAAGACATTAGTTGTAACAGGCTTGATACTGTTAGTATCTATCATAGCGAGATTCAAACCCAGAGTCAAAGAATAGATTTAATTCTTGATATAGAAAACATTTGTCACAGGGAACAACCCCCTTAATCGTTACAAATCCTAAACATTGTTAATACTGACAAATAACGACTCACCTGATGAGTGTGGCTATATTGTGAATCATGTTTATATAAAACACACACTATTGATGAATTACAATAAAACAAATTGTTATAACTTGAGCATATGCCTATACTGTCATGGACCTGACAGATCGATGTTACGAATTAACATTGGTGACTATTTAAAGCCTCTGTAGGGTGACTAAAGATTCTCATACATACCTGATCTTTGAGGTTATAATCATAACTGTAACTATAAAAACTATTCAAGTGACACACCATATCATTAATATATCATAATAAAGAAATTCTTTTGAAGGAGTGGGTTACTTTCTGGTGGTTTACTTTAATCTTAATCATACTAGTATCATCAGTTATGACCAAATAATAAAGCACGAATCGTTGAGAGTAATTCACTTTGTACACATTACCATTCAAACTAGCCAACCATTGTTTTTGTGAGTAACCCTCTGTATATACATTACCACATTATTTTTTGCAGCTAACTACTGTGATTCAATACTATACCTACTTTTGGAATATATGTTATGATCTCATAGAGAGCAACTATAACGCTTTAATTTGAGATCACATTTACCTTTAATCTATATAGGCAGAATAAACTTTATAGTGAGTCTCTTTATATACATTATAACGTTAACCCGTATCTGTGACATTTTTAACTTATATGTCATATAACCAAATGTCTTTGTTTTTTTTTATCTTTAATTAATAAAAGTTATATTTTACAAATTTTGTTAGGAATTTCTCTGTCCTCTAGTCAGGGCCTAGAGTGCTACAGGTGCATACTTTTGGTTAATAGATAGGACTTGTGATGGGTATATGGCATGTCAGTATATGGCCAGGTAATAATACAATTTGTTTAATAATTATTCTTTTAAACAAACCCCCAATAAAATGCATATATGAAACAATTAAAATTAATATAAATTCCTAAATTCTTTATATTAGTTAAAGTTATAAACACATTGAATTATATTTATAGAAAACCAGATTATAAATCAAATGATCCACATTCTATACAAAGATCATACAAATATACCTTTACAAATTACCTTATTCACAATAATCTCCCAAATATCACAAATGAGATACTAAGGTATGGTTTGCTAATCTTCCATACCAATATAATTAAGCTACTTAGTCCACAAATTATTCTATATATCTCTAATTAAAACACCAGAAGCTATATATATTCTTAATTCAAACAGCCAGTTTATATACCCATTTATCTGAAATGAAATAAATTCTTATTTCTCTACAATAAGGTAAATCCTAAAATATATCTATATAGCTGCAAATATGAATTACTTAGCAGTTTCTTATACTTTACCCAAATAAACAAATCAATAGTTCAGCTTCCAGAACTTCTTATTTCACCTCATATGAATAAAGGTGAAGGTGTTGCAATATGAATATTAAAGGTAGCCCAGTTTTGCTTATAGTGACTGTGTTCCAAGGCAGCAAAGTTGTCAGTCAAAAATGTAGCAAACAGCCAGCCAGCCCTCCTCTATCCTCTTGCATGAGGTTATATATTATGTAATAATCACCACATTTTTTTATTCTAATCATCAGTGAACCTTTTATGACTACGCCCCACGGTGCTTGTCTTTGGATTGGCCCTAACAGAGATGAGCATTGATTGGCCCTTCAAGCTGAAACATTTGATTGGCTTACTGGGAACATATGTTTTAAACAGTCGATTTGTTTGGCTGTCACACCAGTTTTAATCCCCTTGGGGGCAGCAAACAACCAGAAATGCAGTCTCATTATCAATGATGCTACAGTTTAATTATGTAACCTATAAAATGTTTATCAAATACACTATTTCTTTATGTTAATAAACCTGTCTGGTCATATATCTGTCTCATCTAATATAGCTTAGCATGTATTTATAGAGGCCAAAGATGAACATACTTCCAGTATCATACTAGTAAGCAATTATACTGTAAATTATTTGGCTCTTCACAGAATCATTTCATTCAACATCCTGGAATTATATTGTATCTTAATGTGAACACAGTATATTTCATGTTTCTAATTATTTTGGAGTGTATATATTTATGTTCATGACCAATATTCGTAGGACATCTTGTTGTCTGAAAAAAAAAGAAACAGATGTTGTTATTTTAAAATAAACATTTATACATTTACTATACAGCCATTTATCAAGCTCAGCAAATATTTATCTAATATGTTACTGTTTCAGATCAATATATATTAAAAAAACACTGGCATATCCTAAAAAAAGACAGTCTTTTAAACCAAATTACAATGAAGTTGAAGACTACTGATAGAGGGGAGACCAATTGGCTAAATAAGGCCACGATTGGGTTTTTCAAATGTAATAGACAGAACTGCATAGCCTGTATACATAATTTCTCCAATAATAAACCAACAAAGGATATCATTTCTACAGTTACCAACAAACAATACAAAATTAAAAGCTTGTGTAACTGTCGAACTGAATATGTTGTATATCTCCTGCAATGTGGGTGTGGTCTCCAATATGTAGGGCAGACTACTAGGCCCTACAAAAAAAGACTACTGGAACACATTAATAACATAGAAACCGGAGAAAAAACACATAATCTCTCAGATCACTATAGAGAAAAACATATTCAAAATCCCAAATGCCTCAGAGGGACCATTCTGGAATGTGTCCAAAATAACAGGAGAGGAGGCAATAGGGAGCTGAGTCTCTGCAAAAGAGAAACTTATTGGATATATACCTTGGGAACACTGGTACCACAGGGTCTTAATAAGGATATTGATCTGGCGGCATTTTTGGTCTAATCCAGGCCCCAAAAACCAGAATCCTTATATGCCACCAATTTTAAATAAAAATAAATATTATTTATGCTGCTATTCTTAGTATTTTGTTATTTGACATTTACTCAATTAACTTGTTAATATATTTAATTAACATATACCTACTGTATGGTTATTAGCCAAAAATTTGTACTATTTTTACTCATTTGGAGTAGTGATTTTATATCTAAGTCTTTTTTAATGTTCCTAATTAAAATTTTAAATATATTTCCCTTTTAGAAATATTTTTTTCTGTAGGAAGAACATCTTGATATTAGGTACCTTCTAAGACTGAAGCTCTTAAGCGGAAGAAAAATTAATAATTTTTTATCACATATTTATAGATTTTATAACTTTATGAGACTTAACCCAAAGTTCACTATAGGATGCTAATTGTAGCAGATCTTATATCATCTCTCTTTATTTTAAATATAACCTTTTATATCGATGTTACACTGTCTTTTAAATCTCTCTTATTGATTTTGCCAATATCACACTATATGCAATTCTAACTGCTTAGGATGGGTGTTCTTGATTTTAAATGATGCTCCTTAGGAAAGACTCAAAAGTACACTAAATATTTACAAGTCCTAAGCGGCATGTGTGGACTTTTATTTGTATAAATAACATTAGACTGTTAGATCAATTTTTAAATCCCATTAAGTAATGCTAACCCACTGGACGACAATAATTTGTTTTTAATTTGTGGGAACATGTCGTCAGCCATCTATTGAAACTATTGACCAATAGCATGAATGAAATACCACATGTTGAAATTTGTCATGCATGAGAGGTCATGTGATCGTGACTACACCAATCAGGAACTCCGTTCACTGTGGGCGTGTCGCCGCACCGGGGGATAAGGAGAGTGTTACCTAGCAGACGGTAAGATCCTCTTATAAAGAAGGTTGTAAAAAAGAATACCTTTGAAACGCGTCAGGAGAACCAGTCTGCTGTTTCATTTGATTGAACAATAACTTTTAAGCTGTGGACTGTCCTTTCCTTGTGCCGTTGCATATGCAGTTATTTTAATTATGGGTCTGTAGACCGTCTATTTTAATGCTTTTAAAATACCTCATAGAATATTGAGGTTTGTTAATGTGAGGAATCTTTTTGGAATAAATTAAACGTGCTTACTTTCAAACAGAGTTGCACTATTATTTTTTATCTGTTTTGCATGCACACGGTCATACGAACAAAGACACAGACAAGACTCAACAGCTGATATCTACAACTCAGAAAGTCGGATAAAGTTTCTACCAACACTACGTGACACTTACCTCATACTGATTGGGGGTAAGGAGTGTAAGTAGATACCCTTAGGGGAACTTTTACTCCGGGCACTGTGGATTTCTGTTTTATTTTATTTTGTTTTATTTATTTATTTTTATTTGTTATCACTTTCCCTTCACTAAGCTTTGGGCTTCAGTAAGAGATATATACCCAACCGTGAAAATCAGGATTTTTTTCACCACATATGCTCATTATTTTGGGTCCTGATATTGGAAATTTAAAGAGACTTTAAATATTTCCGTTTATATCTGTATATTTGGATATTTGCTTATTTATAATAACACTGTATAATTGTATGTTTTATTTGCAAGTTTGCCAGTTTTGATGCTTTAAAGATTCCTAGGCATGATACACTGACATTAATAATTTGTGTTTTGATTCCATCGTACAACTGTATGTTTTTATGCAAGTTAGCCAATTTTGATGCTCTAAATAGTTTTAGGTATGAAATTTTTGTATTAACAACCTATGATAAGACATTACTTAGCCTTTTCTTGCTCCTATATATTGGATGGGTTTTATATGTATATGTAATATGAATACACAACTATAGAACATTTTCTGCTTCATAAAATATGCCTCTGCAGTCTAATTTACACTAGCTATCTTTAAACTCATCCGGATAAACATTCATTCACTAAGGGGTCTCTTAAAAGGTACTCTATTTGCATTTTTGTAGTGCCATTTCAGTGCGCCCTTCATTATCTATCTTTTCTCTTGTCTTTATATATATATATATATATATATATATATATATATATATATATATATATATATATATATATATATATATATGTTTGTAATATGATCTGTGTATTTTAAATTCTTAAGAGGATTTAGACACAATCGCCTAGATTTAGAGTTCTGCGTTAGCTGTCCAAACCAGCGTTGAGGGGTCCTAACGCTGGTTTTTACCGCCCGCTGGTATTTACCGCCCGCTGGTATTTAGAGTCAGTCAGGAAAGGGTCTAACGCTCACTTTCCAGCCGCAACTTTTCCATACCGCAGATCCCCTTATGCCAATTGAGTATCCTATCTTTTCAATGGGATCTTTCTAACGCTGGTATTTAGAGTCTTGGCTGAAGTGAGCGTTAGAACTTGAACGACAAGACTCCAGCCGCAGAAAAAAGTCAGGAGTTAAGAGCTTTATGGGCTAACGCCGGTTCATAAAGCTCTTAACTACTGTGCTCTAAAGTACACTAATACACATAAACTAGCTATGCACCCCTAAACTGAGGTCCCCCCACTCTAATAAAATTTTTAACCCCTAATCTGCCGAACGCACACCGCCGCAACCTACATTATCCCTATGTACCCCTAATCTCCTGCCCCTAACATCGCCGACACCTACATAATATTTATTAACCCCTAATCTGCCCCCCCAACGTCGCCGCTACCTAACTACACTTATTAACCCCTAATCTGCCGACCGGACCTCGCCGCTACTCTAATAAATGTATTAACCCCTAAAGCTAAGTCTAACCCTAACCCTAACACCCCCCTAAGTTAAAGGGACACTCAGGTTAAATTAAATTTTCATGATTCAGATACAGCATGTAATTTTAAACAACTTTCCAATTTACTTCCATTAAAAAAAATGTGCACAGTCTTTTTTTTTTTGAGTCACCAGATCCTACTGAGCATGTGCAAGTATTCACAGACTATACGTATATGCATTTGTGATTGGCTGATTGCTATCACATGGTACAAGGGGAGTGGAAATATACATAACTTTGAAATTTGTTATAAAAAAATCTACTACTCATTTGAAGTTCAGACTAAGTGCTATTGCATTGTCTTGTTATCTTGCATTTGTTGATTATGCAAATCTAATGTGTTGACTGGTCCTTTAAATATAATTTAAATCTAACGAAATAAAATAAATCTTATTAAATAAATTAATCCTATTTAAAGCTAAATACTTACCTGTAAAATAAACCCTAATATAGCTACAATATAAATAATAATTACATTGTAGCTATTTTAGGATTTATATTTATTTTACAGGCAACTTTGTATTTATTTTAACTAGGTACAATAGCTATTAAATAGTTATTTACTATTTAATAGCTACCTAGTTAAAATAATTACAAAATTACCTTTAAAATAAATCCTAACCTAAGTTACAATTAAACCTAACACTACACTATCAATAAATTAATTAACTAAACTACCTACAATTATCTACAATTAAATCAACTAAACTAAATTACAAAAAAACAAACACTAAATTACAAAAAAAAAAAAAAAAGATTACAAGAATTTTAAACTAATTACACCTACTCTAAGCCCCCTAAAAAAATAACAAAGCCCCCCCCCAAAAAAATGCCCTACCCTATTCTACACTGTCAGAAAAAAGGGTACGGTTGGGGTCCGTTTGTGAACACTTAGGGTACAACTGCTGTGGTTGTACCCTCAATGGATCATAATTACACCTTAAAGGGACAGTTTACTCAAAAAAATTCTCCCCTTTAATTTGTTCCCAATGATCCACTTTACCTGCTGGAGTGTATTAAATTGTTTACAAGTAGCTCCTTTACCCTTATATTGGCATTTGAAATTGCTAATTTAGCATGTGGTATCCCCACCTATTCTGAAAGTTTGTGGCCGCGCGTACCAGCTATAGATAAGCTTTTTAAACACAGCCAGTAGAAGAAATTACACTCTCAGTGTGATAAAGCAGAGATAAGGTAATACAATGTTGATTTTCCATTGTTCTCTCAAAGTATTGGTGATTGTTTTAAGGACAGATATAAGATAAAGAAGCAGGTATGTGTGCACAATGTGATACAGTAATGAGATCTGATTATACCTACAAGCTCAACCTATTTTATTAGGCTGTGGCTTCAAAACACAAAATCAGAGCTTTAATATACAGAAATAAACCTTAAAAACCTAATTTTCATACATTTTTTACTCTGCAGTTGGTAAAAAAAGCAATTGTAAACACATTAAGGGAAAAACTATTTTACAGTATACTGTCCCTTTAAGGAACTAATATGTACCATTTAGCGGTAAATAAGGTACAAATATGTTTCCAACTGTCAAAGGGTTCATGTCTGTACCATTTAATCCCCCCAAAAAGGTACAATCACTTGTGTGACTAAAATGTTGAGGGGGATGGGTGGTTCAAGGCTGCCAAACCCTGCAAGTCCATATCATTTGTACAGCTCAATTATTCATATTCACGTAACTGACAGTCACCCAAAATGAATGCAACATACATGTTGTACAGCAATCGTTGTTGGTAATATGCCAGAAGTGGGCAAAGCAAAAAAAAAAATACTTAAAGGGACAGTCTACACCAGAATTGTTATTGTTTAAAAAGATGGATAATCCCTTTATTACCCATTCCCCAGTTTTGCATAACCAACAGTTATATTAATATAATTTATACCTCTGTGATTACCTTGTATCTAAGCCTCTGCAGACTGCCCCCTTATCTCAGTGCTTTTGACAGGCATGCAGTTTAGCCAATCAGTGCAAACTCCTAAATAACTACATGGGAGTGAGCATATTGTTATCTATATGACACACATGAACTAGTACTGTCTAACTGTGAAAAACTTTCAAAATGCTCTGAGCTAACAGGCAGTTTTTAACGGTTTAGAAATCAGTTTGAGCCTACCTAGGTTTAGCTTTTCAAAAATACCACCAAGAGAACAAAGCAAATTTAGTGATAAAAGTCAATTGGAGGGGGCGGAGCTTGGCCGCACAGAGTAATGGCCGCTGCTTAGCATAGCTCTTAGGCCGTAATCCTCCAGACAGGCACTCATAAGCGAAAAAGCAGAGTTCAGAGAGCAAACTAATTGACAGAAGGGTGCACCAGCAAGAGGAGATCGCAACAAGGCCAAAAGAGATCACCGCTGCTAAACCAGAACACCGGAGCGGCATACTGGGAGCCGCGACATAGAGAAACCTGCAGAGTTGCGGCCGCCACGTGGGAACAAGCCGAAAGCGATTATAGCAAGGCGTATGTAACGGACCGCAGAGCGGTCATTGGAAAACCCCCGCAAGACACTGTGACTCACTGCCATATCGGATACAGGACAGAAAGGAGAGGGGACATGTAGGCACCCACCAGCATAACGCGAAAGCGGTACTAGAGGGACACAAGGAGATCTAGACCCTGCAGCTTCACTTACAAGCACCGGAGGTCAGTGAGAGGAAAAGCAGGACTATAACTAAAATAAAGGTACCAAATATACCTCTCCCACAAACAAACAAAAACACTGGGCATAATAACAATAAGAAAACCTGCATAACAGGGGGCAAAACTGTATTGAAAGCATAAGTTCGTTATACACTATAGCCATCAAAAAGACCCTAACTGGTTACCAGATATTAGTGAGAAAGAGAAGTAATAGACTTGCAGAGAAGTAAATTAGCCATAATAAGCTTAATAATAGCTGTGAACTGACAAGGGGTTAACTCAATATTGAAGAGACTGAAAAGGCACAAACCTTATCATTATCTGCCTCTACACAGAAGATAACAAAATCCAATAACTTATATGGCAAGCAGGCTTTCACCACAATCCATGCTGCAGTAAAAACATAACAACTGAGTAGACAAAAAACTACAAACTATACACCCTATGAAAAACAAAGCACTAGGTCCTAAAGCAGGAAAAGGACAGACTGTTGGGTATGCCAGCAAAAAAAATAAAAACAGATACTACAACTAAAGCAAAAAAAATAAATCAGTATTTAAAACCAATAGACAGTACCCCACAGAACAAAGAGCAAACAGAAGAAATGTCGCAGACAAAAGATCAAGTAACAGGGTCCCAACAGGAGAACAAAACAGGAGAAATCACTAAAGCAGATTTAATGCAGCTAGCAACAAAAGATGACATCAGAACAGCAATGACCGATATGCGTGACATGTTCAACGAAATTAAAAAAGACATCAAGAAAGTAGAGCGTAAGGTCACTACCCTAGAGGAAAGTCACGACACTGCCATGCAAGACATACATCACCTTTCTCAATTATCATATAACCAAGAAGAAGTCATACAAAACCTTATGGAAAAGGTAGAAGATCTAGACAATACGGGGCGCCGCAACAATCTGAGAATCAGAGGGGTACCGGAGAGTATACTTCCAGCAGCAATACCCGGCTACTTGCAAGATCTTTTCAGAACTTTGAAAGGTAACAACACATCGCCAGATGTGGTACTGGAAAGGGCCCATAGGGCGCTGAGACCCAAACCGCCTGCAAAAGCACCACCAAGAGACATCATAGTGAAATTTCTCAGCTTCCCAGACAAAGAGGAAGTACTGAGGCATGCCAGGCAGAAGAACCAACTCACGCACGCCGGAATAGCAATACAAATATTCACCGACTTAAGCCCCACCACATTACAAAAACGCAGAGATCTACAGTTTGTGACCTCAGTACTGAGATCCCAGAAAATTCCATACCGCTGGGGATTCCCAGTGAGCCTCACTGCCATGAAGGGAGACAAGTCAGCAACACTTCGCCATATGGAGGATCTCACAACGTTCTGTGAAATATTAAAGATACAAGTCCCGACACCCTCAGAGAGCACGACAACGGGAGCACGAAGACCAGCAGGACAAAACAAGGAAGACCTCAACAAAAATACCCCATTGCAGCAAGCGACCTCTTCAATGAGAGACATTACTACATAATAGACTCTAACGCATGAGGCTAAGCTTGCCCACAACGGACAGATAAGTATAATAGTGACATTAGATGTTTTCTTTTCCTTGTAATGCATATTAAAGCCTACAAATGTAACAACAGGTTTTATCTATTAAAAAAAAAAAGTTATAGGTTCAAGTAAAGCAGATTAGCACCCTGGTTGATTTAACGTAACACTCTACTAGTATAATTCATAATTTATGCATATCTGAGTGCCACTGGAGGAGACGGCCACTGCCTCCAACTATTACATTAGAATCAAGATAGTTGAAGACTGTCTATTACCCGTTTGGTATACACGGTATTCAATATCGATTGTTGATAGCTTCTTTGATATATATATTTTATTTTCTTAAAGTGCATTGTTTATAATTGAGCATTGTTACTGTGATTGTTAATTGCACTACTGACCAATCCCCTTTCTACCCTATCCTCATCTACCCTAGACATATAATTACACAGACAAGAACACTCATCAAAAACAAAAACAAAAAAAACAAAAAAACAAAAAGCAAACACACAGCTCGGAGACCCGTGCCCACAAATCATTATACATATTATAACAGTACAGAGATAAATAATACGCAACTCACCAAGGGAAAATGTGCAAATCAACCACGACACATCCTGTAAACCTGACCATAATAAATGTAAAAGGGTTCAATGCACCTCAAAAAAGATCTATAATCCTAACAGATCTACATAAACAGAAGGGCGACATAATCCTACTACAAGAGATGCATTTCAAAAAGGGAGCAGAGCCAAAATGGCACCACCCAACTTACCCCACAGCATACTTCTCTTCTGGACCGGCTAAAAAAAATGGGGTGGGGATACTGATAAAGCAGAGCGTCCCTCTAGAAATAAAGCAGATAGAAAAAGACAAGGAAGGGAGATTACTCATACTGACAGGCCTTCTATATGGCCAGCCCATTACTATTGTCAATGCCTACTTCCCAAACAGACAGCAATCCACATTTATGCGTAGCATATCAGGGAAAATCCTAGATGCAGCAAAAGGTATAGTGTTCCTGGGAGGAGACTTCAACACTCCCCTCAATCCAGAGTTAGACACATCAGAAGGTTCCACAAACTTACCAAAGAGAGACATCAAACAAATCAATAGCCAAATACAGTCCCTAGCACTACACAACATATGGCGCTTATTGAATCCCACAACGCGGGACTACACCTTTTATTCACACCCACACAAACGATACACCAGGATAGACTACATCCTCACAGACTCAATAGGACTTACACTCATCAAAAATGTGACAATACACTCAGCTACATGGTCAGATCACGCACCAGTTATGTGCCAAATCATTTGGCCCAATAGCCCGGTAACTCCGTATATATGGAGGCTGGAAGACGGACTACTAGACCACCCCATCATCCAAACCAATATAGAAAAAACACTAATAGAATACTTCCAAATAAACACAACTCCAGACACAACCTGGGTAAACATATGGGAAGCACACAAATGTGTCATAAGGGGAGAGTTATTAAAATACAAAGCGAACCTCCTCAAACAACATAGAGTTAAATATGATAGCCTTCTCACGGAACTACAGCATCTAGAAACCTCACATAAGCAAAATCCAAAAGTCACTGAACTGGGTCTAAGACTGACAGAAGCTAGACTAGAGCTTAACACACTCCTACAAAAAGAGCAGCAAACGAAAACACTAAAACTGCAACAGAAATACTATGAACAGGGTAACAAAGCAGGGAAATTACTTGCCAGAATGTTGAAACGTAAACGCCTCAAAACACACATCCACAAATTAAAAACCAAATCAGGACAGACCAAACACGACAGTTTATCCTTGGTAGAAGAATTCAGCACATACTACTCGTCATTATACAACATTTCTGCAGACACAAATAGGAAAGAAGAGCAGAGTAGTAAAAAGCAACTCATCTCTGAATACATTAATAAAGCACACATACCTAAGCTAGACGATACCCAATCACAAACGCTAGATGCGCCAATCAACATTAAAGAAGTACAAATAGCAATTAAATCACTACCCACAGGGAAAAGCCCAGGTCCAGATGGGTTCAGCACAAGGTACTACAAAAAATACATTCATATACTGGCACCGAGGTTGGTAAATATTTTTAACTCTGTAGACAACCCAAAGGGTTTCCCAACATCGATG
Source organism: Bombina bombina (assembly GCF_027579735.1). Classification (NCBI taxonomy): domain Eukaryota; kingdom Metazoa; phylum Chordata; class Amphibia; order Anura; family Bombinatoridae; genus Bombina; species Bombina bombina. Next base: position 424,376,783 of record NC_069504.1, read on the forward strand.
CTAGAGGCCCACATAACGGTACTACCAAAACCTGGTAGAACACCAGACACACCAGAGAACTTCAGGCCCATCTCCCTGCTAAATACTGATGTGAAGATTTATGCTAGAATTCTCGCAAACAGGTTAAATTCCCTTCTGCCACAATTAATTGCCACGGATCAGGTGGGTTTTATACCCGGAAGGGAGGCAAGGGACAACACCCTCAAAATATTACAACTAATTACACTAGCACAGAATACCCAACAAGAAATGGCTTTGGTCTCAATGGACGCAGAAAAAGCCTTTGACAGGGTGGACTGGGATTTTCTCAGGGCCACCCTGCGGGGCATGAATATAGGCGAAAACTTTATAGGAAAGATCTTCTCATTGTATTCCAACCCAACAGCAAAAGTTAAAGCTAATTCAGTCCTATCCAGACCTTTCAAAATCAGTAACGGCACACGACAGGGCTGCCCACTTTCGCCCATATTATTTGCAATTTCTATAGAAGTACTAGCATGTAACATAAGATCTAATGAGGATATCAAAGGTGTACATACTAAAGAGAACGAATACAAATTGGCAATGTACGCTGATGACGTACTTCTAACACTAACAGATATTGACAAATCACTACCAGCACTACTAAAAACATTAGAAGAATATGGCAAATTGTCAAATTTTCACTTAAATCTAAACAAATCAGAACTGCTTAATATCAGTGCCCCGACACACATATTAAACGAAGTAAGGAAAACATGTCCCATCAAATATCAACCGACACAATTAAAATACTTAGGAATACTGATCACACGCAATACACAAGACCTACTCACAGCAAACTACAGACTACTGTTAAAAGAAATAACAAATGACCTCTCACGATGGAAGAACAAAATCATCTCATGTATAGGAAGGATACATGTAATAAAAATGAATGTGCTCCCCCGCATACTCTATATCTTACAGACATTACCGATACCAATGACGACAGATTACCTCTCCCAAATACAACATAACATAGAGCAATTCATCTGGAATGGAATTAAACCAAGGGTACCAAGGAAAACGCTGCACATGACAAGAGATAATGGGGGACTGGGGCTACCAGACATAAAAAAATACAGATTAGCCACGCTGATACAAAGGATAATCGATTGGAACCATAACTCCGGGTCCAAACAGTGGATCCAAATAGACAGAGAAATATTGCAAATAGGGAATGCAGGCTGGTTAGCATGGCTTCAGGCAAAACATAGACCTAACATTATTAAGAAGTTCCCATTACTGGAGGAGCTCTTCATCCAGTGGGATGCTCTGATAAATACTAACCCAAATGTCACTACCAGACCTGCACCATTAACACCATTGTTAGCAAACCCAGAACTGCACACTATACTACAGGCTAACATTAAACCAGGGGATGCACCACATCTGAAGGACTACATAATCAAAAACATTCTATCAGGAGAAAAGGTAGTTCCATGTGAGGAACTAGCGACAATAACAGGGGACACGCCACTAATCTGGTTTACGCATGCACAAATGTCACACTACATAAAAACGCATAAACAAAAGCCCAGCATGACGAGACAACTTACTCCGTTTGAAACCTTGTGCTCATCATCGCACTACCACCGACACATAGTATCAAAGCTATATAAAATGCTCCTTACTATAGAAGGGGAACAGCTCCCTTCCTATTGCTATAAATGGCATAAGGAACTACACATAGATCTAGAACACACAAAATGGTCAAAGATATTTCGAAACCATAAGAAAGCGTCGGTTTCAGCCAAAACACAAGAAACTAATTTCAAATTTCTGTCCCCCTGGTACCTCACACCAGTGAGACTCCAAAAAATTTACAAGCAAGCTAATAGCCAATGCTGGAGAGGTTGTGGAGAGAGAGAGCGGACATGTATCATGTGTTGTGGGGGTGCGAGAGGGTGAGAACCTTCTGGGGAGACGTAATAAAACGCATTAGCAATATATTAGACACACAAATACCTGATGACCCCAGTTTGTTACTGTTTCATGACATCCCGAACCTAAAAGATGAGGTAAAACGGAACTTACTGTTTGTCATGCTCAATAGCGCAAAAGCGCTTATACCTCTAAAATGGAAATCCACAGAAGTGCCCGACATAATAATATGGAAACAGCAGGTAGAACAACAACTCATCATGGAAAGATACCATTTCCTCACAATAGGCAAAATAGACACACACGAATATATGACTTTAAGATGGAATGCACACAAGGATAGCGGTTAGAATAAGTAATAAACTCAATGACAACACCTTCAGTCCCTGTAGATTCATAACAAATATTATACCAAACACTTAGACACCAGGGTTAACGACAAACAAGCAACTAAAAGAGATATGCGCGGGCCCCCAGAATACCATTAAGCAGATACAATCACTGGAACATTACACTTACACATCTAACCCCCCCCTCCTTTTCCCACCCCCCATCCCATTTATGTACATAAGAGTATCTAAATACAAATTTTTCACACTAGTCTTATAGAAATGTTTACAATGTTTACATGCAAAAAAAAAAAAAGAAGGAAGGAAAGAAGTCCTTCCAACACACCCGCTCATTCCCAAGCTATGGACAATCGGACTTTGACCCATGAGTGGTCAAGTAATATGCCAATGAGTGCGGTTAAGGGATCACCTTAAGCTCTATGTAGAACTACAAACTCAAGCGGGCCATGCCAACTTTTGCAACCTTGGTTTAGCAAGATGTTTAGATTATACTCAAGATGTTATAATATAGAACGGCTCACATTGTAACCCGAGCCCAGTTTGTACCTTAATAAGTTTTTCCAATAAAGCTCCTTTGAAAAAAAAAAAAAAAAAGTCAATTGGAAAGTTGTTTAAATTTTCATGCCCTATCTGAATAATGAAAGTTTAATTTTGACTAGACTGTCCCTTTAATAACCCATATATTCAATGATACTGTGTTGCTGGTTCTAAATGGCAAACAAGCACTTAACATTTTAATGTTTATATTTAAAGCATCAAGATGTTAACTCTTAAACATAAAGCAAATCTATTAACTAAAATTACAAATAATTTTTTTTGTTTTAACCTCTATAAAATAAACAAGAGATGTTTAAGAACCAGTTTTTTAAAAAATAAAATAAAATTGTAACCGTTCCCCAGTCACATACATGGACATTGGTGACATGCCATAGCGCCATCTGTTGGTTGAAAGTTCCTTGACATGTGTAACACAGCTCCATCTATTGGTAGCAAGTTCATCACCAAAGTGTGTACTAGGGAAATAGACTAATTTGCATATATTTTGCATAGAGTGACAATTCAATGTATGGTTGTAAGTTTTATCATTTATCCCTCCCCCGAATCCCCCTTCTTTTCGTTAGAGTTATATTTTATTATTATGTTGTTTTCTATATGTTTTCTATATTTTTATGTTTTATGTAGCATGTCACCCTAAATTAAATGGGGCGTTTTTAGAGTCTAGTACAGAGTGATATAAAACACATTGAGTAGTTCATTTTGGAACTGGTTGATTAGCCTTGCTTTTGCAGGTGGGTCTGTAGCAGTCTTTGGAATTATTACATGGCTACAGTTAAGTATACAAATTTTTTTTTTTTTTTTTTTTAAACTGCAGTGTGGCTATTTTAATGCTTTCTGAAAAAGTACAAATTGAATGCATATTTGAATGTTATATGATAAATTGAATGGAACAGCATTTGTAATATGCTGTGTTGAGTACAAATTTGCCATCTTGAGGTACAAAGGGCTTGTCACTGGGGCAGTACCCTTAAAAGGCCAGATTTGCACCATTTTTAAGGGTACAATATGGTACCATAGGACTGAGGTCCAATCTAGTCACCAAAGGTACATATTTGCCTTTGAAAGGTACAATCTGCAAGGGTACCAATGTGTACCCATTTTAAAGGGTACAGCAGGTGTACCTTTGAGGGTACTGCCCCAGTGACAAGCTGTTGTACCCCTAAAGGTACAATTTTTGCACATTTTTTCTGACAGTGTAAAATAAAAAGTTAACAGCTCTTTTACCTTACCAGCCCTTAAAAGGGCCTTTTGCGGGGCATGCCCCAAAGTCATCAGCTCTTTTGCATTAAAAAAAAATATACAATTACCCCCCAACATTACAACCCACCACTTACATACCCCTAATCTAACCCAAAACCCCCTTAAAAAACCTAACACTAAGCCCCTGAAGATCTCCGTACCTTATCTTCACTACGCCGGGTATCACTGATCCGTCCAGAAGAGGGTCCGAAGTCTTCATCCTATACGGCAAGAAGAGGTCCAGAAGAGGCTCCGAAGTCTTCATCCTATCCGGCAAGATGAGGACATCCGGACTGGTAGACATCTTCATCAAGGTGGCGTCTTCTATCTTCATCCATCCGGCGCGGAGCGGGACCATCTTGAAGCAGCCGACGCGGATCCATCCTCTTCTTCCAGCGACTCCCGACGAATGAAGGTTCCTTTAAGTGACGTCATCCAAGATGGCGTCCCTCAAATTCCGATTGGCTGATTGATTTATTAAGGGTGTGCACCATAACAGGCTATTATACCTGTGAAAATGTAAGCACTGTATATGAGGAATAAGTGTTATTTTTTTACCATGTATCTGGCTTAGGGTTTATTTTTATTTTACAGGCAAGTTTGTATTTATTTTAACTAGGTAGAATAGTTATTAAATAGCCTTTACCTGTAAAATAAAACCTAACCTAAGTTACACTAACACCTAACACTACACTATAATTTGGATTGAGCTTGCATTCTATGGGCTGATTGGATCAGCCAATAGGACACTTCAATCGGATGGAAGAATGCAATCAGCCAATAGGATTGAAGTTCAATCCTATTGGCTGATCCAATCAGCCCATAGAATGCAAGCTCAATCCAAATTATAGTGTAGTGTTAGGTGTTAGTGTAACTTAGGTTAGGTTTTATTTTACAGGTAAAGGCTATTTAATAACTATTCTACCTAGTTAAAATAAATACAAACTTGCCTGTAAAATAAAAATAAACCCTAAGCCAGATACATGGTAAAAAAATAACACTTATTCCTCATATACAGGGAGTGCAGAATTATTAGGCAAATGAGTATTTTGACCACATCATCCTCTTTATGCATGTTGTCTTACTCCAAGCTGTATAGGCTCGAAAGCCTACTACCAATTAAGCATATTAGGTGATGTGCATCTCTGTAATGAGAAGGGGTGTGGTCTAATGACATCAACACCCTATATCAGGTGTGCATAATTATTAGGCAACTTCCTTTCCTTTGGCAAAATGGGTCAAAAGAAGGACTTGACAGGCTCAGAAAAGTCAAAAATAGTGAGATATCTTGCAGAGGGATGCAGCACTCTTAAAATTGCAAAGCTTCTGAAGCGTGATCATCGAACAATCAAGCGTTTTATTCAAAATAGTCAACAGGGTCGCAAGAAGCGTGTGGAAAAACCAAGGCGCAAAATAACTGCCCATGAACTGAGAAAAGTCAAGCGTGCAGCTGCCAAGATGCCACTTGCCACCAGTTTGGCCATATTTCAGAGCTGCAACATCACTGGAGTGCCCATAAGCACAAGGTGTGCAATACTCAGAGACATGGCCAAGGTAAGAAAGGCTGAAAGACGACCACCACTGAACAAGACACACAAGCTGAAACGTCAAGACTGGGCCAAGAAATATCTCAAGACTGATTTTTCTAAGGTTTTATGGACTGATGAAATGAGAGTGAGTCTTGATGGGCCAGATGGATGGGCCCATGGCTGGATTGGTAAAGGGCAGAGAGCTCCAGTCCGACTCAGACGCCAGCAAGGTGGAGGTGGAGTACTGGTTTGGGCTGGTATCATCAAAGATGAGCTTGTGGGGCCTTTTCGGGTTGAGAATGGAGTCAAGCTCAACTCCCAGTCCTACTGCCAGTTTCTGGAAGACACCTTCTTCAAGCAGTGGTACAGGAAGAAGTCTGCATCCTTCAAGAAAAACATGATTTTCATGCAGGAGAATGCTCCATCACACGCGTCCAAGTACTCCACAGCGTGGCTGGCAAGAAAGGGTATAAAAGAAGAAAATCTAATGACCTGGCCGCCTTGTTCACCTGATCTGAACCACATTGAGAACCTGTGGTCCATCATCAAATGTGAGATTTACAAGGAGGGAAAACAGTACACCTCTCTGAACAGTGTCTGGGAGGCTGTGGTTGCTGCTGCACGCAATGTTGATGGTGAACAGATCAAAACACTGACAGAATCCATGGATGCCAGGCTTTTGAGTGTCCTTGCAAAGAAAGGTGGCTATATTGGTCACTGATTTGTTTTTGTTTTGTTTTTGAATGTCAGAAATGTATATTTGTGAATGTTGAGATGTTATATTGGTTTCACTGGTAAAATAAATAATTGAAATGGGTATATATTTGTTTTTTGTTAAGTTGCCTAATAATTATGCACAGTAATAGTCACCTGCACACACAGATATCCCCCTAAAATAGCTATAACTAAAAACAAACTAAAAACTACTTCCAAAACTATTCAGCTTTGATATCAATGAGTTTTTTGGGTTCATTGAGAACATGGTTGTTGTTCAATAATAAAATTAATCCTCAAAAATACAACTTGCCTAATAATTCTGCACTCCCTGTACAGTGCTTAAATTTTCACAGGTATAATAGCCTGTTATGGTGCACACCCTTAATAAATCAATTTCTACAACACTATAAGAGAAGAAAAAAAGCCTCAATCTAATATTAGGCCTTTAAAAAGACAGGGAATACAGCACTCTTTATATTTATATAAAGCACATATTTATTGTTACACAGTTCCAATTCCAGAACTGAAACAAATCAAGCAAATATTGGTAAAGCTGAACAAATATACATATATATATACAAAGTATCAAGTACTCACACATTGCATTCATTCAACATACATACTAAAACACACTATGCATCAGCATTGAAATCTATACCTAATCACAAAAATCTTATGTGGCCACAATGACTAGGAAATAACAGCGCTGTTACTTTAAGAAAAAATCTTTGCAAAGATAATAAAAAACTGCAAACAGTCCATTTCCAAAAAGTCATAATATAGTAGTGTCAAATAGTAACTTTATGTTGATGAAGTCAAAATAGGTTTTCAAGCATTTATGTCAGGAAAAGCGTTAGTATGGTGAACAGGCAAGCAGGATAATAAGCAGAAAATAAGCATATAAATGTCCAGCTCCTTATTGCAATGCTTTTTAAGCCTTATAATAAGCGTTAATATGAAAAGCAGGCAAGCAGGTTACTGAGCAGGAGATAAGCATATGTATGTCCAGTTCCTTACTGCAATGCTTCTTAAACTTTATGGTGTATATATTGTGAAAATAGGGACCGTTACCTTCCGCAGCTGGGCTTCACAGGAATTTACCAAAATGTGTTTCATAACAAGGTATGATATTACCTGAAACCTCCAGCCCCTTTCTTTGCCACACACCTTTGATTTTTTGTTCTGTTACCTGCAGTCTCTCTCCAAGAGTTTAAACAAATACACTGCTTAGCCTGTACCTCTGTCTTCCAAATGCTTCCAGCGTAGTCTTGCCAGACCTGTTATTCATGTAGCTCTACTTCACAGCAGCAGACTTATTTCTTCAACTCAAAAAAGGGCTTCATCAGGGATTTCTTTGCAAAGGATTCTGGGAGAAACGTACGTTGGCTGTTTTTGCATTTGATTGTGAAGTACTCACATGAATTCAGCTTCCACAAGGAGTATTTCACAGAGTTAAAGAAATAAGTTCCCTGTTGTGAAGTGGTGCTACATGAAAAACAGGTCTGGCAAGACTACGCTGCAAGCATTTGGATGATAGAGGTACAGACTAAGCAGTGTGTTTGCTTAAACTCTTGGAGAGAGACTGCAGGTAACAGTACAAAAAAATCAAAGGTGTGGCAAAGAAAGGGGCCGGAGGTTTCAGGTAATATCAATCCATGTTATGAGACACATTGTGGTAAATTCCTGTGAAGCCCAGTTGCGGAAGGTAACGGTCCCTATTTTCACACTATATACACCATAAAGCTTAAGAAGCATTGCAGTAAGGAACTGGACATACATATGCTTATCTCCTGCTCAGTAACCTGCTTGCCTGCTTTTCATATTAACACTTATTATAAGGCTTAAAAAGCATTGCAATAAGGAGCTGGACATTTATATGCTTATTTTCTGCTTATTATCCTGCTTGCCTGTTCACCATACTAACGCTTTTCCTGACATAAATGCTTGGAGACCTATTTTGACTTCATCAACATAAAGTTACTATTTGACACTACTATATTATTACTTTTTGGAAATGGACTGTTTGCAGTTTTTCATTATCTTTGCAAAGATTTTTTCTTAAAGTAACAGCGCTGTTATTTCCTAGTCATTGTGGCCACATAAGATTTTTGTGATTAGGTATAGATTTCAATGCTGATGCATAGTGTGTTTTAGTATGTATGTTGAATGAATGCAATGTGTGAGTACTTGATACTTTGTATATATATGTACATTTGTTCAGCTTTACCAATATTTGCTTGATTTGTTTCAGTTCTGGGATTGGAACTGTGTAACAATAAATATGTGCTTTATATAAATATAAAGGGGTATTCCCTGTCTTTTTAAAGGCCTAATATTAGATTGAGGCTTTTTTTCTTCTCTTATAGTGTTGTATAAAAAAAACCTAAGCTAGATACAATGTAACTATTAGTTATATTGTAGCTAGCTTAGGGTTTATTTTATAGGTAAGTATTTAGTTTTAAATAGGAATTATTTAGTTAATTATAGTAATTTTATTTAGATTTCTTTTAATTATATTTAAGTTAGATGGTGTTAGGTTTAGGGTTAGACTTAGATTTAGGGGTTAATAACTTTAATATAGTGGCGGCAACGTTGGGGGCGGCAGATTAGGGGTTAATAAATGTAAGTAGGTGGCGGCGGCAGATTAGAGGTTAATAAATATAATGTAGGTGTCCGCGATGTTGGGGGCAGCAGATTAGGGGTTCATAAGTATAATGTAGGTGGCGACGGTGTCCGGAGTGGCAGATTAGGGGTTAATAATATAATGTAGGTTGCGGCGATGTCGGGGGCAGCAGATTAAGAGTTAATAAGTGTAAGATTAGGGGTGTTTAGACTCGGGGTTCATGTTAGGGTGTTAGGTGTAGACATAAAATGTATTTCCCCATAGGAATCAATGGGGCTGCGTTAAAGAGTTTTACGCTGCTTTTTGGCAGATGTTAGACTTTTTTTCAGCCGGCTCTCCCCGTTGATCCTTATGGGGAAATCATGCACGAGCACGTTACACCAACTCACCGCTAACGTAAGCAGCGTTGGTATTGGAGTGCGGTAAGGAGCAGAATTTTGTTCAACGCTCACTTCTTGTCTGGGTTGTAAAAACCTGTAATACCAGCGCTGTCTGTAAGTGAGCGGTGAGTGAAAACTGCTCGTTAGCACTGCACAGCCTCTAACGCAAAACTCGTAATCTAGGTGATTGTTTCTATGTTCAGCAATATATGGTAATAGTCTTTGTAATATATAACATAAAACATTGTTGCAAACACTACTGTCATATGGGGCTCAAGACATTTGGAAACTCTTGACCTTAACTAGGTATGCTCTTCAACAAAGAATAGCAAGAGAACAAAATAACATTTATATTAGAAGTGAACTGGAAAGTTGTTTAAAATCGAATGCTTTATCTGAATAATAAAATTTACATTTTTACTTTCATGTCTGTTTAAAACACAAAGCTTCAATTCTAATCCCTAAAACTCTAAAAATAAAGTTACCACATTTTACTGTTACTGATGTTGGTATAATTACTAGTAATAGAATAAGTTATATCTTACATTAGTGACCTGTACAAGAATTCTGCTTTCCATAATATGACAATATATAAAAAAACCATTTAGGACTAGATTACAAGTGGAGCACAAAATATTGCTTTGCGTGGGCGATATTTACGCTCCACTTAGTAATACCAGCGCTGTATGCTGATATTACAAGTTAGGTGCAATAGAAGGTTTGCGCTCAAGAGAGTGCGCTTCCATAGGCTCCAATGGGAGCCTCGTTCCCATGCTGTGAGACACGGAATGAGAACCTAGTGCAGAGAAGGGGGTAAGTCGTGCAGCGTTGGGCAGCAGATTTGAAATATATATGTATATGCTTATATACATACTGTATACATTTATGTGTTTAAATGTGTACTAGTCCTAAAGCCCAGGCCAAAATCCCGATCCACTTGGATCCTCTCTCCCTTCTTACTTCCCCTTCCCTGCTGCTCTCAACTTATTTTTTTCTTCTGTAGTACAGCGGTCCCACCTGCTCGCCCCCCGCTCCCGCCCCACCCCCTCTGCTGTCTGATCCTCACTGACTGATCCTTCCTTACGGCCAGGTACAGAGGCGTAACTAGAAACCACAGGGCCCAAATGCAAGAATCCAAGCAGGGCCCCCCGCCCCTCCCCCCTCAAACAAAATGTGAATTTAATACATTTTTTTCAACATTTAACACAAAAAAAAACATTTTTGTGTGTACACACATATATATAGCTGACTGTGCTGTATACACACACACACACACATATATATATATATATATATATATATATATATATATATATATATATATATATATATATCCTGATGTCTGGGGGGGGGGGGGGTTCATGATCCCTCATGACATCAAACCCAACATTTTTTTTTCAGGTTTCAGATAGAGAATTACATTTTAAACAACATTCCAAATTTCTTCTATTATCAATCAGCAGCTTCTTTGGATATGCATTCCAACAAAGGATATGAAGAGAATGAAGCAAATTAGATAATAGAAGTAAATTGGAAAGTTATTTAAAATTGTATGCTTTTTCTAAATCATGAAAGAAAATAATTGGGTTTCATGTCCCTTTAAGCACACAATTGCCCATAATGCCACTGTCATTCACAACCTCTTTTTACATCACACCCACAAACAAATACATTTTGTGAGTGGAGGGGAGTATATAGGGGCATATATGGGAGTATACAGGGGCATATTTAATCTATAACAATCTGGGAAATTAGATGTATTGGTTATTTAGCAAGTTAGAGTCATCTGACTGAACTGAATTGATTTTTTTTACTAGTACAATGATTTCAGATACAGGGAATTTAGTGCTCATACAATTGAATTTACTGCCTGAGCCCTTAGCAGATAAATTAAAGCAAAGCGGTGACTGTGCAAAGTTTGAAGTTAAACTGAAAATATTTTCCCAAAGCAGAAAGCACTAAATGTATAGGTGATCATTTTAGCTAACATACCTAGTGCTGCTTATCTGCCTTCAGTTACTAACAGTGACACTCTGAAGCTAGAGGCGGGAGGAGCCTTGCCCTGGACTTGCCATGCTTGACAGGGACGGCAGCAGCTGCTACTGTCCCATCCCAGCCCATGCTGTTAACATGGAAAACTTAGCTAGTACTCTCCTGCTGCTTCCTACTCCCCACTCACTCTTAAGCAGTTCCAGGCGGGAGCTCCGCAATCCACCTCTGAATTGTTGGTATTTGCTGCATGGCATTCTGGAACATGTAGTTTCCAGCCATAGAGCATAGAAAGAGCCTAGAAACACTGGATTAATGGCGTTCTGGCACTATAAGGGGTCCAGGCCCCACCCAATCCAGGGCAGCATAAAATGTTTTTTTTGTTTCTGAAGCTGTCCCCCTTCTCCGGTGGCCCTGTTGCAGTTGCGACCGCTACACCCCAGGTAGTTCCGTCCCTGGCCAGGTATGTATGTCTCATGCTGCAGTCTCTACTGTGCATGACTGTGTCAGACAAACATACCTGGCCTTTTATAATATAGGATATACAGGGAGTGCAGGATTATTAGGCAAATGAGTATTTTGACCACATCATCCTCTTTATGCATGTCGTCTTACTCCAAGCTGTATAGGCTCGAAATCCTACTACCGATTAAGCATATTAGGTGATGTGCATCTCTGTAATGAGAAGGGGTGTGGTCTAATGACATCAGCACCCTATATCAGGTGTGCATAATTATTAGGCAACTTCCTTTCCTTTGGCAAAATGGGTCAAAAGAAGGACTTGACAGGCTCAGAAAAGTAAAAAATAGTGAGATATCTTGCAGAGGGATGCAGCACTCTTAAAATTGCAAAGCTTCTGAAGCGTGATCATCGAACAATCAATCGTTTCATTCAAAATAGTCAACAGGGTCGCAAGAAGCGTGTGGAAAAACCAAGGCGCAAAATAACTGCCCATGAACTGAGAAAAGTCAAGCATGCAGCTGCCAAGATGCCACTTGCCACCAGTTTGGCCATATTTCAGAGCTGCAACATCACTGGAGTGCCCAAAAGCACAAGGTGTGCAATACTCAGAGACATGGCCAAGGTAAGAAAGGCTGAAAGATGACCACCACTGAACAAGACACACAAGCTGAAATGTCAAGACTGGGCCAAGAAATATCTCAAGAATGATTTTTCTAAGGTTTTATGGACTGATGAAATGAGAGTGAGTCTTGATGGGCCAGATGGATGGGCTCGTGGCTGGATTGGTAAAGGGCAGAGAGCTCCAGTCCGACTCAGACGCCAGCAAGGTGGAGGTGGAGTACTGGTTTGGGCTGGTATCATCAAAGATGAGCTTGTGGGGCCTTTTCGGGTTGAGGATGGAGTCAAGCTCAACTCCCAGTCCTACTGCCAGTTTCTGGAAGACACCTTCTTCAAGCAGTGGTACAGGAAGAAGTTTGCATCCTTCAAGAAAAACATGATTTTCATGCAGGACAATGCTCCATCACACGCGTCCAAGTACTCCACAGCGTGGCTGGCAAGAAAGGGTATAAAAGAAGAAAATCTAATGACATGGCCTCCTTGTTCACCTGATATGAACCCCATTGAGAACCTGTGGTCCATCATCAAATGTGAGATTTACAAGGAGGGAAAACAGTACACCTCTCTGAACAGTGTCTGGGAGGCTGTGGTTGCTGCTGCACGCAATGTTGATGGTGAACAGATCAAAACACTGACAGAATCCATGGATGGCAGGCTTTTGAGTGTCCTTGCAAAGAAAGGTGGCTATATTGGTCACTGATTTGTTTTTGTTTTGTTTTTGAATGTCAGAAATGTATATTTGTGAATGTTGAGATGTTATATTGGTTTCACTGGTAAAAATAAATAATTGAAATGGGTATATATTTGTTTTTTGTTAAGTTGCCTAATAATTATGCACAGTAATAGTCACCTGCACACACAGATATCCCCCTAAAATAGCTATAACTAAAAACAAACTAAAAACTACTTCCAAAACTATTCAGCTTTGATATTAATGAGTTTTTTGGGTTCATTGAGAACATGGTTGTTGTTCAATAATAAAATTAATCCTCAAAAATACAACTTGCCTAATAATTCTGCACTCCCTGTATACATATTAACACATAAATATATATGTATATAAGCATATACATATATATTTACAGGGAACACACAGTTCCCCAGAGACCGCAATGTAAAGGCACACCCGCCAACTTTAACCCCTAAAAACTGCTTTGTGCTGTTATTTTTTATTTTAAAAAAGCTAATTTTTTTTTTAAATTAAAAAAACTACACTGCACTGTATTTGGGGGCAATTCGGACACATTTTGAAAATTTAGCAAAGATCTGATCTCGGATTAATTTTCGGAGCACTAATTGCTATCGCAAGCTCGCGGTAGCAATAACCAGCCACTTGTAATGGCTGGTTATTTATCAGCAACTGTAAATTTGCAAATACCGTTTACGGGCGCGCAATAAATTAGCACTCCACTTGTAATCTAGCCAATAGAAAGCTTGGGAACTAGGATCTGATAATAAATAGCTTTGTAGCTTAATATATTTGCCATATAAAATGAATTTAAAGTAAAGTGTGAGCTTCCACTGTTTATCTACATTTACATATTTATGCTGTGTATATTTCATTACAAAACAGTTTAATGACTCCTGACTGTGTCATTCAGGTCCCCCCACACACTTCCTGTGGTGCTGCTATGTTTTCTTAAAACATAAACTATAAGAAACATGGCTAGACCTGCAGGATTTATGGCAAGTGCTCTTTTATAGTACGTTTAAAATAGTAATACAAACACATAATTATTGTATTTAAAGGGACATTAGACTGCTGAGTACAACTACAATTGAATTGTTTCTTCTCACCATGCTATTGGTTTTCCTACTGTGCAGGCAGCTGTCTTCAAAGTCTTTCTCTTATTTTAACCCCTTACATGTATGCATTTTCACACTGCACACATCTTGGAGCTTATATTTATTATTTTATTTCTAAGCCGCAAACAAACCTGCAAAAAAAAATGTAACACTTCTGTTCTCTATTATGTGAGCTAAACTAAAGTGAAAGGTACAGCTGTCAAAAAAGTAGATCTGTGAAAGTGCTCTGCTCCTATCACAAGATGTAACAATGCGCGAGCTACAAGATGGCGGCGCCCAGTATAAACTACAGAGCTTTACCAACTGGATTCTGTAATTAGTTAAAATACGAGAACGACTTTAAAGAGAGCTGAAAGTTTGTTTCAGTTTTGGTATCAAAATATAAAAACGAAACATATACATTTATAAAGCACTTATTGCCCTTTTAAACTCTAGATGGGTCATAAACACTTACGGCTAGATTTAGAGTTTTGTCGGTAACGACCCGAAAAGCTAACGCCGGCTTTTTTCTGGCCGCACCATAAAAATAACTCTGGTATTGAGAGTCCACATAAAGGCTGCGTTAGGCTCCAAAAAAGGAGCGTAGAGCATTTTTAACGCAGCTTCGACTCTCGATACCAGAGTTGCTTACGCAAGCGGCCAGCCTCAAAAACGTGCTCGTGCACGATTCCCCCATAGAAAACAATGGGGCTGTTTGAGCTGAAAAAAAACCTAACACCTGCAAAAAAGCCTCGTTCAGCTCCTAACGCAGCCCCATTGTTTGCTATGCGGAAACACTTCCTACGTCTGCACCTAACACTCTAACATGTACCCCGAGTCTAAACACCCCTAACCTTACACTTATTAACCAATAATCTGCCGCCCCCGCTATCGCTGACCCCTGCATATTATTATTAACCCCTAATCTGCCACTCCGTAAACCGCCGCTACTTACATTATCCCTATGTACCCCTAATCTGCTGCCCTAACATCGCCGACCCCTATATTATATTTATTAACCCCCTAATCTGCCCCCCACAACGTCGCCTCCACCTGCCTACACTTATTAACCCCTAATCTGCCGAGCGCACCTGAGCGCTACTATAATAAAGTTATTAACCCCTAATCCGCCTCACTAACCCTATAATAAATAGTATTAACCCCTAATCTGCCCTCCCTAACATCGCCGACACCTAACTTCAATTATTAACCCCTAATCTGCCGACTGGAGCTCACCGCTATTCTAATAAATGTATTAACCCCTAAAGCTAAGTCTAACCCTAACACCCCCCTAAGTTAAATATAATTTACATCTAACGAAATTAATTATCTCTTATTAAATAAATTATTCCTATTTAAAGCTAAATACTTACCTGTAAAATAAATCCTAATATAGCTACAATATAAATTATAATTACATTGTAGCTATTTTAGGATTAATATTTATTTTACAGGCAACTTTGTAATTATTTTAACCATGTACAATAGCTATTAAATAGTTAAGAACTATTTAATAGTTACCTAGTTAATATAATTACAAAATTACCTGTAAAATAAATCCTAACCTAAGTTAGAATTAAACCTAACACTATACTATCATTAAATTAATTAAATAAAATACCTACAATTACCTACAATTAAACCTAACACTACACTATCAATACATTAATTAAATACAATACCTACAAATAACTACAATGAAATAAACTAACTAAAGTACAAAAAATAAAAAAGAACTAAGTTACAAAAAATAAAAAAATATTTACAAACATAAGAAAAATATTACAACAATTTTAAACTAATTACACCTACTCTAAGCCCCCTAATAAAATAACAAAGATCCCCAAAATAAAAAATGCCCTACCCTATTCTAAATTACTAAAGTTCAAAGCTCTTTTACCTTACCAGCCCTGAACAGGGCCCTTTGCGGGGCATGCCCCAAGAAGTTCAGCTCTTTTGCCTGTAAAAAAAAACATACAATACCCCCCCCAACATTACAACCCACCACCCACATACCCCTAATCTAACCCAAACCCCCCTTAAATAAACCTAACACTAAGCCCCTGAAGATCATCCTACCTTGTCTTCACCTCACCAGGTATCACCGATCCGTCCTGGCTCCAAAATCTTCATCCAACCCAAGCGGGGGCTGGCGATCCATCATCCGGTGGCTGAAGAGGTCCAGAAGAGGCTCCAAAGTCTTCATCCTATCCGGGAAGAAGAGGCGATCCGGACCGGCAACCATCTTCATCCAAGCGGCATCTTCTATCTTCATCCGATGACGAGCAGCTCCATCCTGAAGACCTCCACCGCGGACCCATCTTCTTCCGGCGACGTCCAACTGAAGAATGACGGTTCCTTTAAGGGACGTCATCCAAGATGGCGTCCCTCGAATTCCGATTGGCTGATAGGATTCTATCAGCCAATCGGAATTAAGGTAGGAATATTCTGATTGGCTGATGGAATCAGCCAATCAGAATCAAGATCTATCCGATTGGCTGATCCAATCAGCCAATCAGATTGAGCTCGCATTCTATTGGCTGATCGGAACAGCTAATAGAATGCGAGCTCAATCTGATTGGCTGATTGGATCAGCCAATCGGATTGAACTTGATTCTGATTGGCTGATTCCATCAGCCAATCAGAATATTCCTACCTTAATTCCGATTGGCTGATAGAATCCTATCAGCCAATCGGAATTCGAGGGACGCCATCTTGGA
Source organism: Bombina bombina (assembly GCF_027579735.1). NCBI lineage: Eukaryota > Metazoa > Chordata > Amphibia > Anura > Bombinatoridae > Bombina > Bombina bombina. The sequence continues at coordinate 424,393,658 of NC_069504.1, forward strand.
TGACGTCCCTTAAAGGAACCATCATTCTTCAGTTGGACGTCGCCGGAAGAAGATGGGTCCGTGGTGGAGGTCTTCAGGATGGAGCCGCTCGTCATCGGATGAAGATAGAAGATGCCCCTTGGATGAAGATGGTTGCCGGTCCGGATCGCCTCTTCTTCCCGGATAGGATGAAGACTTTGGAGCCTCTTCTGGACCTCTTCAGCCACCGGATGATGGATCGCCAGCCCCCGCTTGGGTTGGATGAAGATTTTGGAGCCAGGACGGATCGGTGATACCTGGTGAGGTGAAGACAAGGTAGGATGATCTTCAGGGGCTTAGTGTTAGGTTTATTTAAGGGGGGTTTGGGTTAGATTAGGGGTATGTGGGTGGTGGGTTGTAATGTTGGGGGGGGTATTGTATGTTTTTTTTTACAGGCAAAAGAGCTGAACTTCTTGGGGCATGCCTCGCAAAGGGCCCTGTTCAGGGCTGGTAAGGTAAAAGAGCTTTGAACTTTAGTAATTTAGAATAGGGTAGGGCATTTTTTATTTTGGGGGTCTTTGTTATTTTATTAGGGGGCTTAGAGTAGGTGTAATTAGTTTAAAATTGTTGTAATATTTTTCTTATGTTTGTAAATATTTTTTTATTTTTTGTAACTTAGTTCTTTTTTATTTTTTGTACTTTAGTTAGTTTATTTCATTGTAGTTATTTGTAGATATTGTATTTAATTAATGTATTGATAGTGTAGTGTTAGGTTTAATTGTAGGTAATTATAGGTATTTTATTTAATTAATTTAATGATAGTATAGTGTTAGGTTTAATTCTAACTTAGGTTAGGATTTATTTTACAGGTAATTTTGTAATTATTTTAACTAGGTAGCTATTAAATAGTTCTTAACTATTTAATAGCTATTGTACCTGGTTAAAATAATTACAAAGTTGCCTGTAAAATAAATATTAATCCTAAAATAGCTACAATGTAATTATAATTTATATTGTAGCTATATTAGGATTTATTTTACAGGTAAGTATTTAGCTTTAAATAGGAATAATTTATTTAATAAGAGTTAATTTATTTTGTTAGATTAAAATTATATTTAATTTAGGGGGGTGTTAGTGTTAGGGTTAGATTTAGCTTTAGGGGTTAATACATTTATTAGAATAGCGGTGAGCTCCGGTCGGCAGATTAGGGGTTAATAATTGAAGTTAGGTGTCGGCGATGTTATGGAGGGCAGATTAGGGATTAATACTATTTATTATAGGGTTAGTGAGGCAGATTAGGGGTTAATAACTTTATTATAGTAGCGGTTCGGTCCGCTCGGCAGATTAGGGGTTAATAAGTGTAGGCAGGTGGAGGCGACGTTGAGGGGGGCAGATTAGGGGTTAATAAATATAATATAGGGGTTGGCGGTGTTAGGGGCAGCAGATTAGGGGTACATAGCTATAATGTAGGTGGCGGCTCTTTGCGGTCGGCAGATTAGGGGTTAATTATTGTAGGTAGCTGGCGGCGACGTTGTGGGGGGCAGATTAGGGGTTAATAAATATAATACAGGGGTTGGCGGTGTTAGGGGCAGCAGATTAGGGGTACATAAGTATAACGTAGGTGGCGGTCGGCAGATTAGGGGTTAAAAAAATCTAATCAAGTGGCGGCGATGTGGGGGGGCCTCGGTTTAGGGGTACATAGGTAGTTTATGGGTGTTAGTGTACTTTAGAGTACAGTAGTTAAGAGCTTTATAAACCGGCGTTAGCCCATAAAGCTCTTAACTACTGACTTTTTTCTACGGCTGGAGTTTTGTCGTTAGATTTCTAACGCTCACTTCAGACACGACTCTAAATACCGGAGTTAGAAAGATCCCATTGAAAAGATAGGATACGCAAATGACGTAAGGGGATCTGCGGTATGGAAAAGTCGCGGCTGAAAAGTGAGCGTTAGACCCTTTTTTGAGTGACTCCAAATACCGGAGTTAGCCTAAAACCAGCGTTAGGAGCCTCTAACGCTGGTTTTCACGGCTAACGCCAAAATCCAAATCTAGGCCTTAATCTATTGAAATATATTAAAAGATGGGTACAGTAGGATTGCTACCTTTAGTTCAAGCCAAACCTGAACACAGCACAGCAAAGTTTTTTTTGCAGAGTACATACTTTGTATAACACAAGCACAAATTCACACATTTATATTCACACTCTCACACACCCTCTATCTCACACACACACTCTCTCACACATGCTTATAGTCTCATACACACTCACATACACTCTCACACACTAACACAAATTCACACTAACACACATTTACACCCATACTCTCTCTCTCTCTCTCTCTCTCTCTCTCTCTCTCTCTCTCTCTCTCTCTCTCTTTCTCACACACACTCTCTCTCACACACACCCTCTCTCACACACAAAGGCACTCCCACATGCACAATGGGGCCGATTTATCAAAGCTTCAACTGTGAATGCGCTGGAAGTCAACATCAAATTAGACGTAAAGTTGATCCGCCCCAGTTAACACAGCATCAATGTTGAAATGTTCGACATAATATACGCTCCCACGAGATCAATCCGATGCAAATCGTTGCTTGCGTTATTCGAGCGTAATGCAGATCATCTGACTTCACATTCGACTCAATTCTACCATATTACTGATGATCCACCTTCACATTTGACTCTATTTGACCCTCTTACCAATTTATCAAACATTCAACAGGTACGCTTGCGTCTATTCCGACGCAGTGTACCTATCCATCAAACCGTCACCTCTGAGGCCGCAAATACAATAGAAATCAATGGGAGTCCGAAAAGATTTTTTCTATGCTGTTTGTCATCGCAGACAGTTAAAAATGAACATGAAGAATATTTTTAAATTTGTGATACTTTTATGATGCAGAAGGAGGATATTAATGAACCATCTGAATCATGAAGTATAATAAAAATGTTTCATGTCCCTTTAACCTTGTGATAACAAAATATATTAAGATCAGCCCTTATTACTAAATAAAATCAATTAGGGAGATGTTACCCTACTCTTGGGTTATGTTTCATCTCTCTGTCGTAGAGTTCATTACAAAGCAAGGGGACAAATTATTTATACAGGAATAAAAGAAAGGAACACAGTCTCTGACCTTTCAGACGCTGAAGGAGGAGATTAATAAACCAGCAATAGGCTGCACAAGTAGATGTGCGTCAACAAAGACGCATAAGAGTGCCAGGAGTATTTCTCCCAATAATTGGTCTATATCCTTTGAGTGAAAGGGATGAACTCCTTTCTCTAGTAGATGCTGTCAAACATATAGGGATAAAAGAGAACAAAAGAGATATTATATAATATATTTAGATTACCAAAGAGTATAACTTCATTCGTTAATACATTTTTTTTTGCGTCATGTTTAACGCATGTAACAACCACTCCATAGTTGAAAGAACTCACATCATTTCTGCTCCTTCTTCCACTCAATACTCCAACTTCTAATAACCACCAAATAAGTCAATTATCAACCATGTTTTATTGGGAAATGCATAATCACCTGATGAATTAAATAAACAAATCAAAAGTTAATATACATTTTCTACTCTCTATAACAAATCGAAATGGTCAATACTGGTGGAATTGGTGTCACAGTAGTAGTTACCAGGGCCGCCACTAGAAATTTTGGGGCCCCTGACTTAACCATTGATCAGGCCCCCCTCCCCCCCTTTGACATGTGCAGTTTTTGACCAAGTGACTAAAACGTATATGTACTTTATTCTTAAGTGTAGTCAAGCTTGGAAATGTTGTAAAGATAGTAAAAACACAGACAGACTCATCCACTGAAACACAGACTCACACATAAGGATTCACATATAGACACTCTAGCAGACATGCAAAGAAACACACAAAGACACTCAGACACAGACACCTAAACAGACACTCAGCACTTGTTTACATTGACAAGTAATGAGGTAGACTACAGTTTTGTCAATAAAGGAGATTTACAAAACAAAATATGGAGTTCTGATTATCTTTTTTTCAAGGAAGATGCCAACTAAATGATGATAACAGCATGCAGTGGCCGAAAGGAAGGGCCCTGAACTGCTTAAACAATAATTTAAAGGTTAAATGGTGGATTGGTGACTTCCGGAAAGGTCTCATTATTCTCAAAGTCTGTAGAAAGATGTGAATAATCAGTAGTAAGGTCAAAATGTCCTAAAAAGGAACAGACAATGGACACACACAAACTCAACACACAAACTTGCACATACACCCAAGGACACACCGACAGAGACAACCTCAGAAAACACACAAAGACATACACACACAGAGAGACACCCACAGAAAACACACAAAGACATACACACACACACAGAGACAACCACATAAAACACACAAAGACATACATACACACCCTCACTGAGACATCCACAGAAAACACACAAAGACATACACATACTCTCACAGAGACACCCACAGAAAATGCACAGACATACATACACCCTCACAGAGACACCCACAGAAAGCACACAGACATACGCACACACCCTCACAGAGACATCCACAGAAAACACACAAAGACATACACGCCTACCCTCACAGAGGCATCCAGAGAAAATACACAAAGACATACATAAACACACCCTCACAGAGACACCCATAGAAAAAGCACAAAGACATATGCACACACCCTCACAGACATCTACAGAAAATGCACAAAGACATACACACCCACCTTCACAGAGAGACCCACAGAAAAAAATGCATACACACTCATAGAGACACAAACAAAAGCACAAAGACATAAACACAGGTACCCACAGAAAAACTCACAGGAGGTAAAATTTCTGTACATTGCATCTCCTAAATCAACAGTGTGTGACATGCAGAAATTAAAAGATCACTTTTTAAAGAATCATATTTGTTAATGTGCAAACAAAAATAATTATGTGAATTCAAAATTGTACATTAATGATCTGGGTAGATGGCTAGATGTACCCTCTGGTTGTTCTTGCCTCATGTGGCCCCCTGGCCCATTGGGTCCCTGACATGAGTCATCCCTGTCACCCCCTGATGGTGGCCCGGGTAGTTACTGTTAGAGATGACAAAAAAGGGATTATAACATTCATGACATGTTGGGACGCACGTACCGCATATTTGGGATAAATATGATGCAGGGAATATGTATAAGGTGATATGGTGACCTTCGTCAACGCAAAAAACACTGCTATAAGGATATCAAATCAATTGTTGATAATTGTAAGTGACATTTTTTAGATTGTGTATTATAATTGCTAGGATATACAATGGCTGTCGCTTTCACATCATCAACAATTGGTTGTCACATCAAAATAACCAAGAAAGATCAGATAATTTAATAATCAGAAAATACATAATTAGTCAACATTTATAAGAGTATTATAATCAAATAAAATCTGCAAATTATGTTTGATTCAATATAATCTTAAGCAGAAAGACATAGTCTACATAAAATTAAAATGACATGATTCAGATAAAGCAGCAATTATAATCACCTCTATAATGTTTTCTGATTATCATTGTTTGATTCCTTCTCTTGAACTGTAGAATTTAAAGGTTTAATCTAAAAGGACAGCCCATGATTTTAACACCTGTGTAGTATTGGTCTTGGAATAGAGACTCCAATCAGGAAACAATACACAGGTGTAGCACAAAAACTGGGCCAGCACTTGAAAATGCATCATTTGCGAATAAAAATAAATTAAAAGATGAATAAGACATGTAAATATGTTTTCAAAGAATATCAGAAATAAAACATATATATATATATATATATATATACACAAGTATGTGCAAAGATTAGGTACATATTTGAGCATTAAGAATCATATAAAACCGAGTATAAAAAGTAAGACAGAAGCTTTTTGCAAAAAAATATATATATACAGGTACATTTCTATAATATTTATTGTTTGTTAAGGTATAAATATAGCTATTTCAAGGACATTAATAGATGAAAAATAAAAGATTAGCTTTAGAATAATGTGCTTGTTCATGGACAGGAATGAAATGGTATAAATAAAGTTTAAAGAAAAAAGACAAAACTATCTTCATTTGATGGAAATTCAGAGTAGATAATTTGATACATAAGGATATCCGCAACATCGATGACTCTTATGCTAATCGCGCCGGACTTGACGCATGCGTTTTTGACAGACTTGTTGATAAATAAGGCAGTCGAATGTAGATTTGCACCAGCAATGTATGGTGAGGGTATAGCCCATTGCGAATGTGCTAAGATTGATGCCTTGATAAATCTGCCCCAAAGACACTAGCACTCTCACACACACACTCACACACAATAACACACACATTCTTTCTCATACACACATTCTCTTAAATACACTCACTCTTTCACACACAGACTCACACACGCAGAAAGGACACACAAATGGAAACCTGAATGGTCCAGGTGGCAACCCTAGGGTACAGTGATAAAAACGGTGCTCTGACAAAATGCAGAAGGACATTTGGCAGAAGGACATTTGGCAGACGGACATTTGGCCGACGGACATTTGGCTGACAGACAGAAAGCTAAAGAATGTTCCAATTTCGGCCGAGGGCAGATACGTTCTAGAGTGCTCTGTTCTAATCAGAGCCTCGGGCGCCGCAACTGCCTCTGGGAACCTTACCATGGGTCCCAGGCCGCACGTTTTGTAATTCTCTGTCTGGGAAATTATCTATCTATCTATCAAATCTATCTATTTATCTATCAAATCTATCTATCTATCTATCAAATGTATCTATTGCATCTATTGATCTATCTAATCTATGTATCTATCTATCTATCTATCTATCTATCAAATCTATCTATCTCGTGCCGGACTGTTATCTGACAGCCACTTGTGTTTCGGCCAAATGTCCGTCGGCCAAATGTCCGTCGGCCAAGTGTCCGTCAGCCAAGTGTCCGTCGGCTAAAAGTCCGGCCACGGATAAAAACATATATTAGTGTAATAATGTTATAACTTTATTATTCATTATAACTATAATTCATTATAACTATATTAGTGCAGTGCAATAATGAGGTGAAATTAAACAAGTTATAAATACCTTTTACATAAAAAAACTGTTATAAAAGTTAATATTTACTCAATAGGCAATGCATGTTTGTTCTTAAAAGGACACTGTACCCAAAAATTTAATTTCATGATTCAGATTGAGCATGAAATTTTATGCAAGTTTCGAATTTACTCCTATTATCAAATTTTCTTCATTCTCTTGGTATCTGTATTTGAAATGCAAGAATGTAAGTTTAGATGCTGGCCCATTTTTGGTGAACAACCTGGGTTGTCCTTGCTGATTGGTGGATACATTCATCCACCAATAAAAAAGTGCTGCCCAGAGTACTGAAACCAAATAAAAGCTTAGATGCCTTCTTTTTCAAAAAATGATAGCAAGAGAACGAAGAAAAATTAATATAGGAGTAAATTAGAAAGTTGCTTCAAATTGCATGCTCTTTCTGAATTACAAATGAACAAATTTGGGTTCAGTGTCCCTTTAATTAATACTCAAGTATCAGTTGATCACAGGCTGATAAGGAAAATTTAGAGCTGCATTGGTGCATAGGGACAAGTATAAGAAAGCAGATTTTTTTCAGGACACTAATAAACATTATTAAAAAAACAAAACAAAAAAATGAAAATGATGGTAACATCACTGAAATTTCTTTAAAGATGTATAAGCTAAAGTTTAATATCAACATCAAATAGCTGAAAACATACATTTTTTAAATTATTTTTTTATGATCCCCCAGTCGCCTCTCAGAAGTAAATTGAAATATCTCTGAAAATTGCAATATGTATCTGAATCATAAAGCTTTAATTTTGAGTTTCATGTCCCTTTAACTACCAATGTGGAGAAAACATGTATCATGTCTTCTCAGTATCATTTTTTATGGAATGATACTTATAAGTATTAGTTGGACTCAAGAAAAAGAAAAACAAAGAAACAACTCTTCTGTGCAACTAGCACTGCTGATTTGATCAACTGCAGTTTCTGCTCATTACCAGCAGTTCTCTGTGGCTCCCATGGTGTACTTTGCCTATGCGTTTAACACATTTACTATCTGTTTAATCCTAATCCAACATGAAATATTTTTTTTCATGAGAATGGCCCTTTAAAAGTTCTTAGAATATACTGACTACTCTGAGGAGGCTGTGCAAAACGTGTACTTGCTTTCCCTCTAATTCTAAGTATTAGTAAAGTATGAACAACAGGTGCTCTTATTCAGAGGGAGGAATATCCTATATCTTGGGAGCCATAGATTAGTGGATAAATATAGCTAGTAGTGTGCTCTAAGCAGAGGTGGGCCCAAGTCATTGGTTTGCAAGTCACAAGTAAGTCTTGGGTCTTTGTATTTAAGTCCCAAGTCAAGTCCTGAGTCAAGACAGGCATGTCCCAATTCAAGTCCCAAGTGAAGACAAGCAAGTCCAAGTCAAGTCCGGAGTCAAGACAGGCAATTCTAAGTCAAGTCACCTCGCACATTGGGTAAATCACATAAACGGCGCCGACAGATCATGAACTGCCGGCGCCTAAGTAAAAAAATAAATCACACGTAAAATTCTAACCCGTCGGAAAAAAAGTAACCTGACACATTAAGCAAAAGTATTAACCCCTAAACCACCGACCCCCCACATTCCAATCTACCTAATACAGTTATTAACCACTAAACCACCAACACCCCACATCACAATCTACCTAATACAGTTATTAACCACTAAAGAGCCATCCACCCACATCGCAATCTACCTAATTAACCTATTAACCCCTAAACCGCCAACCCCCACAACGCAAACTACCTAATCATATTAATTATGCACAGTGTAAATTTTGTACACTGGATGAGCAAAAAAGCAAGAAATATGTATTTAAAAGTACAAAATACAAAGCTTACAGGGATTGTCTAATCAAAATGAAACTTTCATGATTCAGATAGAGCATATCATTTTAAGCTACTTTCTAATTTACTTCTATTATCAATTTTCTTCGTTCTCATCTTTATCTTTATTTGACAAAGCAAGAATGTAAGCTTAGGAGCCAGACCCTTTTTCGGTTCAGCACCTGCGTAGTGCTTGCTGATTGGTGGCTACATTTAGATACCCAGGTGATTTTTCAAATAAAGATACCAAGAGAACGAAGAAAATTTGATAATAGGATTAAATTAGAAAGTAGCTTAAAATTGCATGCTCTATCTGAATTAGGAAAGTTTAATTTTGACTAGACTATCTAAAAATTGTTTTTTTTTCATAAAATGGTCTGAAAACTGGAGATCCATGGTTGTATATTAAATTTTGTCTGAAATTGTAATTCTACAAACATTTTTGTACTACAGTTCTCACCAGTTAAAAATTGGCGCGTTTTCAACAAAATACTCAAAACACTAATTATTCTGAAAGGAAAACCTATGCATACAAGATTGACACCCCCTGCTAGCGGCCGATTGGCCGTGAATCTGCAGGGGGCGGCATTGCACAAGCAGTTCTGGTGAGCTGCTTGTGCAATGTTAAATGCCGACAGCGTATGCTGTCGGCATTCAGCTATGTCTGTCGGACATGATAGGCTACAGCGTATCATGTCGGACAGACATTGATAAATTTGTCCCAAAGAGTGAGAAGGGAGGAGAAGAGAGAAAATAGGAATAGGAATAGGGGCAGAAGAAAAGAGAGAACAAAGTGATAGAGCAAGGAGAGAAAAGACAGCGTGCAGGAAGAGAATATAGCTAGTAAAGGAATGTCATAGCAGACATGACAGATTTTAAAAAAAATCATTATCAGCATTATATATATCTGTGTGAATATAGTAAGTGGACTAATCATCTACCCACCCTGAAAGTACATTCCCAAATGACAACAAACTGACGTTATCTATATATTAATATCTTTTTCTTGAATCTTTGCTCATATTAAATAGTTAAGTGATATATAATTTATTATTGTGTTTGAAATGTTAATTTCATGATTTAGGTAGAACATACAATTTTAAACAACTTTCCAGTTTACTTCTACTATCAAATATGTTTAATTCTCTTGGTATCATTTGATGAAGGAGCAGCAATGCCCTACTGGTTTCTAACTGAACACATGGATGAGCCAATGAGAATCAGCAGCTAGAACCTAGGTTCTTTGCTGCTCCTGAGCTTACCTAGACAAACCTTTCAGCAAAGGATAAAAAGACAAGGAAGCAAATTAAATAATAGAAGTAAATTGGAAAATCGTTTACAATTGTATGCTATGTCTAAATCATGAATGTCTAATTATGACATTACTGCCCCCCCCCTCAAAACTTGATTTATTAGTACTGACAAATACAGAGCATAACAGTTATTATACACAGGGCCGCCACTAGAAATTTTGGGGCCCCTGACTTAACCATTGATCAAGCCCCCCCCCCTTCTTTGACATGTGCAATTTTTAACCAAGTGACTAAAACATATATGCACTTTATTCTTAAGTGTCTATTTAAACTTGGAAATGTTGTAAAGGTAGTAACATACAAACACACAGACACACTCATAAACTGAAACACACACACACACTCAGACATATGGATTCACATATAGACACTCTAGCAGACATGCAAAGAAACACACTCAGACACAGACACCCACACAGACACTCAGCACTTGTTTACATTGACCTGACAAGTAATGAGGTAAACTACAGTTTTGTAAAAAAATGAGATTTAGAAAACAAAATATGGAGTTCTGATTATCTTTTTGTAAAGGAAGATGCCAACTAAATGAAGACAACAGCATGCAGTGGCTGAAAGGTATGACCCTGAACTGCCTAAACAATAATTTAAAGGTTAAATGGTAGATTGGTGACTTCCGGAAAGGTCTCATTAGTCTCAAAGTCTGTAAAAAGATGTGAATAATCAGTAGTAAAGTCAAAATGTCCTAAAAAGGAACAGACAATGAACACACACACACATAACAAACTCAAACTTGCACATACACCCAAGGAAACACTGACAGAGACAGCCTCAGAAAACACACAAAGACATACACACACACACACACACAGAGAGAGACACCCACAGAAAACACACAAAGACATACACACACATAGAGACAACCACATAAAACACAGAAGGACATGCATACACACACCCTCACTGAGACATCCACAGAAAACACACAAAGACATACACACACCCTCACAGAGACACCCACAGAAAACACATACCCTCACAGAGACATCCACAGAAAACGCAGACATACATTCATACATACACACACACACCCTCACAGAGACATCCACAGAAAACACAGACATACACACCCACCCTCACAGAGGCATCCAGTGAAAATACACAAAGACAAACATACACACACCCTCACAGAGACACCCATAGAAAAAGTTCAAAGACATATGCACACACCCTCACAGACATCCACAGAAAATGCACAAAGACATACACACCCACCCTCACAGAGAGACCCACAGAAAAAAAATACATACACACTCATAGAGACACAAACCAAAGCAAAAAGACATAAACACAGACACCCATAGAAACACTCACAGGAGGAAACATTTATGCACCTTGCATCCCCTAAATCAACAGTGTGTGACATGCATGATAAAACAATTGCAGAAATTAAGAGATCACTTTTTAAAGAATCATATTTGTAAATGTGCAAACAAAAATAATTCTATGAATTCAAAATTGTACATTAATGATCTGGGTAGATGGCTAGATGAAGAAAAGTACTTTTAAAAGGTTGACATATGTTTTTTTTTATTTTCCCCCAACCAAGAGCACCACTTAAAATATAGTGTACAAATGTTCCCATCTGTCAGCTGTACTTATGGATTTTGAAAATGCTGTACTCTATATGGTCTTGGTGGAACCATAAGCTGTGGTACTCATAGATCTGGTTAAATGCAGGATTTAGGCTTGTTGGTATGTATTTCAAATTTAAGTCAGCTGTAGTGTAAACTGAACAGTTTTAAGTTAACCTGTCTCATTTCAAACACTGAGCAATCTTAGTCTGAGAGTATAACATGTTATGCAGATGTAAAAATCTTAGATAAAATGCCTACTTGCGTCTGGAAAGTCCTTGCATAAAGGGGCAGTAAAGTTGAATGTTATATATATATATATAAAATGCATATCTTACCATTTGTGTATTGAGGAGGAAACATTTCTGCATGGTTTTAAATATAGAATTTCTACAGCATTGTCAAATAATCATAAATACACTGCTGCTAAAAAAAATGTGTTTTTATGGACCCCTGGCCCCACCATACAACTACTACCACACTGAAGTTACAATCCGAAATTGCACAAAGAAATAAAAATCCTTTTCTTAGTAAGTCCTACCTCCTCTGCAAATGAAAGTGATCTGCCATCTGACTCAGACACACACTGTACAAACAAAGTGCCAAGTCTGTCTCACACTGTGCATAGTGGTTTAGTGCACACTCAGAAATCCTCTCAAATGCTAATACTTTACTCCTTGTAATAACATTTCCCCTGCTCAATTAGCACTCTGCTGTAGTACCCACTTTTTTTTTTTTAAAGTTCTTGCCTCATGGGGTCCCCCTGGCCCATTGGGCCCCTGACAGGAGTCACCCCTGTCACCCCCTGATGGTGGCCATGATTATACATTATCTCACTTCTCGCTACTTTGTAGAGACCAAACAAATATCATTTTTTTTCTTAATGTAAAGCAGTCACTTGGTGTAAATCATCAGTACATTTTTTATATTTAACTTTGACGATCCATTTAAAAGAACAAGAAATTATATCTAACAAAACTAGTTCTAAAACAAAACTATATTGTACCTCAAAGAGCAGCAGTATCCAGCTTTTACAAGACCTATTACTTCAGCAGTGCCTCAGCACTGTCACAAGTCCCCCACTCTACACCATCAATGTCCACAGTCCTAAGTCCTTTCACCTCTGAGTTGAGCTTAAAGGGACATTAAACTCAAAAAAATTATTTCATGATTCAGACAGAGAATACCATTTTAAACAACATTCCAATTTACTTCTATTATCTAATTAGCTTCACTCTTTAGATATCCTTTGTTAAATAAATAGCAATGCACATGGGCCAATCACATGAGGCAAATATGTGCAACCACCAATCAGAAGCTACTGAGCCTATCTAGATATGCTTTTCAGGAACGAATATCAAGAGAATGAAGCAAATTAGATAACAGAAGTAAATTAGAAAGTTGTTTAAAATGGTATTCTCTATTTGAATCATGAAATAAAAAAATGTGCATTTAATTTTCCTTTAAAGAAAGAAGTCTGTGTGTTGCAGCGGGCTGATGAGTCATTTCAAAAGGTCTTGTGGAATGGTATGTAGAAAACATTCCCACTTTTTCATAAAACCAGACCTCCTAGAGTCAATATCTGCTGTAGTGTCATATAATTCTATTATGTCGACTCTGCTTCTCCCAGATAACCAGTATGTTATTGTTTTCCAAAATTTAGTATTTCCGTAACATATGTAGTATCCCAGGGTCTGGCTTCTTACATTTAGGGCAGATATTGAAACTCTGAGGTACCCATCCACTTTTCTTTCCCTTTAACTATAGTGGGGGTATTGTGAGTACAAATATATGTTTATTTATATATATATATATATATATATATATATATATATATATATATATATATATATATATATATATATATATATATATATATATATATACTGAATATATTCTGCCTACTTTCTTTTCATAATTTCAAGCTTTCAAATGCAGTTAAAGGGATAGAAAATTCAAAATTGAAATATTTATTGATGCATTTTAATTAGAAATATAAGCATTTTTGCAAATTACTTTCATTAGCAAAAATGATTCTAGTAAAATGTATGACTGTCTTAAGCAGCATATGCACATATACAGTGAGGGCCTGTGAACCAGTACTCAAACACCATGCCTGCTCAGAGAGGTGTATGTGGCGTGTATTGCTTCTAAGGACGATTTGTGTCATACAAGCTACTGCTTATCCTCTGAGAAGGTGTGGTGTTTGAATGCTGGTGCACGGGCCCTCACAGAATACGTTTGTATGCCACAGAAAACATTAATAACTTTTATTAGAAGCATTTTTGCTAATGGAAATTGAAATGCACTTATGCTGCTATGCACACTTCATTTTTGACATTTCTATCCGTTTAATTTTGTTTGTGTGCATGTGCAAGAATGTGTGTGCATGCATTTGTGTATTTGTGTACGTGTGTGTGTGTGTGGTGTTGTCAGTGACAAATACATGGTTGTTACCGTTAATTAATAAAAACTAATTGTATCCTACCATTGTTTATCATAGTTGCAAGCTTTCTAATTCTGCTATGTTTGAGCATATATTTGTGGATATGTTTGTTGTCTGTATGACATTGTGTATGTGTATGTGTGGAGTTGCAAAGTGCAAGCTACTCCCACTAGCACGCCTTGCTAACTCCCCTCTGAACACCTATAACTACGTCACACCTATGCTGCACTCCCCTGCTTTGCCTCACTACCTCCCACCGACAGGCTACATCCTAGCTAACCTACACACCCTCCAGAACACCCAGCTAAGTTCCTAATACCGCCTACACTGAAGTTATGTCTAAACTACACTCCGATGGAACGCCCAGCTAACTGCCTACTGTCAAAAAACAAATCACTATAATAAACAATAATATAAATAATAAACTTCCTTACTGTAACTATGAAGCTATGTCGCTAAAGTTTTCATCAACATTTAAATAATGTGTCACAGAGATGTGCTAAAATGCCGGTGGCCGCCCGCCGGAGGACCGGCAAAATCTCTCCGGCCGGGCTCCTGGAACTCAGCACCGGACCGGAATTGAGCCCCAATCTGCATGCTACTTTAAAAAGGGTCTCGATTGAGTAGGGTGCAAAGGATCAAGTCTGTCTTTTATTATGTTGTTGACAATTTGATGAGGCACCTTGAGAATCCACTTGTTTGGGGGTGCTACCTTCTGGGAGAATGGGGGACACTTCCAATCAGGTACCCGGAGAGGTTTTGCTGGTCCTCTAGCGTTTACCTTATCTCCTTGACAAAATATGCATTTAAAGTATTGAAGAAATCTTTAAAGGCATTTAAAAGTTGCTTGCTATTATTTCAAACATAAATATAAATTTATATATCTACAATATTTGAAATAAAATGCATGGTCATTTATAATGCATATTAGTTTAAGTATTAGATATATAAATTAAAATGTAGAAAAGTCAGGGTGCAAAGACAACTAGGGAAAAAATTACATATAAATATTTAACACAGCACACAGAATAGCCAGCACTCACTCAGGTGCATACAGTTGTATTAAAATAATAAAATGAAGAGTTAATAACAAAATGTAACCAAATGGTGATAGGCCAGATCAAGGCCTTTTCTTACCTTCTAACAACTATATATATATATATATATATATATATATATATATATATATATATATATATATATATATATATATATATATATAATTAAAGGGACAGTCTACTCCAGAATTGTTATTGTTTAAAAAGATAGATAATCCCTTTATTACTCATTCCCCAGTTTTGCATAACCATCACGGTTATACTAATATATTTTATACTTCTGTGATTGCCTTGTATATAAGCCTCTGGAGACTGCCCCCTTATCTCAGTTCTTTTGAAAGACTTACATTTTAGCCAAACAGTGTTGACTCATAAATAACTTCACGGGAGTGAGCACAATGTTATCTGTATGGCACACATGAACTAGCGCTGTCTAGCTGTGAAAAACTGTCAAAAAACAATGAAAGGCGGCCTTCAAGTGCTTAGAAATTAGCATATGAGCCTACCTATATTTAGCTTTAACAAAGAATACCAAGAGAACAAAGCACATTTGATGATAAAAGTACATTTGAAAAATATTTAGAATTGAATCATGAACGTTTAATTTTGACTAGACTGTTCCTTCAAGAGTGTCAAAGTTTTTGTATTCTTTCCTAGACATATACATAACATGGATGGGTACTGCACTCTAAAAATGGAGTGTGTATACATTACATCCTATTGGTAAAACTCACAGCTCTGAGTGCTCACTCACAGAGAACTGTTTTTGTGAATTTGTATGTGTCAAGTGTGAATTACAAATGTGTCACCCTCATTTGCATCTTAGATCTCAGTGTGTTGATTAGAAACTTCCAAGTATGGCTCCCTGTTGGACTTTGCTAGTCTAGAGTTAACTGTCTGAGTCACTGGATGTAAACTCAGCTTATATATAAGGCTAAGTGCAAAATCTTGAAAATTATGAAATAATAAAAAAAAACCCAACAAATTCATTTTTAAGATACAATTTAGTAATATAGTACATAAATACAATAAATGATCACTTCCAGATACTTTGGGGGTTTTTTGGATTCTTTTTTGGCTAAAAATATTAATTAAACTCTTTCTTATAGTTTAATAAGCAAATGTTTATACACATTTCTATTAATGCTATTAATGCATTAAGGCCTCTCTCAGCTTAGTTCTAACATCTACTGTTCCTGCTTTTGACAGTAGCTGTACAGTAACTGACTTTCAGATGTCATTCTGGAAATGACTTGCAAAGTTCATGGGAAACTGGTAGACAGATGAAAATATATGACCATTTTTTCTTACTGCATCCCTGCAATTTAATAGAAATTAATCACATAACTTCTCATATTTTTCTAAGAAACTTAAAAATAGCATTCACATTGAGGCTTCCATGAAGCGGAGATGAAGGCAATAAAAATGCTTTAATCATTTATAATACTGATAAAAATACCACCAAGCAGACCAGAGAGGTTGAATAAAGAAGCACTCTCACTTTTTTAATCACCCTGTAATCGAAAAGCATTTTGTGGTATCATTTACATTTTTTTTTAATCTTGGATGTATAAAGTGGATTTAAAAGACACATACCCTTGAACTGCTACCTGGGCGCACATCCAACACAAAAATAACAGCAGCACATAGCCAAAAAAAAAAAAATCATTGTCCTTATTTTTCTTCCTTTGCTGTAATGATGCCAGAGATCTGAAGCACATAATATTACCAGTCAGCACTGACCTGCTGTATCCAGCAGGAGATACTGCAGGGCATGTGCATGTATGTGCCAAGTGATCTAGAAAACAATTAGTGAGCATGCCATAGGACCTCATCACTTCTGAATGTATAGGAGTAATTCATTAGATAGGCACAAAGGAAGAAAAAGTCAGAACCACTCTGTTGATTGACCTCTCTCACACAAGGTCCTTTTTTTTCCTGCTATTGGAAACTGGATCTTTTCCTGCTTTATAAAGAACCACCCTTTCTATATCACAGACTCTGGACTTAAGAATCATTGTCAGAGAGAGCCTCACACCCACAAACTGAAGGTAAGGAAGGCGTTTCTATTTTCTAGCATATATTTGGCAGGGTTTCTTTTCCCAGAACATTATAAGCAGAGGCAAATGATAACACTACATTTACTGATATGACTGAATGAACAAGATCAGTTCCTAATGATTATGAGACTGAATAACAGCGCTCAGATTGCAATGCGGAAATTGGATCCTACAGCACTGTAAGATATTTGGTCTTCAGGAAGAATACATTTAGGAAAAAGAAGGGGGGGGGTAGACTTAAATTGTGGCTTTTAACCAAGTTATTGCTGGTTATTTTTTAAGACAGTAACAAAATATTCCTTCTTCTATAAAACAGAGGCATCATCCATTTAACTGTCACCTGCTGCTCACTAAATAAAGTCTTGTACTAAATGTTTTTTACTTTCCTTGTTTTCTAACATAACTATGTTTTCAAGCTTTGTTGGTGCATTCAGAATTACATTTTAATGGGGACATTAATGGCAAAAACAAGTTTCTTTAGTACTTAGCCTCAAGAACTGAACTTTAGTTTTATAATAATAGTTTTTAGTGAATCCTGGCCTGTGTTCTAGACACAATTATACAGGGGTATGATTGTAAAATGAATGTTTTGAAGGTTTAATGTGCATCAGAAATTCATATTTCTAGACTATTGTTTTGTTGTTGTTTTGTTTTTCATAAAACGAGAGACACTAATGTGCATGTATCCTATGAAGGCTTTAACTGGAGCTATTTTTATAAAGCTCTGAATTCTATGTTTCAATAGTTAAAGGGACAGTCAACACCAGAATTGTTGTTGTTTAAAAAGATAGATAATCCATTTATTACCCATTCCCTAGTTTTGCATAACCAGCACAGTTATAACAATACACGTTTTACCTTTGTAATTACCTTCTATCTATGCCTCTGCAAATTGCCCCCTTATTTCAGTTCTTTTGACAGACTTGTGTTTTAGCCAATCAGTGCTGACTCCTAGGTAACTTCACGTTCAGTGTTATCTATATGACACACTTGAACTAACGCCCTCTAGTGGTAAAAAACTGTAAAAATGCATTCAGATTAGAGGCGGCCTTCAAGGTCTTAGAAATTAGCATATGAGCCTATCTAGGTTTAGCTTTCAACTAAGAATACCACGAGAACAAGCAAAATTGGTGATAAAAGTAAATTGGAACGTTGTTTAAAATGACATGCCCTATTTTAATCATTAAAGTTTATTTTGGACTTGACTGTCCCTTTAAGCCATGCTTTGCCTTTTTATAATGCATTTTACTACTGATGACTGGTAAGATTTTATTGTTATAAAGAACAAAGTGGGCAAGGAGAGAAAATATCCAAATATTTATTTATAAAGTAATCAGCAGTGCTGAACATCCATAGGGCAGGAGATAAGGACTTGCACGTTTCGGAGAAGCATTGCCTTACTCATAGACCTATTAAGATTTTATTGTTACTGTCATTTTCTTTTTTTCTCTTTTTTATTTTATGGCTGTTGTATTTATTAAAGAAATAGATCCATCGACCGTACATACAGTATGTCGTAATATATATTACAGTTATATGCCTCTAGAGTACAAACCTTTACCCCAGGATGATAAAAGTGAGGGACTGAATTTGCTAGCCTTCAGATGTATTTTGCTGCAAGCAATCTCTTATTTTGGGACCACATTTTAAAGAATTATGTGGACAAACATTAAAGTGATATTCTGTGCAAAGAGTGGTAAATCTAACTATGGGGCATATTTAACAAGGTTCGTATGGAGCTTGATGCCCCTTGTTTCCGGCGAGCCTGGAAACAGAAGTTATTAAGAAGTTACAAAGCAGCGGTCTAATGCAGGGGCCGGCATTGCACCAGCAGTCAACAAGAACTGCTGGTGCAATGATAAATGCCGACAGCGTATGCATGTTCATCTTATCATGTCCACTCGCACATTAATAAATTAACCCTACGTATGCAACTAGATTTAGTGTATAATATCAAGGTTTACTTATAACTAAAAATGTATCATACATATGAAAGAGTAGCATTTAAACATGTTAGAGGATCATTTTAGATCATCTCATCTGAGTGTAGAGCTTTATCGGAGGCATCTCTAATCTCTATCTTCCAGGTTCTGCCCTTTTTCTTATAGCATTCAGTGAGTTCAGTCCCTGTGTAATCTCCAAGCAGGAGAATATTTGATAGTCAGCCCCTAGGTGTGATGAGGGCAACCAGATGTGAACATGTTGTCCAGTGTGTCTAGATGGATATGGCTGCACCCTACTAGCAAGGCTCACAGAAGGCTCAAATGTAAATCTGAGGTTGCCATTTCAGAAAGGACCTGCCTGGTATTTCTGGGCTGCACTGTCTCTTTTTAGGTGACTAAGCTGATATATATGTATATGTGTGTTTGTGTAACATATATATTGACCATTATTGAACATCAATATAAGAATAGTTTTGCACCTGTTTTGGTAGTTGAAGATTGTATAATCTAGTATTATTTTCCCTATAGAGATATCTCCTTTTCTGCATAAGTCATTAGATTTTAAAGTAAACAAGGATCTTTGATACACTTTGTTGACCAGCACTCTATATTTTGGTTGTCCAGTGTTCCTCCCTATTAGGGATGGTGAATTTTTTTACATATTTGTTATAAACAATAAATATCTGCCATATCATCTTTTAGTAAACAGGTGCTAAATGCTTACCAAACATAAAAAAATATATTTTTTGCTACCTAATGTTAACTTTTTCAATATTAAATGTAACATTTGAATATTTACTGTCACATTCAGTTGTTTGAATATTATACAACTGTTATACAACTGTTGTTTCTCATAGACTGTAGATTAAAGGGACATTACACCCAAACAATTTATATCATGATTCAGATAGAGGTTACAATTTTAAACAACTTTCCAATTTACTTCTATTATCTAATTTGATTCATATTTCAGCTATCTGAAATAGCTATGAACACGGGTGAGCCAATCACACGAGACATCTATGTGCAGCCACCAATCAGAAGCTATTGAGCCTATCGAGATATGCTTTTAAGCAAAGGATATCAAGAGAATGAAGCATATTTGATCATAGCAGTGAATTAGAAAGTTGTTTAAAATTGCCTGCTCTTTCTAAATCATGAAAGAAAAAATATGGGTTTCATGTTCCTTTAAGTCTAGGAAACTAATATTGAAATTAAAGTTACAATTATTACTTTTTATACTTAAATATTAACATTTTCATAATGAAATATTAACATTCGTTACATAAAAAATGGAATGGTAGAACAAATACCATAGGTAATATTTATTCTACTATTCAAATTTAAAAAAAAAAAAGACATTTGTCAATTTTATGTTATTCTTAGATTTCTATAAAAAATATGCTAGATAGGTTTTTTTTTTTTTTTTAATTATTTCTATCCTGGACATAAAAACAAACGGCGAGATTACGAGTTTTGTGTTAGCCTTAAAAAGCAGAGTTAAGTGGTCCTAACGCTGCTTTTTATCTAATGCTGGTATTACAAGTTTGGCAGGTACAGGTCTACCGCTCACTTTTCTTCCGTGACTTTTCCATGCCGCAAATCCCCTTACATCAATTGCGTATCCTATCTTTTTAATGGGATTTGCCTAACGCTGGTATTACAAGTCTTGGAAGAAGTGAGCGGTAGACCCCCTCCTGTCAAGACTTCTACCGCATTTAAAAGTCAGTAGTTAAGAGTTTTATGGGCTAACGCCGGAACATAAAACTCTTAACTAAAGTGCTACAAAGTACACTAACACCAATAAACTACCCATTAACCCCTAAACCGAGGCCCCCCCCCACATCGCAAACACTATAATAAATATTTTTAACCCCTAATCTGCCAACCGGACATCGCCACCACCTACATTATACTTATGAACCCCTAATCTGCTGCCCCTAACATTGTCGCAACCTACATTATAGTTATTAACCCCTAATCTGCCGCCCCCAACGTCGCCGCAACATAACTACACTTATTAACCCCTAATCTGCCGACCGGACATCGCCGCTACTTTAATAAATGTATTAACCCCTAAACTGCCGCACTCCCGCCTCACAAACACTAGTTAATTTTTATTAACCTCTAATCTGCCTGCCCTAACATCGCCGACACCTACTTACATTTATTAACCCCTAATCTGCCACCCCCAATGTCGCCGCTACTATAATAAAGTTATTAACCCGTAAACCTAAGTCTAACCCTAACAACCCCCTAATTTAAATATAATTGAAATACATCTAAATAAAATAACTACAATTAAATTCATTATTCCTATTTAAAACTAAATACTTACCTATAAAATAAACCATAAGATAGCTACAATATAACTAATAATTACATTGTAGCTATCTTATGATTTATTTTTATTTTACTGGCAACTTTGTATTTATTTTAACTAGGTACAATAGTTATTAAATAGTTATTAACTATTTAATAACTTCCTAGCTAAAATAAGTACAAAATTACCTGTAAAATAAATCCTAACCTAAGTTACAATTACACCTAACACTACACTATCATTAAATTAATTACCTAAACTACCTACAATGAATTACAAATAAATTCAATAAACTAAATTACGAACCCCCCACCACTAAATTACGAAAAAAAAAAAAAAAACTAAATTACAGAAAATAAAAAAAATTACAAGAAGTTTAAACTAATTACACCTAATCTAAGCCCCCTAATAAAATAAAAAAGCCCCCCAAAATAATAAAATTCCCTACCCTACACTAAATTACAAACAGCCCTTAAAAGGGCATTTTGCGGGGCATTGCCCCAAAGTAATTAGCTCTTTTACCAGCCCTTAAAAGGTTTTTTTGTGGGGCATTGCCCCAAAGTAATCAGCTCTTTTACGTGTAAAAAAAAGAAATACAATACCCCCCCAACAATTACAACCCACCACCCACACACCCCTACTCTAAAACCCACCCGATCCCCCCTTAAAAAACACTACCCCGGGGCGGAGCTAACTCTCAAAGAAAGCAGACATGCCTGAGCTAAGCTCCGTGAATTTCTATCATTAAAAATTAATTTATGCATGCTATATTAATCCCAAACTACTTAAAAGTATTGGGAAAACAGCCTGAGACTATAAGTGGGACAAGGAAAAGAAAACTTTAGAGATCGGACAGTTACATCTCCACAGCACGAAGTTAAAAGAGGTGACCGGCTGGGAGGCCTACACGTTCACTCGCAACTGGGAGTACTTCCCCCATACTACCTGGGAGCCATCAACGACCCCTGGACACTGTAGAGGACCCTGCAGGTTGCGGAAAGAGCAGGAGAGGCTGTAAGTTTTCAACAAGAGCTGCTGCAGACAGCGGAGCCCTACAGATCCTGCAGGTGCAAGTCTTAGACTGACAAGCAACCAGTGGCACAGTGTCTGGGGCTAAAGTCCAGCAAAGCACTCTAACAGCAGTGCGGTCACAGTTAAACCTAAGAGGGACTCACCATTCTATAACCCATCCGGGACGGACCCACCATCTTGACCTGAATAAGGCAGCGTGTCTTGTGGCACCCCTCACTAACCTACGCAGGCCCAACCTACCTCTCAAGGGAGATACCAGCATCCTCAGCCGGAGCATAGAACCTTCTAAGCTCTGAAGAGCCGGAGACCTCCATCGGCACTAGAGATCAGGCCACCCGGTGCAGCGCTGCTGCATCGGCTACTCGTGCAATTGACTTCGGGCTTGGAGACTCAACTGAGGCGGATTGTAACTTAAAGAGACAGCACAAGACCGGCTTGAGTGCTCAACTGAAGAAAACCGGGACGTTCCTTATCAACTTAGCTCAGCTGCCGGAGTGTGATTTGAATATCGCCGGTGAGATCAATAACCAACCCTGCACTTGTGCCCGCTGACACATCCTGGGCTGAATACTAACTGCTCTCTAAACCACATACCTCTGCTGCCCGGAGGGTCGGGGCTCCGCTCTGGCGCAGCAGTCCAACACCACCTGTGGGCCTTAAGAAGCAGGATAACACTACCGGTTAACGAAGCCCACACTGCGGGTGACCCGGCACTCTTACCTAAGTTGTGAGAGACAGCTGGGATTGTTCCGGTTGCGGCCAGTTCCTACCCGGTGAATGTAGTAGCCTTAGAAGAATCTTGGGAGCTGTGTTGCGCTGTAATTAATTTGGCGCGAATCCTCGCCATCTTGCGGCCTGGACGTCCGCACCGCTACTGCAGCACCTACTGCTCCCCAGCGAAGTAACTGCAATCTCACCTATACCAAGCTCATTGAGGAAGAAGCGAAGGAGAGGTAAGAGAGTGCACTGGTATTCTACCTAACTTCTACACTTTTACGTGTCTGATATGAGGCCAATTATTATAGTGGGAAAATACTTCGTGGCAACTGACTTGCATGCATCAATACGTATTTAGGCTCTGTTAAGCTAAGCTGCAATTACCTGAATAGTTGGATGCCTACCTGTGACATATACTGGCCAAGATTAAACCTCCTCACATAACCTGATAACTGTGGGACTAAGATCTACTGTACCTTTTTTCTTTACAAACCTAAGGACTAAAATATATGCATGCTTAACAAATTGCTTATATATAGCAATAATTAAATACCCCTTCACTAAAGGACAATACATTATAAGTCGGAGGGACATACTGGACAAAAATAAAATACCCTTTAGGCCTGACTACGCACGGCAGCTCATAACCTGTGGGAAACAGCACATAAAGTTTGGCAGGATAAGCATATAAGGTGCTGTGAGGCTTAACTTACAGGATTTACAGGGGACCCCCCTCTAAGCAGCTGAGACCCATCTGGCACTTGATAAAGAAATCACACTTGTTAGCAGCCACTGATTTATCATCATAATTCTAGGAGATTTTAAAAAAAGAACATCCCAAACAGAATCTCCTTTAGTAAGGGCTCTGGAACCAAATACTTGTGATTAAAGTTGCAAACACCCTGCAACACGCTAAGCCCTGTAGATTACCTCTAGGTAACACTTATGGAGACAGAAGAACCAACTTAATAAGTATAGATCACTCTTATTATCTGAGTCTTCAGGGACAGAAAATTTTCTTTCGGGGCAAACACACACTTTGCTCTGCAGAAAATCTGAACAATCCTTTTCTGTCTTGTGTTGCACTTCTCAGGGTAGTGCCTAATAACGCCAGTCCTTACCTAACAGTAACTTAGATCAATTTCACGCTCAGAGCAATAATTTAGGACATTAAGTGTTTTACCCTCTGCTTTCTATCCAGCTGCTGCGTCAGCCAAATGCTCTCTGTTGCAAACAGAGTGGAGTGTAATTGTTTTCATTGTATCGTTACTTATGCATGCTGTTCTTTGGTTTATAAGTACTGATTACACAGAATAATCACACTACACACCTTTTCTTTTCTTAGACACCAAGATACCTCTCAAAATCTGTTTAACATACTGACAACCTCTCAAGGCCATCCACTACACCAGCATAACATACCCCTAGCCAATATCTTTACACCAGACTTGAACCAGAGTACTCCCTTTGCGGCCCATTCGCACAGACCATACGTCTCTATCTTTTCGCATACTGACACACACCCATCACACATACCTAGATTGCACCATACTGCATTCTTATTATTATAGAATGTAAATTACCCTCATCCCCCACCCAAGCGACCCAAGAGGCACATCAGATCCTGAAAAACAATATAGCCACCTATATTCTTGGCTAGCTTGTTGCATTACATTTCTCTTCCCCTCTCAATATCTCAATAGTGCAGTGCCCTATTACCACACATCCAGTACTCTCTTGGCCTACACTGGTGGTAGATCTACCTGGCACCTCCTCCTTTCCGGTCCAGCTAGTCTGGACTGGTCACTTCCCCTTCCCTTTTCCCCTTCTGCAAAGTCGTACCCCGTTATTCCCTGAGGTGCTGGGGACCTGTACGTCTTAGATGGTAAATCTCATATCCAGAAGAACATCACCTTCACCTACACTCCTAAACTAACAATTTAAGGACTTAATAGCAAGGTATTTTATCCACCCCGACTCAATAATCCACTGAGTTACACTGTCTATTAATTCTCTCTGGCACCTCTCCCTTTCCGGTCCAGCCAGTCTGGGCTGGTCACTTCCCTACTCCTTTTTCCCTTCTATATAGTCGTATCCCACCACTCCCTGGGGTGCCAGTGACTCACATACCTGCATTTATGTGTTGAGATCGAAGGGTTCAATTACTACCTATTATTTGATGCTGTAACAAAATGTCATAAATATAGAAAGTGTTATTGACCCCTGCTCCGCAGTCTAGCAATACATACCAGACCTAGTAAACTTTACTGTACGGTGCTTTATACTTTTCAGATTGTTTTCAGAGCGCTCTATAAGAGAAGGTTGGTGTTAACCTTTAACCTACAGGCATACCTAAAAGTCTTAATACAATGCCCCACGGGCCCAGGCGTCAGGGGAAACCCTCCACTACCACTCAGAAGACTGTTTATGACCACTTTACTCAATCAGGAAAGGAATCTAACCCTGTCACCAACGAGGAGATGAGCGACCCTGAGTCGATCGATGCTGAATCTCATTCCAGTGTGCGCTCAGAAGCGCCTTCACACCATTACATTACTAAGGCTACCCTACAGCATATGTTGGCCAGTCAAACGCGCTCTATCACCCAGGAAATTCAACGGTCTTCTGCGGAACTGAAAAAGGAAATCTCAGAGATTGGAGAAAGAGTTGAAGCACTAGAACGGAAACAGGATGATCTAGCAGTAGATCAATTAAACCTGCTCACTTACTCTGAAACTCTAGCAGATCAGATGACTCAACTTGAATTTAAAATGGCAGACATCGAAAACAGATCTCGCAGAAATAATATCCGGTTTAGGGGTATTCCAGAAACCGTAGAAAATACTCATCTCCAACCCTACCTAAAGGAGCTGTTTACAGTACTCGTGGGCACCCCAGACGGACACACTGATACAATGGAGAGAGCCCATAGAGCTTTAAGATCACGACTTACTCCAGCCGACAAACCAAGAGATGTAATTGTCTGCTTTCACAGCTACATATATAAAGACAAACTTATGCAAGCAGCCTTCAAAAGACCGCCTATGCCAGAAAAATTCAAGGATGTTCAACTCCTGCCTGATCTTTCAACTCATACCCTACAGTACCGTAAAACCTTTCAACAAATTACTCTGACGCTCAGGAAGGCCAATATTAAATACAGGTGGGGCCACCCTACAAACCTAGTGGTCACCAGAAACAACCAGAGCCACACAATTAACTCCATACCTCAGGGTATGGCTCTCCTGACCACATGGGGCCTACACCAGGAACAGCCTCCACCGTTACAGCCAACCCACCCAAAGCTGAGAGCTTCGGCTCCTGAATGGACTATTAAAGAGCAGAGAGCCAAGAAACCTAAAACTAACCCACCGTAAAAACACGCCTGGTAGCCTTTAACGGAACTTACCTAGACTTTATTTGACCTTGAAGTTTGACCTGTCTCCAACAGATCATAACTGAGACTGAGTTAAAGTTTGAAAAGTTTACTATTAGATAGTACAATTAAGTTATGTGTTAGATTGTTGTTTAAGGTTGTTGTCTTAATTTAAGTATTGCACATATGTAATAGCAAGTTAATTTACAACGATTACTGCGGAGCAGGGTCCATTCCAAAGACCCCTGTTTCTGTTGGCTTCTCGCCCCCCATCACAGGCAGCCCACACTAGGGCTCCACCATAGTGAACTATTTTCGCTAACTCTTCTTCACACTATCTGTTGCCTATTCCCCTCCCCCTATCCTCCCCACTCACACTAACTCTCAGTATCAAAAGACCTGACCTACTCTCCATACCTCTCTATGCCACCCCTTAAAATACTAACCCACAATGTACGAGGCCTAAACTCCCCACATAAGCGTAGCCTTTTGGCTAGATCACTCAAATTCCATAACCCTGATGTAGCATTCCTTCAGGAAACACATTGGTCGTCAGACAATCCTCCTTGCACAATATCTAAAGACTACACCGTCCTCGAATACACCTCTTTTTCAAAAAAAGCCAGAGGTACGGCAATTTTAATCCATAAAAGAATAGCTTATGAACCAATCCAAGTTCTAAAAGACCCCCAATCTAGATTTCTCATCCTAACATGTAAGCTAGACCATACTGATCATACCTTAGTTTCTATCTACCTACCTAACTCGCATCAGCCTAGATACCTCAAACGAATCCTACACACAGTCGACCGGATAAAAATAGGCAGAGTCTTACTAGCGGGGGACTTCAACATGACTTGGGATCCAGCACTAGACAGAAAAAGAACTGCCCGGACAAAACACACCACCCCTCCTGCTCAACTTTCCCAAAAGTTCAGACAAATAATTACCCACTTCTGCTACTTTGACGTATGGCGTTCACTCCATACTAGAGATAGAGACTACACCCACTTCTCATTCCCTCATAAAACATACTCTAGACTTGATTATGTTTTTTGTTCAGCAGAAACCCTTGACCTAGTCAAACATTCTAGCATCTCCCTATGCCCATGGTCCGATCATGACCTAGTCTCAGTAACTCTCCGCTTAGCGGAGCGACATAATGTGAAGCCTTCATGGCGCCTCCCGTATGACATCCTACAGGATGTTGCATTTAAGGAAACCTTGAGAAAAGACATAACCTTCTATTGCCAAACTAACAACAATAATCAGGTCAGAGATGACACATTATGGGGGGCGGCAAAGGCCACCTTTAGAGGTCTCATAATTAAAAAACAAGCTCATCTTAAAAAACTATCTGGCCTACCCCTTTCCAAATCTCATATTGAATTGCGTCGACTAGAACTCCTAAATAGAAGTACACCCTCAGACGACACAACAGCCCAAATTATACAGATTAAAAACCATATTAACCAACTAGAACTAAAACGCACCCAGGCTAACTTATTTAAGCTGAAACAAATTACTTACCATAAGAGCAACAAAGCAGATACACTACTAGCAAATAAACTTAAAAACAGAGCGAGTACCTCAAGAATTCACCAGATTCAATTTGAGAACCAGACATACCGCAAACCCTCAGATATTGGTACTTGTTTTGAGAAATTCTACTCAAACCTGTACAATCTAGAAAAAAACGCTAGTGACAAACTAACCCCCGTTGACAAAATATGCTCCTTCCTTCGCAGCTTAAACCTCCCCTCATTGTCACCTGACGATCAAGAAACACTCTCATCCCCCTTCACCTCTAAGGAAATCAAACACGTAATAAAGCATCTAAAACCTTTTAAAACTCCAGGTCCAGATGGCTACTCAGCAGCCTTCTACAAAACATACACAAACGAACTAACCCCACTACTCTTAAGATTTTTTAATCACGCTAGAGAACAGGGTAGGTTTAGTCAGGAATTTCTGGAAGCAACGGTGATTACTATTCCTAAACCCCAAAAAGACCCATCCCTATGCTCTAATTACAGGACAATCTCCTTGATTAATTTGGACATTAAAATTTATGCTAAATTATTTGCTACACGTATCTCTAAATTACTCCCGAACCTCATAAACTTAGATCAAGTAGGATTTATCCCTCACCGTGAGGGGCCAGACAATACTAGGCGTCTCCTAAACATCTGCACCGAATCCACAAGACTAAATAGGCCATTCTCTGTCATCTCTTTAGATGCAGAGAAGGCTTTTGACCGCGTTAGATGGTCCTACTTATGGGAAACTCTTAAAATCTTTGGCTTCCCAGATCAAATTATCAAAGCGATACAGGCTCTCTACTCCACTCCCACAGCAGTAGTTAGAGGCCTAGGCTTTGCCTCACCCCCATTCCCAATATCTAATGGCACCAGACAAGGGTGTCCACTCTCACCCCTACTCTTTGCCCTGGCAATCGAGCCACTAGCAGAACAAATCAGACAAGATAAAAAATTGATGGCATTCGCCTACATGGCACAATTCACAAGATTGCACTCTTCGCAGACGACATCACTATATTCTCGTCAGACCCCCTAGCTTCATTCCCGAGACTGATAGAAATCTTAAACTCCTTTGGAGACATGTCACTCTACAAATTAAATCTAGATAAAACAGAAATCTTTACCTGGGGAATCCCGCAGAGCACAGTTGACACCCTCAAGGACCAATACAGAGTACATTGCGTCAATAACTTCATCTCCCACTTAGGTGTTAAGATATCGAACAATATCCCTCAGATGATCAAAGACAACTACCTGCCCCTCTTAACCGAACTGCGTACTTTGAAAGACAAATGGGACTACACTCACATCTCATGGATAGGTAGGCTAACAGCCCTTAAGATGTCCTTTCTACCTAAAATTACTTATTTATTTAGATGTCTCCCTCTCCGTATCCCGGGATATCTCCTTCACCAATTTCAGAGTGAATTTACAAAATATATATGGCAGCACAAACCCCCCAGAGTGGCGCACAAAATCCTTCAAAGCCCCCTTAGTAGAGGAGGTATTGCCTCCCCATCAATAACTAGGTATTATGAAGGAGCCATGCTCACCCATATTTCACAATGGGGTGCTAAAGACTCCCCTAGTAAATGGAAAACCATAGAACAAGCCTCTCTCCCAAATCATATATTTTTGCCCGACTTAATTTGGATTCCGGCCCACCTAAGACGTACCACAGACATTAGCAATAACATAATACGAGAATGCCTCGCCATGTGGGACAAGCTTAGACACTACCCACACATCGCCCCACATCCTTCACCTATTACTCCCTTGACAGGTCTCCTACGAGGTTTACCTGACTCTCATCCTTATGGCTGGACTAGAATTGGAATACAAACAGTAGCTGACCTTTGGGTTACTTCACCAACCCCGCGCTTCATGACACTCTCAGAAATAAAGGCAGGCTCCAACTTACCCAGGTACATGACGTACGAATACACAAGACTAAAAAGCTTCCTTACTAGCTGGGGATTCCAACCTGAGCTACACCGACCCCGTACACTCTGGGAAACGACTTGGCAACAAGGTAACAAATTACACAGACCTTTATCAATGCATTACACTTTGATAGGAAACACAGACCCTGAGAACAAACTTCCTCACTTACTCACTTGGGAATCAGTTCTGAACCTGACTCTGACCCCACAAATATGGCAACACGTAATTTCCCTCACTAAAAAAGCACTGCACTGTGTCACACTTTTTGAAACATATTACAAACTCTTAACGAACTGGTACCTTACCCCTGCGAGACTTAATAAAATGTTTGTCTCTGCCTCTCCCCTATGCTGGCGCAATTGTGGCAAAAAAGGAGACTCCCTACACATATGGTGGGAATGCCCCAAGTTAAAACCCTTATGGAGTACATGCTTCCGTACGCTAGGGAGATTAGGCATTACACTTCCTATGACTCCTTCTAATGCCCTCTTACACATAGGCATCACTAAATTACCTAAGCATCAAGCATATCTAGCAATCTATTTGCTAACAGCTACTAAAGCGACAATAGCCAAGGCATGGAAAACTGTGACGCCCCCAAAATGGTCATGCATTCTAAACTATATGGCATATATCTACAATATGGAGAAACCTATCTTTTCCTCTCTAAATAATTCAGACCTATTTGAATTAGTGTGGGCAGATTGGCAATCTAACCACACCACTACTTGGGGCCCCGAACACTAGAGTAAACACACACTAGGTAACCCTCCCCAAGTACCATCCGCATATGAACCAAATCCCTGCCTTTAACAATTACCCTCCCGTTCCTCTTTCCCCAACCCCTCCCCCCCCCCCCAATTAACCCACCCCACTTAACTTGAACTATATTTCGTTCACTTTTTCATTTTAGGAACGCATTCTAACCTGACATATTTTTGAATGTTCAAATTTTTCTGTTCATACTCTCTGTAGGAGCCTACGTGCTCCAAATTATTTAATATGTCACTGTTGTATTTGAGAAATCTTTACTAATAAAAACTTGAAATTTAAAAAAAAAAAAAAAAAAACCCCAAAAAAACCACTACCCCATTGAAGATCACCCTACCTTGAGCCGTCTTCACCCAGCCGGGCACCAGTGGTCATCCGATGGGGCAGAAGAGGACATCCGGACCAGCAGAAGTCTTCATCCTATCCGGGCAGAAGAGGACATCCGGACCAGCAGACATCTTCATCCAAGCGGCATCTTCTATCTTCATCCATCCGACGAGGAACGGCTCCATCTTGAAGACCTCCGGCGCGGAACATACTTCTAGGCCGACGGACTAACGACGAATGAATATTCCTTTAAATGATGTCATCCAAGATGGCGTCCCTCGAATTCCGATTGGCTGATAGGATTCTATCAGCCAATTGGAATTAAGGTAGGAAAAATCCGATTGGTTGATTTAATCAGCCAATCGGATTGCCCGGCTTTTAAAAATTTGATTAAAAACAGGGGCACTTTAATTCATCAAAATTTCACTTGTGTTGTGAAAAAATACTTACCTTTTAATCTTGACAGCCGCTCCAGCTTCCCCCAGTCATTGCAAGCCTCTTCCTACGTCAGAAATGACGGATCGGTCATCCTCCAATCACAGCTTCCCCCCCATGATTGGAGGAAGCCGGATTCCTCATTTTAGACCCAGGAAGAGGCTTGCGACGGGCGGAGGAAGCGATGCAACGGCTGTGAAGATTAAAAGGTAAATATTTTCACAA
The DNA here is from genome assembly GCF_027579735.1 of Bombina bombina. Taxonomy (NCBI): domain Eukaryota; kingdom Metazoa; phylum Chordata; class Amphibia; order Anura; family Bombinatoridae; genus Bombina; species Bombina bombina. The sequence goes on from NC_069504.1 coordinate 424,425,619, forward strand.
CACGAGTGAAATGTAAATTTTGATGAATTAAAGTGCCCCTGTTTTTAATAGAATTTTGAAAAACCGGGCACTTTATCATCAAAATTTACATTCACTTTAAACAATCTTATATAACACTTCCACTGTTTCCCATCTTGGGCCAGATTACAAGTGGAGTGCAAACTTTTGTGCCCAAGCAATAAGGGGTTTATCGTGGGGGTTTGCGCTTGTCGGGATTACAGGTGGTATTACAAGTTTAAAGTAAAAACAATCGCTTGAGTGCAGTCACTTCTGAGCTCTGGTTAAATGTTTTGTGAAACATAAAAGTTGCACAAAACACATCAAAATACATTTAAAAGTAAAAAAAATACACCAAAAATATTCAAAAAATATGGCACACAATAGTTATAAATTTGGCTCAAAGATATCATATCTCAGGTGTTTAAAAAAACAAACAAAAAACAAAAGGCAGACAAAGGGCTTTAACATGGAATACATATGCAGTACATCTTTAAAAATGTATATGTATGTATATGAATGTATACATATGTCTATATATGTGCACATATGTATTTATATGTATTTTCTATGGGGGAATACATGAACACACATCCGATATTCTAACTTTTTTACTTTTAGCGCTGGTCGGGTTAGCGCAAGAGCGAAAACAGTTTACTTTCAACTCATAATATTAGCGCAACCCGACAAGCACAAAAAAGCTTACTTCTAGCGCAGTTAACGCTCGAGCGGAAGCGTTAATTTGTTCTTCACTCATAATCTGGTCCTTTATAAATCTTCTGTTCTATTTTGGTGAACATATCTCACATATTATGGAAGACACTCCCTGACTTGTTAACCTCTCACTTGTGTAACATTTCTAAGTTCTCTCACAGTACTCTTGGGTTAACATCTGCTAAGATGTAGGTTAAAATAAATCAGTTGAAAAATTCAAACATGAATGATTTATTTCAAATATCAGGCAATAAATTGTGATACTTAATTCTTAGTGATCTTTTTAATAGGACTCACATTTTTACAGTACAGTATTTTTCTTTAATAAATTAACTCTTAACATGTAAGGTTACAAGCCCAACTGTCCTGTAGATCACCTTATTGTATAGGCTTGTGTGCTAAATGTACTTTTAATTGACTATATAGTCACTGGAGATGTTACATTTTAGGATCTGTTTAATAAAATTTTTATATTTTATTTTCCCTTTTATATATATATATATATATATATATATATATATATATATATATATATATATATATATATATATATATATATACACACATACATATACTGTATATATGTATATATATATATATATATATATATATATATATATATATATATATATATATATATATATATATATATATATATATATACTGTATGTCATGTTTAAAGCCCTTTGCCTGCTTTTTTTAACACCTGAGATCTCCTATCTTTGAGCCCTTATAGCTTTTATTGTGCAATACTGTACTTTGTAATGTATTTTTTATGTGGTTTTTGTGCAACTTTTTTGTTTTACAAAACAGTTAACCAGAGCTCTGAAATTGCGGTAATCATTCTAGTGAAAATTTGCAATTGCGCTCAAGCGATCGCGTTTATTTTAAACTCGTAATACAAATGGTAAGCTAAACGAGTGCAAACACCCATGATGAATCCCTACTACTACTCGTAATCTGGCCCTTTATAAGCTATAGACGATTTAAGCATATATGAGAGGTAATGAACAGTCTTAATGGAGTTTATGGTATATTTTTGAACTAATAATTGAAAAACAAGGGGTAGATTTATTAAGCAGCGGATGCTGCATTCTACGCCCATCGTTTCAGGCTTGCCTGAAACGGAAGTTAAGAAGCAGCGGCTACTCTTTAACTTCTCTGCCACATTTTAGGTGGCGGACTAAAATCATCTCGATCTGATCTGGATGGTTTGACACCCCCTGCTAGCGGCCGATTAGCCGCCGGTGAGCAGGGGGCGGCATTGCACAAGCATTTCACTAGAAATGTTTGTGCAATTTTAAATGCCGACAGCGTCTTTCCGGCAGCATTTCAGCAGAACTATAATTAACTCCTTCCCTGCTATACACTGTACTTTCAGATCAATAATTAAATACCAGCTCAATCAGGTGAACATGCAACTTCTAATTTAGATGCAATGGTCTTCTTCTTATGCTATCTGCCCAATCAGATGTGTTGGATTTAAATAATCTCAAACGGATTTGTCCAGGATGATTGAAAAGCGCTACTCTTACATAACTGAATGCTTGTGAGTGGGGTGGGGGCTACATAACTTTTTGACTGAGCAATAATTAATACAGTGGCAGATGCCACGTCACTAGCCCTGATTGCAGATGGCTGGTTCCCTGGTTGCGTATCAAATTGTTAGAATATACATCACTTACTATCTTAAAGGGGCAGTAAACCCCAAATATCTCTATAATACATATAAAAGAAGACTATTTTGAAAAATATTTATTGTGCAAAAAAAAGTACATTTTAATAATGACCTCTTTTAGATGCAACAAAGAAAATCAATACATGATTTGTGTCCCTTTAAGAAGTGTATACCTGAAGTATTGCTCTAATAGCATGCTACTGCTTTTCAGATAACTTTGGCTGAATTTAGTATTTGTGGACATGTAACCTGAGCACTAAGAAACCTGCTAAATATGTGTAATACATTGACATAGAAAAAGCAATGTATACTTCTCTTGTTTCCCAACAAGTGACATTAAACTTGTGTATTATAATATACACATAAAGTACTGATTTTTACATTGTCATAGCAATTCAATGTACACATATGACATGTTTACTGTCTATCTCTATTAATTATAAAATGAGCCCCTGGCCTAGCAATAAAATGATAGTTACAACAAATCAACAATGGATGTGTGTATAATGGTGAATTTAAAAGTGTGACATACCATTTCAATTAGAACAGGTTCTTCTCTAGCTGTCTGCCTCTGTTACAATTTTATAGAGCAATAACTAGGATGAAAGGATTCCTCTTGCATGTACAAGCCTTGGCTTGCACCCCTATTCATACAGATGTAATGGTAAATGGGCAAACCTTGCTTAGCAATGGTATATTTGGTTTTGCTGTATGACAAACTAGGCAGATATTCAACATAAGATAGACCTGCTGACAGCACTGCTCCACCCCTCTTCTGCCTTTCTCTGCTTTGCGACAAGATAAGATTTCCTCCCTTGTATCTACAAACTACAGAATATACAGTATATACTAAAGATCTTCAGCTTTTCATTCTACAGGTAGGTACTATGTTTGCATGGTTCATTTCCCCCCTCTAGAGTTGAAAAAAGCAGGTCAGTGGCTTGGAAAGATGCTTCATTTATGGGTGTGTGACAGTGTGAAAACATAAACAGTAAGATGCTGGGTATATTCCAGAAAGAATGGAAAGCATGTTGGATTTAACAAATGTATATTGTATTGCAGAATTACATGTAGATCACATCAAACAAAATGGTTGCAGAAGGGTTAAACTTGTACATTGTTAAAGCAATTAATAAATGATTGATAGATAATGTTATGTGCTGCATGCAGATGTTCTCTAGTCTGCTCCATCACATTAGTAGTTCTCTTTACTGTTTGTTTTGTGTGATGTTACAATTGTATTTTGCCCATTGTTCTCTTTGGCTTTTTCTGAAGTTAAATTGTTCAGTTATGTGATTAGTACATATGAATAAATGCTATTAAATAAAAAATGGCTATCTAGACGAATATAAAAGTAAAGTCATCATAGATTGTGTCTAGAATAAAGGATTTCTCTGACTGTTTAACCAAATGTATCCAATATTTTGACAACTGAAACAGCCCATGAATAGGCTGTGAATAATGGTACACAGTAGAGAACAGGCTGTATGAAATATCACAAATAATTATTACCAAACGATAAAGTAATACTTACTGTTGGCTTAAAGGGACATGAAACCCAATTTTTTTTCTTTCATGATTCAGATAGAAAATACAATTTAATTTGTTTTCTAATTTACTTCTATTATCTAATTTGTTTCATTCTCTTGGTATCATTTGTTGAAGGAGATGCAATGCACTAATGGTTTCTAACTGAACTCATGGGTGAGCCAATCACAATCAAGGAACTAAATTAAATAATAGAAGTAAATTGGAAAGTTGTTTAAAATTGTATTCTCTATCTGAATCATGAAAGAAAAATGATGGGTTTCATGTCCCTTTAACATTGCTTTTGAATATCTGGCTCTATCACTTTTTTAATTTGAGATCAATTTTTCTGTGGAAACATAAGCCTATAAAACTGTACTTATATATGAAATAATCAGTAAAACTGCCTATGAACGGAAGGGAAAATAAGTTCAAGGAGTAGCTTTCTACGCCTGTAGTTTCCAACTCTTTAGAAACTTAAGTCAAGAAGCAGCAGTCGTAAGACCACTTCTCCTTAACTTGTCCGCCACCTTTTAGATCCGATCAGGATTATTGACACCCCCTGTTAGTGGCCGATTGGCTGCGAATGTGCAAGGGGTGGCATTGCACAAGCATTTCACAAAAAATGCTTGTGCAATGTTAAATCCAGAAAGCATATGCTGTCAGCATTTGGCGATGTCGGGTGGACATGATTTTCTAAAGCGAATCATGTCCGCCCGGCATATGATAAATTGACCCCCATGTGTCAACAGAAAAGTATACTTATAACAAACTCAAAGCAAACATTGGGCTAGATTACAAGTGGAGCGCTATTTGAACAGGCCATTACAAGTGGCTGGTTAATGCTCTGGTGAGCTTGCGGGAACACTTTGAGCTTAGTGCAATTAACCATAGGAATACCGGGGAAGCCTGTCAGAGTGCCATTGCACATGTGCCTGGGCGCTGCGTGCATGTAGGAGCAGTTCAATGAGTGGACAGAGTGGGACAAGGAGCAGACAGGACTGTACCTGGCCAACGCAGGTAAGTAAGTGATACATGCCCACTGACACTAATGAACTCACCGACACCGACACCAATGAAAGTATATATTTTCTTCCCCCACTGCATTTATATATATATATATATATATATATATATATATATATATATATATATATATATATATATATGTGTGTGTGTGCATGTATATTTATGACTACCAGGCCCTGGACATGTCCAGATAAAATGTACCGCGCCTTGAATTCACTTGGGTTGGGAACCACTGATCTAGACCATTATTGGGGAATGTACTACATGGAGCTTTCCTTACATTGTAGCAACTATTTCCACTAGTGGCTGAATTCTGTTAAACCATTAACAGCTACTCTAATGAAGAAATAGTGACTTAGGGGCCAATTTAGCATGGCCCACATGGGGCCAAATACTACTATTTCTGCTAACAGGAGTTAAGAAGCAGCAGAGTTAAGAAGCTGCTCCTTAACTTGTCCGCCGTCTCTGAGGCTGTGGACATCAATCAGCGAATACGATCAGGTTGATTGACACCCGCTGCTATCGGCCGATTGGCCGCAAATGTGCAGGGGTGACATTGCACAAGCAGTTCACCAGAACTACTTGTGCAATGTTAACAGCGGATCATGTCCACGAGACATTGATAAATTGGCCCCTTAATGTGTGATAGGATTTTTGGCTACAAAGGCGAAGATACATTTTGCCGCCCCCCCAGACAAAATTATATACCCTGACATTACTGCTTACTAATGTTCTAGTGATGTTTTAAGCAGCTATAGATAGCTATTTTTATCTATAATAATAGAGAAAATAGATTCCCATTGTCATATCAAATTATTGAATGTTAATATGATTTATTATAACTATAATAGCTATAACAGTTTATTTCTGCATGATATAACGTACCAAAGTGGTGGCTCTGCACAACATAGTAAATAAGCGGTGGCTCTAAATAATGAATGCACAGGGGTGCATTGCCTGGGCAGTGTACATTGTAACAACAGTATATGTTCACATTTTCAAAGTGAACATTTTATAAGTACGTGAATAGAGTCCCTGTCAATCTGCAAAATATTCACTGCACTCTGGTGTTTTTTCCTCTCTTGTAACTCTCTTTTGGTACGTGAATAGAGTCCCTGTCAATCTGCAAAGTATTCACTGCACTCTGGTGTTTTTTTCTCTCTTGTGACTCTCTTATGGTACCTGAATAGAGTCCCTGTCAATCTGCAAAGTATTCACTGCACTCTGGTGTTTTTCCTCTCTTGTAACTCTTATGGTATGTGTATATTTATATAAAGCAAATGATTTTAGGTTGTTAATTTAGTCCTACATTTGTTGTACTGTTATCCAATGTCTTACTTCTAATGTTTTGTTAATTGCCATGTGATGTTCAATCCTTATCAATACTTGCTATTATTCTAAAATGTATAGCTGTCTTATGCCATCGTTTTAACCTCCTCCAAATGTTATTATATATTTACTTAACTCACCCTGACCAGACCAGAATCTAACTTTCCAATTGGCCTTTCAAATTGTCTTTGATTAGCAATCAACTAAATTTAGTGGACTCAGCTGACTGCCCTGCCTGCATATAGTTCACACTAATTTGGGAGGTGCATTGCCTGGGCAGTGTACATTGTAACAATAGCATATGTTCACATTTTCAAAGTGAACATTTTATAAGTGAGGCATTAACAATAGAATTATACAAGAATTCAACAAGGATTGGGCGAGGGGCAAGACACAAGGCAAGTACTTTTGTAATATTATGTTTTATGTACCTCATTGTTTCCTTATGCATTTGCTACTGTAATACTGTGTCTTATGTGATTAATTGGTTCCCACTTTTGTGAAAATACTCAATATATTCACATTCCTTTTTTTCTGCCTCTTGTCTCTATAACAAAATACATTATTCAATTACTCCTTCTCCCTCTCCACCTGCACTGTTCATTAGCCAATCTCTCTTAAACTTACCTTACTTTTGTACTCATGAACTTTACCTATTCCTAAACACTCGTCTCAAAAACAATCTTATTACTGCAAATCTGTATCTCATCTCATGTCACTCTCCCTCTTGCTTTTACTAATGGCTGGTGACATCTCCCCTAATCCTGGTCCCCAACAACTGCCTAGCCATGCACATCCATGTGTACCTTCCCATAGACTCAGAAAACAAAACTCTGACAACCTTACTCACATTCCTCTTGCATCAAAAGCCACTACCCCTTTCACTTGTGCACTCTGGAACTCTTGCTCTGTTTGCAACAAGCTCACTTCTATACATGACCTCTTTATCTCTCGCTCCCTCAACCTTTTGGCCCTAACTGAAACCTGGCTCTCTTCCCTAGACACAGCATCCACTACTGCTCTGTCACATGGGGGTCTCCACTTCAGCCACATTCCTAGGTCTGGTAATAGACAAGGAGGTGGTGTAGGTATTTTACTTTCCTCTCATCGCACCTTTTGAACAAATACAACCCATCTCTTCCCTCACATTTTCCTCATTCAAACCCACATGATTCGCATATTCTGTCCTCTTTCTTTAATTGTTGCAGTCATATACCGACCCCCTGGCTCCTCAACTCGATTTCTAGATCACTTGGCTGCCTGACTACCTTATTTCCTTTCTTCAGACACCCCTGCCCTCATTCTTGGTGACTTCAACATCCCTCTTGACAACCCCACTGCCTCATCTGCAAAACAACTTCTGCAACTCACTTCCTCTTTTGGTTTGTCACAATGGACTAATTCTCCCACTCACACAGACGGTCACTCCCATGACCTGATCTTTAGCTATCGATGCACTCTCTCAAACTTCACAAACTCCCCCTTTCCTCTTTCTGACCACCATCTCCTTGCTTGCAACATATCATCCCTCCCTACAACTCTCCCTCCTTCTACTCCTCACACCAAACTTCACAGAAGCATTATGTCATTAGATCAGCAACAGCTTGCTAATTCCCTTGAACCTCTCCTCTCATCCTTCTCCTCTTTTTCCTGCCCTGACCAATCTATCTGCCACTATAATTCCTCCCTTACATCCGCCCTTGACAATCTGGCCCCTCTTACCATAGCTTGGAAATCACACACTCATCCTCAGCCTTGGCATTCTCCTCTGACACAGTATGTTCCCGTACTGCTGAGCGGCACTGGAGAAAATCTTGGAGTTCAGCTGATTTTCTTCATTACAAATTCATCTTGAACTCCTACTATTCTGCCCTTAATCTCCATAAGCAACACTACTTCTCTACTCTTATCTCTAATCTTTCTTCAAACCCAAAACGTCTGTTCTCCACTTTCAATACTCTTCTCCGCCCTCCCCCACCTCCTAATACAACTTCTCTGTCAGCTCAAAACTTTGCCAGCCACTTCATTTACAAAATCAACTCCATCAGAAATGAAATCCGCTCTCAACATAATTCCATTCTCTCACCCCCTCAAATGCTCTCAATCAACCACAACTCACATAACCTTAAACTTAGCTCATTCTCTCCTGTTACTGAGAAAGAAGTTTCAGCACTTATACTGCGCTCTCACCTCACTACCTGTCCCCTTGACCTTATCCCATCACAGCTACGTCTCTCCCTCTCTGCTACCATTACCCCTATACTCACACACATTTTCAACCTCTCCCTCAGCACCGGTATATTTCCCTCATCTCTGAAACATGCACTAGTCACATCTATCCTCAAAAAACCTTCCCTTGATTCTACCTCCCCATCCAACTACCGCCCTATTTCCCTCCTCCCTCTTGCCTCAAAGCTTCTTGAAAAACTAGTATTTGCACGCCTATCCCATTTCCTTACATCAAACTCCCTCCTTGACCCACTGCAATCTGGATTTCATTCCCATCACTCCACAGAGACAGCAATTGTTAAGGTTTTTCTCTGCTTATCCTCCTTGATCTGTCTGCAGCCTTTGACACTGTTGACCACCCTCTTTTGCTCCAAACTCTCCAATCCTTCGGCATCTGTGACACAGCCCTCTCGTGGCTCTCTTCCTACCTGTCAAACCATACCTTTAGTGTAGTCTTCTCTGGGGCCTCCTCTGCCAAGTCAACACTTTCTGTCGGAGTACCGCAAGGCTCTGTCCTCGGTCCCCTTCTCTTCTCAATCTACACATCATCACTAGGTTCCCTAATAAAGACAAACGGTTTCCAATATCATTTGTATGCCGACGACACCAAAATCTACTTCTCTGCACCAGACCTATCTCCTTCCTTGCTAACCCATATCACTAACTGTTTTTCTCACATCTCTTCCTGGATGTCCTCACTACCTCAAGCTAAATCTCTCCAAAACTGAGCTCCTTATTTTCCCCTCTTCTTCTAAAATCTCCACCCCCAATCTCTCTATAACTGTCGACAACTCCATCATTACCCCTACCCCGCATGTCCGATGTCTCGGGGTCACATTTGACTCAGATCTTTCTTTCACTCCTCACATTCAGTCCATGGCTAAAGCCTGCCGCTTCCCCCTTAAAAACATCTCTAAAATTATACACTTCCTTACACAAGACACAACTAAGATTTTAATCCACTCTCTCATCCTTTCCCGTCTCGATTACTGCAATTCTGTCCTCTATGGTCTCCCCACCTGCCGCCTAGCTCCTTTACAATCCATAATGAATGCCTCTGCCAGGCTCATCTTCCTTACATGTCGCTCTTCATCTGCTGCACCTCTCTGCCAATCCCTTCACTAGCTTCCTCTTGCCTCTAGGATCAAACACAAAATTCTCACTCTGACATACAAAGTCCTCAACTGCACTGCTCCCCCCTATATCTCAGACCTTGTCTCCAGATACTCTCCCTCCCATCCCCTTTGCTCTGCTCATGACCTCCTACTCTCCTCCTCTCTTGTTACCTCATCACACTCTGGTTTACAGGACTTCTCCAGACTGGCTCCCATCTTGTGGAACTCTCTCTGCGCTCCACAAGACTCTCCCCTAGTTTTGATAGCTTCAAGCGCTCCCTAAAGTCTCTACTGTTCAGGGATGCATACAACCTATGCTAACCTTTCTTTATACCAGTACCTCTCCTCCATCGCTATCCCCTGAACCCCCTTAGCATGTAAGCCTAAGAGTCCAACTGTTTGTAGAACACCTTGTTAAGAGCTGACTACAACAGTGCAACTCTTGGCAGGGCCCTCTACCCATTTGATCCATATAATTGTTTTGTTGTACTCCGCATTTGTTTATAGCGCTGCGGAATCTGTTGGCGCTCTACAAATAACCGATAATAATAATAATTAATCAAATAGTGGTGACAATATATAAAACACGTGAACCTGGAGGCAAGATTACCTCTTTTCCATTTCAGCATTATTCCTAGACTGATACTATCATGCATAACAAGAAAATTTATCAAGCTGCAGGCAGACACTTTCTCAGCAGGGAACCTATCCAGCTGCAATAACCCCTTGGCAAATTTAAGACTGCAGAAGAGCATTGCTCTTGGGCAACCAATTGCGTGAGATCAGGGCCTACCAATCGCCTGAAAAATCGCCTGAAAAAACGTGTTTGAGCTGATTATTCTCTGCCACCTAGGATAAGGAGCAGAAAATGCTTCTTAAATTTGTGCCCGGATTTACATCTCAGGTGCCTGTAGGCAAAAAAACCTGAAGCACCCGCCCCCGCAAAAAAAAGTTAAAAAACAGAGGAATATTTTTTTTATTATGTAGGACAACTAAAAATAAATATAACAGTGGCTTGTATGACACAAATTATGTATTTAGAAACAATACACATCACTGGTGCATGTTATATTTGCATATGCAGCAGAAAAACAACTATTAAAGTGTTTACAGATGTAAGTCCTCATCCTCTTCTCTCCTCCTCCCTGTGCGGCTGTGCAGTCAGCTCCGCATCCGGATCAGTGAGTGTAACATCACTGACATGGCACCTCATTTGCTGGTGCCCAGAGCTGCGGTATTTCAATTTAACCCCTTAGCGACCATTGACGTATGGGGTACGTCCTGCAAAAAAATGCAGTTAATGACCAAGGACGTACCCCGTACGTCGTTGGTCTTTGAAAGCAGTGGAAGCGATCCTGATCACTTCCAACTGCTTTCATGTTATAGCAGTGATGCCTCGATATTAAGGCATCCTGCTATAACATTTTTTAGCCGTCCGATGCAGAGAGAGCCACCCTGTGGCCCTCTCTGCATCGGCCATTGATGGCCATGTTCGTTGGTGGGTGGGAGCTTACCCAGGGAGGCGGGTGGGTGGCCATCTGTGGGAAGGGGGGCGGGATCGAGTGCGGGTGCGCGCGCGGGTGCGCGCGCGGGCGGGTGGGAACCTACACTGTGGAACAATGGTGGGAGCACAAGGTGGTACTCGGTGGGAGTGAGGGTGGGCATTTAAAAAATATTTAGCATATCTGGCAGGGGTTGGGGGGTTGGGGGTTGAGGGAGGGCAGCTACACTACAGAAAACAGTATTTTTTTAAAAATAAATAAAAATAACCATATTTGATTTCAAACTGGGCACTGGCAGACAGCTGCCAGTACCCAATATGGCGCAATAAGGCAGGGAGAGGGGGGGTTAGAGAGCTGTTTGGGGGGGATCAGGGAGGTTGGGGGCTAAGGGAGGATACTACAGAACAGAATTATTATTTAACCCCCCCCCCAAAAAAAAAACCCTCTTATTTTAGTACTGGCAGACTTACTGCCAGTACTTAAGATGGCGGGGACAATTGTGGGGTGGGGGAGGGAAGAGAGCTGTTTGGGAGGGATCTGGGGGTGTGATGTGTCATGTGGGAGGTTGATACCTACACTAAAGCTAAAATTAACCCTGCAAGCTCCCTAAAAGCTTCCTAATTAACCCCTTCACTGCTGGGCATTATACACGTATGGTGCGCAGCGGCATTTAGCTGCCTTCTAATTACCAAAAAGCAAAGGCAAAGCCATATATGTCTGCTATTTCTGAACAAAGGGGATCCCAGAGAAGCTTTTACAACCATTTATGCCATAATTGCACAAGCTGTTTGTAAATAATTTTAGTGAGAAACCTAAAATTGGGAAAATGTTACGTTTTATTTTTATTTGTTCGCATTTGGCGGTGAAATGGTAGCATGAAATATACCAAAATGGGCCTAGATCAATACTTTGGGTTGTCTACTACACTACACTAAAGCTAAAATTAAAACTACAAGCTCCCTACATGCTCCCTAATTAACCCCTTCACTGCTGGGCATAATACACGTGTGGTGCGCAGCGGCATTTAGCGGCCTTCTAAATACCAAAAAGCGATGCCAAAGCCATATATGTCTGCTATTTTTTAACAAAGGGGATCCCAGAGAAACATTTACAACCATGTATGCCATAATTGCACAAGTTGTTTGTAAATAATTTCAATGAGAAACCTAAAGTTTGTGAAAACATTTGTGAAAAAGTGAACATTTTTTTTTATTTGATCGCATTTGGTAGTGAAATGGTGGCATGAAATATACTAAAATGGGCCTAGATCAATACTTTGGGATGTCTTCTAAAAAAATATATATACATGTCAAGGGATATTCAGGGATTCCAGACAGATATCAGTGTCCCAATGTAACTAGCGCTAATTTTGAAAAAAAGTGGTTTGGAAATAGCAAAGTGCTACTTGTATTTATTGCCCTATAACTTGCAAAAAAAGCAAAGAACGTGTAAACATTGGGTATTTCTAAACTCAGGACAAAATTTAGAAACTATTTTGCATGGGTGTTTTTTGGTGGTTGTAGATGTGTAACAGATTTTGGGGGTCAAAGTTAGAAAAACTGCGTTTTTTTCCATTTTTTCCTCATATTTTATAATTTTTTTATAGTAAATTATAAGATATGATAAAAATAATGGTATCTTTAGAAAGCCCATTTAATGGCGAGAAAAACGGTATATAATATGTGTGGGTACAGTAAATGAGTAAGAGGAAAATTACAGCTAAACACAAACACAGCAGAAATGTAAAAATAGCCTTGGTCCCAAACGGACAGAAAATGGAAAAGTGCTGTGGTCATTAAGGGGTTAAAAAAAAATGCACAAAACAGTAACTCTCTCATACAGGCAGATGTCCCTCGCTGCAGTGCGTCTGTAGGTGCATGCCTACTATGCCTAATGGGAAATCTGGCCCTGGTCTCCACTTGAGATGATTAAATACAATGTTTAATATTACTTCTGAATATTGTTTTAGTTCCAGTTGCTTCAAGACAAAATGCCAAAATACTTAAGTATGGTGAAACTTACTTGTGCCTGTAGCATTATGATGGTTAGCTTAGAGCTCTTTAAAGGGACTTGAAACACAAGTGTTCAATCAATTGAATATGATGCAGAATATCTGTAAAAAATAGACTAAAAATATCACATGAACATCTCTATGTAAAAAAAGAAGATATTTTACCTCAAATTGTCCTCAGTACCAAATTAGGGATGAGTGACTTTAAGCAGCCAATCAGTGATGAGTGATCTCTATCTAGACCTATTTATTTGTATGCGTTTGTTTTATCCTTTATTCCCAGGTGTCAACATTGTAGAATACTGTGCAGGAATGAATATGCATATAGGAGAAAATTATAAGACTTGCCTTAAAGGGTTCTCCAAGGGGCTCTTCTCTTGGTGTGTGTGTATCTATATATAAAACAGATATTGTTCTTTGTGTGGAAGAATAGATTTAAAGCACTGGAACAGTGGGTTGAGATAAAATGCCAGGTACTATCTGATTGAAGTATGCAAATAATGCTACCTTAAAGGGACAGTCTACCATAGAATTGTTATTGTTTTAAAAGATAGATAATTCCTTTATTACCTATTCCCCAGTTTTCCACAACCAACACTGTTATATTAATACACTTTTTACCTCTGTGTTTACCTTGTATCTAGGAACCTTCTTCCAGCCCCCCGATTACATGACTGTGACTGTTTATTATCTATTGTTTTGCAGTTAGCATTGTGTTGGGCTAAATCTTAAATAACTCCCTGTGCCAGTGTGCCTGAACACAGTGTTATCTATATGGCCCACATGAACTTTGTCTCTTTGTGTTAAAAAGGAATTTACAATGCCTGTGATAAGAGGCAGCCCTCAAGGGTTTAGAAATTAGCATATGAGCCTACCTAAGTTTAGTTTAAACTAAGAATACCAAGAGATAAAAGCAAATTTGATGATAAAAGTAAATAGGAAAGCTGATTAAAATTACATGTCCTATCTTAATAATGAAAGTTTAATTTTGACTAGACTGTCCCTTTAATTGATTTCCTTGATGTAAGGGTTTCAAGGAATGCCAACTCACTAGGAACTAACCTATTTCATAAGGACACTGATCATAATTCTATTTTCCACGCTACGAGTTGCCACCCTCCAGCACTACTTCGTAATATTCCCAAGGCGCAATTCCAGTGTGTCATCCAAAACAACACGGAAGCATTGAGATGTGAAGAGCAACTGGCTGAGATGAGAAAGATTAATTGAACAAGGCTTCAAAAAGAAATAGCTGGATCAAGCGTGTATTGAAGTGAGATTGGTTGCAGGTTCCTGGGATGTGACCAAGGAGGATGACCAATCCAGATTAACATTTGTCACTGGCTATGCTCCTGACAAAATTGAATTTACCAGAACATTCTGGGACCATTGGACATTGCTCTTATCAGACCCACAGCTGCCATTTGAGTGATTTAGGACACCATGAATTGCCTACAAACATGGAAGGAATCTTTTGGTGAACACGAATCTGATATAAAGTTATGGAAGGGATAATGCTATCTGAAGAAAGGTTGCTTTAAATGCTTAAGTTGCACTATGTGACTGGCACTTTTTTATTAAGACCTTATAAAGACCAAAATATATAATATATTACATTATGTAACCTGCACCACAAAATTTATTTAGTATTTACTTAACTGCTCTTGTGGTTTGTTTTATGTAGGGAAAACAACCAATGACACTAGAACACGTCTAGAAAATTATAGATTAGCCAATCGGGCTGCTATAAGGAATGGGACATCAGAACAACCTGTGGCATAACATTTCGTGGAGGTGGGCCATTCGGTAAAAGATCTCAGGTTCATAATTATAGATCATGTGCCACCATTGCAACATGAAGGGAACAGAGTCAGATATCTTCTACGGATGGAATCCAGATGTATCTACGAGTTGAACACTCTCATTCAAAATGGACGTAATACACATACTGGCTGGCAGTGTTACTAATGAAACTCCTATGGATTATTACACCCTAAACTATTTGGCATTCCTGCTGAAAGAGATATAAATATGATTTGCACACACGGCTGAGTATGTATTACTCTTTTAAATGTGCAACCGGTATCCTTATTCAGTAAGAGTACAGTAGACTGATTCCTTATGTTTTAGTGTGGTTTCCAGTATCACACAAACTGAGTATTTATTACTGTAATGAGCAACGGCAGACCTACTGAACAGAGCATTTGAAAGGATTGTTCCCGTAAAAGGGTATATGAGGCTTAATTTGGGTCTGAGGAAGGTATACGGTGTTATGCCAAAAAATCACAATTTATAATAAATATTCATTTGATTTTGGCTAAAGTCCATAAGTGCTTACTTTTGTGTGTGTGTGTATGTATATATATATATATATATATATATATATATATATACAGCTCTGGAAATATTGAAATATTACAAATGAAATATTTTTAAAACACATTAAAAATGATTAACAAATATTAAACATACTTTAAAATATATAGATATATTCCATTATATATTTAGAATATTTTACAGTATGTTTAATACTTTTGTAATATTCTTTTTTAATATTATATTTGTAATATTCCAATAATGCGCTTTAAGATTACAAAGATTGAATGTGCGCTAACCCGACCACGTTAACATCTAAATTGTGAAACACAAAGCGCAAAACATTCCTATGTTCTTCATTAACGCCTAGATTTAGAGTTTTGCGGCCAAAGGGGTGCGTTAGCTACGCTGGCTTTTTTCTGGCCACACCTTTTAAATACCGCTGGTATTTAGAGTTCACAGAATGGCTGCGTTAGGCTCCAAAAAAGGAGCGTATAGCATATTTACCGCAACTTCAACTCTCGATACCAGCGGTGCTTACGGACGCGGCCAGCTTCAAAAACGTGCTCGTGCACGATTCCCCCATAGGAAACAATGGGGCTGTTTGAGCTGAAAAAAAACCTAACACCTGCAAAAAAGCCGTGTTCAGCTCCTAACGCAGCCCCATTGTTTGCTATGGGGAAACACTTCCTACGTCTGCACCTAACACTCTAACATGTACCCCGAGTCTAAACACCCCTAAACTTACACTTATTAACCCCTAATCTGCCGCCCCCGCTATCGCTGAACCCTGCATATTTTTTTAACCCCTAATCTGCCGCTCCGTAAACCGCCGCCACTTACATTATCCCTATGTACCCCTAATCTGCTGCCCCTAACACCGCCGACCCTATATTATATTTATTAACCCCTAATCTGACCCCCACAACGTCGCCTCCACCTGCCTACACTTATTAACCCCTAATCTGCCGAGCGGACCGCACCGCTATTATAATAAAGTTATTAACTCCTAATCCGCCTCACTCCCGCCTCAATAACCCTATAATAAATAGTATTAACCCCTAATCTGCCCTCCCTAACATCGCCGACACCTAACTTCAAACATTAACCCCTAATCTGCCGACTGGAGCTCACCGCTATTCTAATAAATGTATTAACCCCTAAAGCTAAGTCTAACCCTAACACTAACACCCCCCTAAGTTAAATATAATTTAAATCTAATGAAATAAATTAACTCTTATTAAATAAATTATTCCTATTTAAAGCTAAATACTTACCTGTAAAATAAATCCTAATATAGCTACAATATAAATTATAATTATATTATAGCTATTTTAGGATTAATATTTATTTTACAGGTAACTTTGTATTTATTTTAACCAGGTACAATAGCTATTAAATAGTTAAGAACTATTTAATAGCTAAAATAGTTAAAATAATTACAAAATTACCTGTAAAATAAATCCTAACCTAAGTTACAATTAAACCTAACACTACACTATCAATAAATTAATTAAATAAAATACCTACAATTAAACCTAACACTACACTATCAATAAATAAATTAAATAAACTACCTACAATTATCTACAATAAAACCTAACACTACACTATCAATTAATAAATTCAATACAATTCCTACAAATAAATACAATTAAATAAACTAACTAAAGTACAAAAAATAAAAAAGAACTAAGTTACAAAAAATAAAAAAATATTTACAAACATTAGAAAAAAATTACAACAATTTTAAACTAATTACACCTACTTTAAGCCCCCTAATAAAATAACAAAGACCCCCAAAATAAAAAAATGCCCTACCCTATTCTAAATTACAAAAGTTCAAAGCTCTTTTACCTTACCAGCCCTGAACAGGGCCCTTTGCGGGGCATGCCCCAAAGAATTCAGCTCTTTTGCCTGTAAAAAAAACACATACAATACCCCCCCCACATTACAACCCACCACCCACATACCCCTAATCTAACCCAAACCCCCCTTAAATAAACCTAACACTAAGCCCCTGAAGATCTTCCTACCTTATCTTCACCATACCAGGTTCACCGATCGATCCAGAAGAGCTCCTCCGATGTCTTGATCCAAGCCCAAGCGGGGGGCTGAAGATGTCCATGATCCGGCTGAAGTCTTCATCCAAGCGGGAGCTGAAGAGTTCCATGATCCGGCTGAAGTCTTCATCCAAGCGGGAGCTGAAGAGGTCCATGATCCGGCTGAAGTCTTCTATCAA
Organism: Bombina bombina; assembly: GCF_027579735.1. Taxonomy (NCBI): domain Eukaryota; kingdom Metazoa; phylum Chordata; class Amphibia; order Anura; family Bombinatoridae; genus Bombina; species Bombina bombina. Next base: position 424,443,308 of record NC_069504.1, read on the forward strand.
CGGCATCTTCAATCTTCTTTCTTCCGGATCCATGTTCATCCCACCGACGCTGAACATCCATCTTTACCGACGACTTCCCGACGAATGACGGTTCCTTTAAGGGACGTCATCCAAGATGGCGTCCCTCGAATTCCGATTGGCTGATAGGATTCTATCAGCCAATCGGAATTAAGGTAGGAAAATTCTGATTGGCTGATGGAATCAGCCAATCAGAATCAAGTTCAATCCGATTGGCTGATCCGATCAGCCAATCAGATTGAGCTCGCATTCTATTGGCTGTTCCGATCAGCCAATAGAATGCGAGCTCAATCTGATTTGCTGATCGGATCAGCCAATCGGATTGAACTTGATTCTGATTGGCTGATTCCATCAGCCAATCAGAATTTTCCTACCTTAATTCCGATTGGCTGATAGAATCCTATCAGCCAATCGGAATTCGAGGGATGCCATCTTGGACGGCGCTCTGAACATGGATCCGGAAGAAAGAAGATTGAAGATGCCGTTGATAGAAGACTTCAGCCGGATCATGGACCTCTTCAGATCCCGCTTGGATGAAGACTTCAGCCGGATCATGGACATCTTCAGGTTTATTTAAGGGGGGTTTGGGTTAGATTAGGGGTATGTGGGAGGTGGGTTGTAATGTTGGGGGGGGTATTGTATGTGTTTTTTTTACAGGCAAAAGAGCTGAATTCTTTGGGGCATGCCCCACAAAGGGCCCTGTTCAGGGCTGGTAAGGTAAAAGAGCTTTGAACTTTTGTAATTTAGAATAGGGTAGGGCATTTTTTTATTTTGGGGGTCTTTGTTATTTTATTAGGGGGCTTAGAGTAGGTGTAATTAGTTTAAAATTGTTGTAATTTTTTTCTAATGTTTGTAAATATTTTTTTATTTTTTGTAACTTAGTTCTTTTTTATTTTTTGTACTTTAGTTAGTTTATTTAATTGTATTTATTTGTAGGAATTGTATTTAATTTATTTATTGATAGTGTAGTGTTAGGTTTAATTTTAGATAATTGTAGGTAGTTTATTTAATTAATTTATTCATAGTGTAGTGTTAGGTTTAATTGTAACTTAGGTTAGGATTAATTTTACAGGTAATTTTGTAATTATTTTAACTATTTTAGCTATTAAATAGTTCTTAACTATTTAATAGCTATTGTACCTGGTTAAAATAAATACAAAGTTGCCTGTAAAATAAATATAAATCCTAAAATAGCTATAATATAATTATAATTTATATTGTAGCTATATTAGGGTTTATTTTACAGGTAAGTATTTAGCTTTAAATAGGAATAATTTATTTAATAAGAGTTAATTTATTTCGTTAGATTTAAATTATATTTAACTTAGGGTGGTGTTATTGTTAGGGTTAGACTTAGCTTTAGGGGTTAATCCATTTATTACAATAGCGGTGAGGTCCGGTCGGCAGATTAGGGGTTAATGTTTGAAGTTAGGTGTCGGCGATGTTACGTAGGGCAGATTAGGGGTTAATACTATTTATTATAGGGTTATTGAGGCGGGAGTGAGGCGGATTAGAGGTTAATAACTTTATTATAGTAGCGGTGAGATCCGCTCGGCAGATTAGGGGTTAATAAGTGTAGGCAGGTGGAGGCAACGTTGAGGGGGCAGATTAGGGGCTAATAAATATAATATAGGGGTCAGCGGTGTTAGGGGCAGCAGATTAGGGGTACATAAGGATAACGTAGGGGGCGGCACTTTGCGGTCGGCAGATTAGGGGTTAATTATTGTAGGTAGCTGGCGGCGACGTTGTGGGGGGCAGGTTAGGGGTTAATAAATATAATATTGGGGTCGGCGGTGTTGGGGGCAGCAGATTAGGGGTACATAAGTATAACGTAGGTGGCAGTCGGCAGATTAGGGGTTAAAAAAATGTAATCGAGTGGCGGCGATGTGGGGGGACCTCGGTTTAGGGGTACATAGGTAGTTTATGGGTGTTAGTGTACTTTAGAGCACAGTAGTTAAGAGCTTTCTAAACCGGCGTTAGCCCAGAAAGCTCTTAACTACTGACTTTTTTCTGCGGCTGGAGTTTTGTCGTTAGATTTCTAACGCTCACTTCAGCCACGACTCTAAATACCGGAGTTAGAAAGATCCCATTGAAAAGATAGGATACGCAAATGACGTAAGGGGATCTGTGGTATGGAAAAGTCGCGGCTGGAAAGTCAGCGTTAGACCCTTTCCTGACTGACTCCAAATACCGGCGGTAGCCCAAAACCAGCGTTAGGAGCCTCTAACGCTGGTTTTCACGGCTGACGCCCAACTCTAAATCTAGGCCATAGAAAATAATGTACTTTTTATTATTAAATATATTTCTATATATATCTGATACTGTTCATGTAAAATACATATCTATACCTATATATCTCTAGGAATAGATATATTGGTATAGGTATATACACAAACACACATATCTATATATATATATATATATATGTATTTAAGAATAAATAGAACATATTCTGCTATGTTAAGAACAATGGAATGTGAAATATTAATATTTCATGTTGCATTCGGGTAAGTGCGCCATTGTATTTAATGTAGAGAATTTTTTTAATTGTAGTGTAGTGTTAGGTGTTAGTGTAACTTAGGTTAGGATTTATTTTACAGGTAAATTTGTATTTATTTTAGCTAGGTAGTTATTAAATAGTTAATAACTATTTAATAACTATTCTACCTAGTTAAAATAAATACAAAATTGCCTGTAAAATAAAAATAAACCCTAAGCTAGATACAATGTAACTATTAGTTATATTGTAGCTAGCTTAGGGTTTATTTTATAGGTATTTAGTTTTAAATAGGAATAATTTAGTTAATGATAGTAATTTTATTTTGATTTTTTTTAAATTATATTTAAGTTATGAGGTGTTAGGGTTAGACTTAGGTTTAGGGGTTAATAAATTTAGAATAGTGGCGGCAACGTTGGGGGCGGCAGATTAGGCGTTAATAAGTGTAGGTCGGTTGCAGCGACATTGGGGCGGCAGATTAGGGGTTAATAAATATAATGTAGGTGGCGGCGGTGTCCGGAGCGGCAGATTAGGGGTTAATAAGAATAATGTAGGTGTTGGCGATATCGGGGGCGGCAGATTAGGGGTTAAAAAGTATAAGATTAGGGGTGTTTGGACTCAGGGTTCATGTTAGGATGTTAGGTGTAAATATAACTTTAGTTTCCCCATAGGAATCAATGGGGCTGCGTTACTGAGATTTACGCTGCTTTTTTGCAGGTGTTAGACTTTTCTCAGCCGGCTCTCCCCATTGATGTCTATGGGGAAATCATGCACAAGCACGCACAACCAGCTCACCGCTGACTTAAGCAGAGCTGGTATTGGAATGAAGTGTGGAGCAAAATTTTGCTCTACGCTCACTTTTTGTCTTTTAACGCCGGGTTTGTAAAAACCTGTAATACCAGCGCTGTATGTAAGTGAGCGATGAGAATAAAGTGCTCGTTAGCACCGCACAGCTCCTAACGCAAAACTCGTAATCTAGCCGAAAAGTATTTGAAGTATTTCTATTAAAAGACAAAAGATAATTTGTTTAAAATTGTTATTTTACATGACAAGGTGTTTGACAGTAAAGGGCTCAAAAGTTAATATACGTGTATACATGTGTGTGTATATATATATATATATATATATATATATATATATATATATATATATGGATGTGTGAACATGCATATAAACACATACATACTTACACACATACAAATATTTTATATATATATATATATATATATATATATATATATATATATATATATATATATATATATATATATATATATATATATATATATATATACAGGTGGCCCTCGGTTTACGCCGGTTCAATTTGCGCCGTTTCAGAATAACAACCTTTTTTTCCAGTCATGTGACTCCAACAAAAAAAAGACTAAGCAGTTAATTAGGAAGGTTAAAGCTCATGCAGAAGAGAAGATAGCACAGTCAGTAAAACATGGGGACAAAACATTCTTTAGATATATCAGTGAAAGAAGAAAAAATAAGGTAGGAAAAGTAAAATTGAAATCAGTTGATGGTAGAATAATAGAAGGAGATAAGCAGATTGCAGACTGTCTCAATGATTACTTCTGTTCTGTTGTGAAGATAGAATGTCTACATTAAGGGATGCTACGAAAAATAGAAACAAGCTTAACAGTAATCTTTTTACAGAGGATGAGGTTTTGTTAGCATTATCTAAAATAAATGTTAAAAAGGCAGTGGGTCCTGATAATATTCATCCAAGGGTTTTAAAAGAAGTTCGATCAGTGCTAACTGTCCCATTAACTGATCTGTTTAATCAGTCACTATTAACAGGAGCTGTCCCAGATGATTGGAGAATAGCAAATGTAATACCTCTTCATAAAAAGGGCAGTAGAGAAGAATTTGGCAACTACAGGCCAGTTAGTTTAACTTCAGTAGTAGGGAAATTAATGGAAAGCCTCTTAAAAGAAAGAATTATGACTTACATAAAGACAAAACAATTTAGAGGACCAAAATCAGCATGGTTTTACTTCAGGGAGATCATGTCAGACTAATCTAATTGACTTCTTTGATTATGTAACAAAAGTATTAGACAAGGGTGGAGCAGTTGATGTAGCATATCTAGATTTCAGCAAAGCATTTGACACCGTCCCACACAATAAACTAATTCACAAACTGTATCTCCTTGGTCTAGATACAAAAATTGTGAACTGGGTGGAATGCTGGCTTAAGGACAGAAAACAAAGTGTCTTAGTTAATGGAGTTCATTCAGCAGAGGGGGCTGTTACTAGTGGTGTTCCTCAGGGGTCAGTTCTTGGGCCCGTTTTGTTTAACATATTTATCTGCGATATCAACAAAGGGCTACAGGGGAAAGTATGTCTCTTTGCAGATGATAGAAAAATTTGTAACAGAGTGGATGTTCCAGGGGGGGTAGACAAAATGAGAAGTGATATACAACAATTGGAGGATTGGACAAACGACTGGGATCTAAAGTTTAACACAGCAAAGTGTAAAATAATGCATTTAGGGAAGAAAAATCCAAATGTTAATTACAGACTCAATTACACTTTACTGACTGTTGCAGATGAGGAACAGGACTTGGGAATTATTATTTCAGATGATTTAAAACTTAGTAAACAATGTAGTAATGCAGCGAGTAAGGCTAGCAGAATGCTTGGATGAATTGGTAGAGGTATTTGCAGCAGAAATAGTAAGGTTATTATGCCACTTTATAGATCATTAGTTAGGCCTCATCTTGAGTATTGTGTGCAGTTCTGGAGGCCAGGGCTACCAAAATGGTACATGGTCTAAAAAATAAAACTTACCAGGATAGGCTCAATGACCTAAATATGTATAGCTTAGAGGAGAGAAGGGAAAGAGGTGATATGATAGCAACTTTCAAGTACATTAAAGGGTTTAGTAAAACTGAGGCTGTGGGTATTTTACATAAAATGGAAAATTCAAGAACAAGGGGTCATGAGCTCAAGCTAAAGGGTAGTAGATTCAGGAGTAATTTGAAGAAGTACTTCTTTACAGAAAGAGTGATTGATTTATGGAATAAACTTCCTCAAGAGGTAAACACTGTGAGGGACTGTAAAAATGCATGGGACAAGCATAAGGCTATCCTACAAACTAGATAAGTTTATACTGTTAGGTAAGGTCGGGGAGACTTGCTGGGCCTATGACTCTTATCTGCCGTCAATATCTATGTTTCTATGTTTCTATTGAAAAGCTTGGAAGCAATGCACTAATTAAAAAAGCCAGTAGGTGGAGCTGTCCTCTTGTTTTGCAGTAAAGTTATGCAACTTAACAGGTCTGAAATTGATCTGTGTACACAGAACAGACATTAGCTATCGAGCAGCTACTTCCCTATTATCTTCCTGTCCGGCAGCTTGAGGTGAGGGTGCCTAACTGCCTATTAATCACTGCAGATTGAAATGCATAGAATAGGTGCAGACCCAATATTATCTAACATGCTAACAATGCAGAGAACTGATTGCAGAAAAATGCAAGTAAAAAAACGTTTTTGTTCATTAAACTTAGTTTGATGATGATGCAGTTTGTTGTGTAATTATTTTATTAGGTGATGTTTAGCAAATATTTTTGTTCATTAAGCTTAGTTTGATGATGATGCAGTCTGTTGTGTAATTATTTTATTAGGTGCTGTTAGCAAATGTTTTTGTTCATTAAACTTAGTTTGATGATGATACAATCTATATTATTAGGTTTATAATGCTGTTTAGCATTTAAAGTCTTAATTTCAAAGATTTAAAAATAATGTATTAGGTGTTACTTATGTCAATTTTGA